>NW_022196305.1:0-584763 GCF_008641045.1 Pistacia vera
TTTGTTCCGTCTTCAAGTATATTACAAAAACATCATTCTAAATTTACAATAAAATAATTATACAAATTCTTTACATCAATAAATTTAGAAACCTCGATTTACATTCGAGGGGAATGAGATGAGAAGAGAATGTACATTGAGAAAAGGAGAAAGGCAGGACACGCAAGCCCTATTTAATAAATTATACAACCATACATACCCAAAATTATTTTAAAACATTCACCCTTAGGTCTAAGGCTCATGTACCGGGCACCATGCAATATACAAACAAGTATAAATCATACATTTAAAAAACAATCAATTTTTGAAATTTGTGGATTAATTATCATTTACCCCTAACAATTTACAGATATATAATTTGGTCTAAAAGTTTTGAAACTTTACATTCTGGCCCCTGCGCACTTGGAAGTGTGCTCGCTGCGGCGATGAGTTAGATTGCTGTGGCGTGCGTTGGTTATGCTGACATCCACGCACTACATACGTTCGTCGCGGTGATTTGGTACAGCGCTTGTCCTAAGGATGAATGCCACGGCGAGCGCTGTTTTCGTACAGCACTCGTCCAGAGGACAATCACCACGGCGAGCGCTGGTTTCGTCACCAGCGTGAGCGTGAACAACGCTCGCTGCGGTGATGGGTTATATCGTCGCGGCGAGCGTACACAGATCTATAGCTCTGGATCTGTTCATACAGTAACCATATACACTCTAAACGAATTTTGCAATCAATCAAACACATTGATCTCAATAAAAATCAATCAACCATTATTCCAAACTTGCAGATCATCAAAAAATTAAAATTAATTAATTAATAGATTTTTTTAAACATGCTTTTAAGGCAGATTTTAGGCAGATTCTATAAGGCAACATAATATCATCAAATACATGTTATCAACCATCCAAATAAAAACTGTAAAACTTGGTACCCTAGGCTCTGATACCACTATTAGAAACAGTCCATATACGTAGCGGAAAAAAAAATCATAATAACAAGGATCATTCCCATTGAGCCAAGATCAACGGTACAATTTTACAGTTTATGTTAAAATAGAAATCTGCAGAAGTAAATCATGAGTTTAGAAAAACATACGCACGTTTGGAGGCTCCTCCAAATTTGTCAATGAACATTTTGCTACAGACCCAAGTGTAGGACCGAACTCACATAGTCCACATGAAGACAATCACAAAGAACTAAGGAAGGATTTGCTAGATCCTCCTTAGCTTTAAGATCAAGAAGAAAAATCAATGAAATTGACTTTAGGCCAAAATAAATTCTGCGGTGGGAGAGTGTTTAAGGGGCTGCTGTGTTTGTGCCTTTTCAAAGAAAATAAACTAAAAATGAAAATCACACACATTTTACAAATAACCATTTTCTTTTATAGTGAAAACTTAGTTTCCCTATTCCCATATGGAATAGGCTTGGTCTCCAACCCAAACACCCCATGTTACAAACACTCCCAATTAGATATTTATTTTTATTTCATCATTATCTCAATTAAAATCAATTAATATATATTTAATCTATATATTAACATTTAACAATAATGATGATTTAATTAAATATATGCGAACACATATTTAAACATAATTTCACTTATTTAATTTTCCAACAAATTAAATAAAGGCTACGACCTCAGCAAATTTAATTGCATTGTGAAATTACCAAAATACCCTTTCGCCTAAAAAGACAAAAACGCCCTTCTTTCTTCCTAAGTCTTAAATTATCTTTTATGTGTGTGACCCATAGGCTCCTCATCATACCGGCAGTGTATAGTATCGCGATTAACACCAATTAATCGTCTCACTAATACACAGACCAAGATTGGCCCTTAGCAAGGCATCATGGCCACCCGATAGATTCGGATTCAGCAAAGTAGATACCTGTCAACGATATGGTTACCGTACAATTCGATCCTTTCATTATCCGTTATCTCGACGAAGACGAAGGCATAGAAATAGTGTCAACCTTCGGTTACTCTCGATATTATGTATTCAGTTTCTGGATCAATGACCTGTATTATAATCCGGATAGAGCAATAACTCAATCCCACTGTGGCCACAGTTTTAGTGTCATTGCCATATACTGAATTGCACCGTGAGATAACTTCTCCCATACCCGGGAGTGATGAATCCTCTGTCAATCCACCATAGTCTTGATACACTCCTTTATGCAGCCAATCACCACTGTATTGACAACTATGAATAGAACTGCGTTAGGCTAGTGTCAAACTGCACCAATTGGTGCACAAGGCGCTCCGGTGATCTCAAGTCTAAGGATCACATGCACCACCATTCATTAGAGGATTTGTTCCATAGACACTGGGGTTATCATCCACATGGAATCCTCTGGTGGGTCAGTTCAGTGAACTTGCTGCGGTATATCCGCCTACAACAAGCACCCATGTGTTGCACCAGGTTGTCACAAAATAACCTTGACAAGTGAGATCGGTCACTGCCTTTCGACAGGGTCGTTCAACACTATGATAGCCTTACCGTATTATCTGTGCCTTTACTTTAGAATAATACTAGGGCTACTGATGTTTTTAGAATGGCCACCATATGTGCTCATAGGGTTCTCACTATCAAGATTTGAAACACTTGATACCCTCGTCATTGTTCTACCATTCTAAGGACATATATCAATACATACAATGATGATTTACGCGATATATAGAATAAAATGCCTTTTATTGATTAATGAACATTATTACAAATAGTCAATTCTACAATAATTGATTGGCTCTAGGGCATCTACTCTAACAAGAGGTGATTAGATTAAATCTGTTATTAGGACTGTGTAATACTCCATAGTTTAAGGTTCCTTTGATAAACCGAAGAAGCCTTTTACAGGCTTGCCAGTGTAACTGTGTTGGAGCCTTCAAAAACTGACTCAATTTATTGACTGAGAAGGAGATATCAGGCCTGGACAATGTGAGATACTAAAGTGCACCAATGGTACTCCGATACAGAGCTGGATTCTCAAACGGTTCACTGTCTTCAAGAGCTAATTTAGTGCCAACAACCATGGGAGTAGTGCAGGGATTACAATCCTGCATTTTGGTTTTAACCAGTAAGTCTTTTACGTACTTTGCCTGGTTTATGTGCAGATGAGACTTATATCTTGTAATTTCAAACCCGAGAAAGTAGTGCAGTGAACCTAGAGTTTTCAGAGCAAACTGAGTGTTGAGGTTAGCAACAATCTTATGAACCAGACTTGAATCATTGCCAACGAGCAGAATATCATCGACATAAACCAGAATATAGACTTGCACTTCTTGGTGTTGATAGATAAAAAGGCTGGGATCAACTAAAGAATGTGAGAAACCCCATGACAGAAAGGCCTGCTTGAGACCATAAAGTGCTTTGGTTAATTTGCAAACATGATGAGGATATTGTGAACTAACAAAACCTTTCGGTTGCACCATGTGAACTGTCTCAGTGAGCTCCCCATTCAAAAATGCATTATTAATATCCATTTGTTGGATGTCCCACCCATAGCTAACTACAAGGCTCAAGATAACTCTAATTGTTAGAGATTTTACCTCAGGACTAAAAGTCTCTAGATAATCAATCCCAGGAGTCTGCTGAAATCCTTTCGCTCCTAACCTTGCTTTAAGCCGTTGAATGGAACCATCAGGATTGGTTTTAACTTTGAACACCCACTTACAACCCACTGGATGCATATCAGAAGTAACGGGAACTAAATCCCAAGTTTGATTAGACTGCAGTGCATCAAATTCAGCCTGCATGGCTGCCTTCCATGAAGAATGAGAGAGAGCCTCGGATACAGTAACTGGTTCTGTAACATTAGCAACTTTAGTTGAACTACTATGAAACTCATTATGAATCATTGTGTTCATTACAGCATGTGATTTCTCCAACCTAAGTTCAAGTTTTTGTAAAACAATTTGAGCTTCTTGAACAGATATTGGATCAACCTTAGATTCCAGTCTAGTTGTTATATTAACCATGACAGCATCATACTCTGAATCCAAACCATCCAGAATATAGTTTAATAGCTCTTCATCAGTAATAACAACTCTACTCGATGACAAGTTTTCTGCGTAGTTCTTCATCTTTAAGAAGTAATCATGTATACTCATATCATCTTTCTTTGTGGTTTGTAAGAGGTTTTTAACATGAAATGTCTTAGCTCTAGACTCAGTCAAGAATTCTTTTTCTAATGTCAGCCAAATATCAGTAGCAAATTGACACTTAGAGATCACGGCAAACATAGATTCTGAAATTGATGACAACAACCAGCTAACTAACATTTTGTCAGTTTTCTTCCAAAGTAAGTATTCTGGATTAGGCTTTTTAATTACCTCTGATTGTGTACCGTCTAATAAAGCTTTCACGAAAGGAGCTGGACACGATATTAAACCAGTGAGATGTTCTTCAATGTCGTGAGCTCCTACTGCAAAAAGAATCTGCGATTTCCAGAAGCGGTGGTTGTCTCTCGTTAGTTTCAGTGAAATTACAGGCAATGTTGAAGATGACACTGTAGCAGAATTGATAGGATTACTTGAATCAAAGGTGTGTTTGGAGCTCGAACTATTATCTGTTTTGCGAAGAGGTGAAGGATTTTGAGAGATATCAGCCATTCTTGACGTTTGTCAATGGCTTTGATACCAACTTAGAACACTAACAGAAAACGCAGGAAAAACAAAGCAAAAGAGAGAGAAAATTCAAATTTGTATTATTGATGATAATAACTAATGATGCATGCGTAAAGTGTTTTATATATACATGCGCACTGCATATATTTTGCATGTGCACTGTAACCGAAATAAAACTAACTCCCTGACACGTCATACAATCAACGGTCAGATTTCATTACTTCCTAACATAGATGAATCTGTATATAAAGTAATTTGATTTTGTGCCGTCATAGTGGATCACGAAATTCGTATTATAAATTAATGGACTTTTTTTTCTACATTATTAATCTCTTATTTTTCCCACCTGAAATTTTAAAAATTTGATAAATAAAAAAATCAGCACCCAAATGTGATATAAAATATAATAATACATGTCATAACACAATCCATTCTCAAATATCGTTTTTCAAAAAATAAACCTAGGCGGTAGCCCAGATCAACCAAGGTTTAATTTTGCCATTGTACTGTAAGGAAATATGGGATTTATGCAGGGGAATTGATAACAAAATTTTTCTCAATTTCCTATAATCCAAGATCAAATGCTTTGATCATATGTGTTTAATTAAACAAAATCATACAAGGAATTGAATCTTACTAGCGTTGGAGGCTCCTTCTCTTTGCGATTTTCTTCCACAAACCTATCCAAGTGTATGATTGCATGTACTTGTCAACACAAAGGCTTCCAAAGATCAAGAAGGCCTCAACTACTAGATTGAATATGCAAATTAGGGCTTGGAAGCTGAAGGGGCGACGACTCTGGGTTTTATTTATTTATTTATTTTATTTTATTTTTTGGGCACAACACAAAAGAGGCGTCACTCAACCATTGAGTTAAGTTGGCTTTTATAGTCAGTTAACCTAATGCCAAAATGACCAAAATGCCCATTCCATTGTAAAGCCTTAAAATGTCCTTCTTAACTCAGTTTATTAAAGAGATCAGAATCGTCAAATCCCAATTCAGATATAATATCCAAAAGTTGGAATCTTGAAAATATCTTAATCCAGAAACATGGCGATTCCCCTTCCCCTAATAAACCTTCAAACAATTAACCTTTGGACAACAACCTTCTATTGTGCCATAGGTTCCTTGTCATGTTGGTAGTGAATAAAATCATGATTAATCTACAATTATCATCTATCTCTTCACATACCAAGATTGGCCTATAACAAAGCATCATGGCCATCCAAATTACAGAGATTCAGTGGAAGACTATACCTATTAATGATATGGTTATCCTACAATTAAATCCTTTCATCATGCTTTATCTCATCAAGGCTAAAGCATAGAAATAGCATCTACCTCAAATATTACCTTGATACATATTGGTGTTTCGTTATCAGATAAACGATCGAACTAAATTGGATTGAGCAGCAACTCAATCCCATTGTGGCCTTAGATTTGTAGTCGGTTAACTTCTCCAGTAACCAGGAGTGATGAATCATTTGTTGATCCACCATAGTCTTAGTGTACTTTTTTATATAGCCAATCAATACCGTTATGATAGTCCTAAGAAAAATACTATGTTGAGCTATGTCAAACTACACCAATAGGTACACAAGGCGCTCCGGTGATCTCAAGTATAAGGATCACATGCACATAATCCATTAGAGGATTTATTCATAGACACTAAGGTTAGCATCTATGTAGAATCCTCTGGTGGGTCAGTCCAGTAAACTTGCATACAACAAGCACCCTTGTGCTACACCAGGTTGTTATGAAACAACCTTAACATGTGAGATCTGTCATTGGATAGTTCAACGCTATGATACTTTTACCGTATTATTTGTGCCCTTGATCAGAATAATACTAAGGTTACAGGTGTTTCTAGAACAACCATCATATGTACTTGTACGGTCCTCACAATGAAGATATATATATATATATATATATAGAAAATGCCTTTTATTTTTCATAAATAAACATGATATTATAAAGAGTTAATTACAAACTTGATTTGTTCAAGGACACTTACTCTAACATGTACCAATTACAAGCTTGTATTTAAATGAAAACTCATAATAAGGAGATAATCCTAGCTTGTCATTAAACTACCATATAAAAAAAATAATAAAAAATAAAATAAAATTAAACTGGCCTTTAAAACAAAAGGAAAACTCACAAAAAAAATTTCTCAATAAATTGTGATTTTACTTTTTGCCAAATAAGTTAAAACCATTCAAAAGTGTTTTGAATATAATAAAAATATCAAATAATTGATAGTATTAAAGATGATTACTTATCAATTATGGCGTACAATTTGGATTATTGTCTAAATAATTTCATCACACAATTCAGCTCCGTGTGTTTCATGGAGTAGTAATTAGCAAAATTCATCTCAACGCCCATTCTGTTAAATTTTGCTAAGGAAATTCTGAGTGAACCTTTTACTGAAAATCTGTTATATACCAAAATGATATTTTTATCCCTTGTTCGACATAAACCCTAAAACTCCAAATTGTGGCTATCATTTCGTCATTGGCACTACAGCCTCCAATAGCCTTGCTCCACAATTAGGGGCTAGATTAAGTCTTGCGTTGGCTGCAAGAGGTCTTAAGGACCTACGATAATCGCAAAAGGCCCTAGAGACCTGATGGAATCACAAGAAGCCAGATTTAGTCTCACGGCATCACTGGAGACTGAAATCAGCTTCTACTGGCTATTCGGCCAAATTTGACCTCACTTCACCATTAGAAGCTAGATCTAACATCTTAACATCGCTAGAGATTAGATACAATGTCTAGACAACCGTTAGAGGTCAAATCTAGCCTAGGGGCCCCTTGGAGCCCTTTAATATCTTGCACCATCGCTATAGCTTAGTTTGACGTGCCAATGAGACGGGAGGGACAATATGAGAAAAGAAAACTAAATAATCAACTGACTTGCCTTTGTGAAATAAGATCATTATTCTTTAATGATGATGTTATATTTTATTGAGATAATCTAAAGATTTAGTTGATAATAATAATAAAAATAATATATAAGATATACATTATTCAAAACTCAAGTAGTTAGTTCCATAAAAAGAAGATAAATGAAATACATGTGATAATAACAAGAGTATATATGTCAACTTGAAGGAATATATAAATGGAGAAATGATGGTGCAAAATTTGCGCAAATATAATAATAAAGGGTCCACGTAGTGGTAAAAGCTAATCTAATCTTATTCGTAGAAAGTTTATACATCTCAAATCTTCCAATTAAAAAATGAAGCATGGTTTGATAAGAAATATGGATTCATGGAGATCCGTAGTGGGACCAAATGATATAAATAGAACGATGGGAAAATAGGGGTTTTGTTGAATAATGAGAATTAGATTAGAGAAGAGAGATGAGTGGAGTGAGAATGAGAGTAGTCAAAGAGAGAGTTTGATTGGTGGCCGGAAAACAACAAAGGAAAGAAGTGCTGGGGTTGCCAACCAGGTTGATTGATTCTAGTTAAAAGTTGTCTTATCGAGAAATGGGAGTGAGTTGTCACCCTCTAAAAGCTAATCATGATATATAAGAAAGTTGGTGATTTGATTTAATACTAATTACAGACGTATCTTTTGTAATGGCTAAAGTAACTTTTTTTTCATTGTCACCAAATCCTATCATATATTTATATTGTAGACAGTTCACAGGTGGTTCAATTATTGTCTCATCGGCAGTGACTTTCACCTTTTATGTTACAGCTAGGAATCTAAACTCATCACTAGCTGAAAGAGTGAGAAAATCAATAAACTAAGAAGTATTAGCAAGGCTATCTTCAAATAATTATTGTGTATTCATCAAAGTAAGACTTATAATAGAAAATTTAAGACAAAATATGTGTAAAGAAGGAAAAATAAAATTGATTTGCAATGTTGAAAACAAAATTTAATGAGAAACAGATAAGAAAGTTGTAAAGTATATCGATCAAGTCCACTGGGACTGGGAGCAACAATGGACAAAATTTAACATTTGCGAAAATTGTAATTTTAGATAAACTAAGTCCGTACAAAGAAAGACAATATTGAGTGAATGTGGGCTTGGCAATAGTCATTGTCGTCAAATAATGTCCACATGAGCCTGGCCCGTACATAGAGTTGAGTTGTGTATCACGGGCCCAACAGTCTTTTGGACCTTGAAGAAAATAACAGCTTTATTATGGTAATGTTAATGTGGGTGATCAATTTCTGTATAAGTTTCAACCATTAGATGCTTCCAATAATTACTGACTCTTTGACCACAAAAATCATCTAATTGGTTGAGATGCTAAATTATGAATGAGCAGGAGCAGAAACTGCAATGCATAAAAAGCTGCAATCCATAAGATAATTAAATTAAAACATAGCAGATTAGTGTTTTCGTGGTGCAGTAGCATGTGGTATTAGATGTAATTTACAAGGTAAAGTCTGTAAGTAAAAGCGACATAGCATGAAGATATAATTAAGAAAATGAAAGGTCTGGTCTCGACTTTCTAGAAGGAAAAAGAAAAAGATGTTCAGAAACACAAACAGTATGTTTTGCAGCTTCCAAGTTTAAGTTAACTTCGAGTTCTAACTTTAAAACTTGTAGATGGTAGATACACCGTTCACTAGTATTGCTAATTTCATTAACTTGAGTTAAAAATAATAGGAAGATTAACAATTTTAATTACAATATAAACTCCAAACCATGAATATCATTGCAGTACGGGGAACAGGTAAATTAATTTCTTGACTCTCAGCCTTGAACAATGAACATGATTCAAAAGCTATAACTAGAGATGGGCGTTTGACCGGCTCAAGTAGGTCCCTGCCCCGAATGGGTTGGAGAATCCCCAACAGAGTCGGGGATTGAGACGGGGCCGAGGACGGAGTTTGGCTTCAACCCGCCCTGTAACAACTGCTGTAAACTAGTACAATGCATGCATAATAACAATAGAAAATTGGACCCAAAAACTTTCTTTTCATTATAAGTCATATGTCTTTTATACACAAAGAGTATGGTTTACAAAAAGTCATTTTTAAAAGACAAAACAGGGGAAACAGTGTAGCTATTGCTCCTCGCTTGCCGACGCCCCTCCGACAGATCATCACCTAGATCCTGCATCCACAAAGGAAAATAACGGGGTGAGCACAAATAATGCTCATAAGTAAAACCCTTATCTGTCTGTCCCGGATGTATTACTCTTAATTCTTTCCTCTCACTTTCTGTTGTTTCCTACTAAACGTCATGGCCTCATGTTACCAGAGTAGTCGGCCGGATGGCGTTACACAGCACATCCACTCTTCATGACTGTCGGGTGGAGTTACATAGCACCAACCCTATCCTAGAGACTACCGAGTGAGATCACAAAGCATCTACCGGTTTTCGTAACTATCGGGTGGAGACCACATGCACCTACCCGTTCCTCATTACTTTGGTAACGATCACCAGCATTAACCCGTTCTAATCACTGTGGGTGATGATCACAAAGCATCAACCCACTTCTAATAATGTGGTGATGATCACAAAGCATCAACCCCTTTAATAACTAACCGGGTGATGATCACAAAGCATCCACCTGTTTCACTACTACGGGTGATGATCACAAAGCATCAACCCATTTCTAATGGCTAGTCGAGTGATGATCACAAAGCATCCACCCGATTCTCATAACTGTGGGTGATGGTCACAAAGCATAACCCATTTCTAATACTCTTCTCATTCACTCTATTCTAGCACTTCTCATTCTCTCTACCCTTAGAGTAGTTGTCACCCAAGTTCTCTACTCCATAGAGTAAGTGCATACACAAAGTTTCCTACTCTTTCTTAGGTCACTTCTCAATGCACAATTAATGCTTATGGATGGTTCACTCCACTAATGCACTTATGAGATGCCACATGCAATGTTGCAAGAATTAGGTTCATTACATACTCAAACGTATTAGGCATTTCATCAAACAACTCAAGTGCATATAAAACTCTACTATAACAATAATTCTAAATCTTTCCTAACATCCAAAATGGGGAAAATGCCTCACATAGCCACATAACCTGCCAAAGAAAGACACTTCCAAAAGGGTTCTACAATACCCCTTCAATTCCATCTCAAAATACCTTTCCAACCCACAACTCACTCTATATTTGAAAGGCATAAACAATCACAAACTAGAAATCTCTATTTAAGCCTCAATAACAGGCATATCACTGATATAAACACGTATACATAAGTGCTATCAAAACCCTAATCAAGAAAATTCCCAAATCTCAACTTGGGTTGGGGTTTACTTACCTTGTTATGGAGAGATTTCACTAACTCTCCTTTCACTTGGTTTGCTTGATCTTCTACTCTAGACAAATGAACAAAAAAAACTCAATAATCAATATATCAAACTCACAAAGCTTCAAAACCAAAGTAAGAATCCTTACCTTAGGAGCCTAGATTGATTTTTACCCTTAATCACTCCAAAAGCCCTTTAAAACTCATTGAACAAAAGAAAGAGAAATTGAGGGAAGCAAGAGAAGAGAGTGGCGATGGAGAAGAAATGAAGGGTTTTGTAATGACGTAATTCCTTTTAATGAAATTTATAAACAAGCCTTCCCATTTTGCCATTACTCTTCTTTGGGAATTCTATCTATATCCTTTGATTCATTACAACAACACCCCCACAGCAAATTTCTCATGAAAAATCCTTTCAATTTACTCCCACCTTTTCCTGCTAATTAGGGTAGAATGGTCAAATTGCCCTAGGGAAGAAAATATCTAAAACTTAACAACATTTTGGTCGGCCTGTCGCCGCAGCGAGGAAACTTCTGTCGCCGCAGCGAGGAAACTTCTGTCGCCGCGGCGAAACTGTCCAGCAGCTTCCCCGGCTTCAACACCTCTTCGCCGCGGCGAAGATCTTCTTCGCCCGGCGAAGACTGAAACACTAAACTTCTCCTATTTTCCACCAATTTCAGGGCAAGTATTCAACATAACACTCAACAAAGGTCAAACAACAACATTACCAAGAAACCAACTCAAATAAGAGCAAAAGAAGAAACAATAACTACGTACCTCAGTGGGGCGTTACAATTCTTCCCCCTTAAAAGAATTTCGTCCCCGAAACTACACAAATAACTCAGGAAGCGATTCTGCAAGTCCGTTCTACCCCCAAGTGGCCTCTTCCACTTTGTGATTCCTCCAAAGGATCTTCACTAACGGAACTCTTGTTCGAAGCTCTTTAACCTTCGATCTAGAATCTGAACTGGACGTTCTCATTACAAGATTTTCTGTTACTTAACATCCTCTACACTCAGGATGTGAGGGGATCACTTACATATTTCGTAGCATCGAGACATGGAATATCATGCACCCTGTCCATGCTGGGTGGTAGTGCCAATCTGTAGGCACCCTTTACTCGTGCAATACCTCAAATTGACCTATATATCTCGGTGCTAATTTCCTCTGCTTCCGAAGCGCATTACTCGCTTGTAAGGGGAAACTTCAGAAACACTTTGTCGCCCACTTGGAATTCTACCTCTTCCTCTTCAAGTCGGCATAACTCTTCTGTCGATCTTGCTTGTTTCATTTATTCTGATAACCTTCATTTTCGACCAGTTTCTGGGTCACCTCTGGCCCAAGAGCGGTACTCAACTCATCTTTTCGCCTACTTCATCCCAATGTAGCGGAGACCTACATGCTTACCATATAAAGCTCTCTAAGGCACCATTCTAATTGTAGACTGATAACTGTGGTGTAGGCAAATTCCACTAAGGGTAACATCTCATGCCCGGATACTCGATACCATGCAACAGGCTCTCAACATATCTTCGACCACCGATTGGTTCTCTCGGTTGACCATTTGTTGAGGATGATAGGCAGTACTGAATGCTAAACGGGTACCCAAATTCCTCTGTAAACTCGTCCAGAAAGCTGAAACAAATCTGGAATCTTATCTGACAGTATAGTCTTGGGCACACCATGCAATCTGACTATCTCCTTGAGGTAAATCTGAGCCAGCTGATCTGTGTGGTACTTTCCTTTACTGGAAGGAATGGGCTGATTTGGTAATCTATCCACAATTACCCATATAGCATTACACCGTTTGTACTCTAGGGAGAACGTGATAAAATCCTAAAATGCTCTCCCATTTTCACTTGGAATACTCAGTGGTTGAAGCAAACCTTGACGGTCGTTGTGTTCTGCTTTCACCTGCTGACAAGTTAGACATTTAGCTACAAACTCTGCAATGTCTTTCTTCATACCTGACCACCAATAGCCTTTCTTGACGTCTTGATCATCTTGGTTGCTCCGGATGAGCGGTGTACGGTGTGTCATGAGCCTCCATAAGAATTTTCTGTTTCAACTCCTCATTTGGAGGAATGCACACCGATTTCTGAAATAGAGGACACCATTCTCACAAAGAACTCTGATGTCTTGCCTCAAGTACTTGGAACTGTTTTCTGACACACTCATCGGCCACTTGCTTTTCTCTAATTTCCTCCA
Source organism: Pistacia vera (assembly GCF_008641045.1). Lineage (NCBI taxonomy): Eukaryota > Viridiplantae > Streptophyta > Magnoliopsida > Sapindales > Anacardiaceae > Pistacia > Pistacia vera. Next base: position 13,075 of record NW_022196305.1, read on the forward strand.
GTAAAGAAAACGTACCTCTAGACTGGCAATCTTCCTGGAACCACTTCAATCTGTTCTTTAGACAAATCTCTATTAACTTTTTCTGCTGGTAAGCCGGAATAAATAGGCTTTTCTACTCAAGGCATCGGCTACCACATTGGCTTTTCCCAGTGATACTTGATCTCACAATCATAATCCTTAACCAGTTCTAACCACCTTCTTGCTCATTTCAACTCTTTTGAGTGAAGAAGTACTTAAACTCTTATGATCGGTGTAGATATTACTCTTCACACCATAAGGTAATGCCTCCAAATCTTTAAGGCAAAGACCACGGTTGCCAATGCTAGGTCATGGTAGGGTATCTGGTCTCGTACCTTTCAATTGACGAGAAGCATAGCTAGACCCTACCTAACTGCATCAACCAGCGCCAAGTCCTCGCAAAGAGGCATTGTTATAATGTCATATTCTACACCCTCCTGTGGTAACACTAATACAGGAGTTGTTGTTAATCTCTTCTTCAACTTTGAAAGCTTTCTTACATGCTGTTGACCAGACAAAAGGAGTTTTTGTTTGGTAAGAGCTGTCAACGGTTTAGCCAAAGGGCGAATCCCGCTACAAATCGCCGGTAGTAACCTGCTAAGCCTAAGAAACTCCTAATTCTTCACTGTTTCGGCTTCTGCCATTCAAGGATGCCTGCACTTTACTCGGAGTACCGAAATCCCTTCCTTCGATACGGTATGCACCAGGAATACCACTTGATTAAGCCAAAACTCACACTTAGAAAATTTAGCACACAACTTCTTTTCTCTCAGTTGCTTGCAATACTAAACTCAAGTGTTTCTCATGCTCTTCCTTGACTTGAATAAATCAGGATGTCGTCAATGAAGACAACAATAAACTGATCCAAATACTCAGGAATACCCTATTCATCAAGTCCATAAAAACTGCTGGGGCCTTAGTCAAGCCAAAAGGCATCACTACAAATTCATAATGCCATATCGTACGAAAGGCAGTTTTAGCCACATCTTGCTCAGCCAATCTTACCTGATGATACTCGGATCAAATCAATTTTGGAGAACACTGCCGCTCCTTTCAATGATTGAAAGGTCATCTATCCGGGGTAAAGGGTACTTATTCTTCAGTAACTTTATTCAGCTCCCTATAATCGATACACATCTTAGGGATCCATCTCTTTTTCACAAAACAGGATGGAGCTCCCCCAGGAGAATGACTCGGTCGGATAAAGCCTTGTCTAAAAGCTCTTGGAGTTGTTCTTTAATTCTTGAAGCTCAGCTGGGGCCATTCGATAAGGGGCTTTAGATATTGGTGCTGTCCCTGGTGCTAGTTCGATACTAATTCTACTCCCTCCTGGAGCAAACCCGATAACCTTCCAGAAACACATCTAGAAAGTCTCGAACTATTGGCACCTCTGAATCTCTGGTGTGGGACATCACCACTGCACTACATGGGCAATATATCTCGAACACCCCTTTCTCAACATCTTCCTCGTTTTCACACTACTAATCAGCATGCTCAAGATGGCCCTCCAAAACTAAACTTATCTCCACTATCAAGATTAAATCTCGCCTTTTTTTCCTGACAGTTAACTCTACTCCATATCTCCCTAGGAAATCCATGCCAAATATCACATCAAAGTTGGGCATATCAAAAACTATTAAATAAATGTACTACCCTGGATCACAAGGACTCTCTTAACAAATCTCTTGAGTCAGAACACTAACCCCGTCGGGTAATTCTATCTTAATGGGTTGAGTCACTCTAATAGTTTTCAAACCTAATTCTCCATCAACCCATAAGATATAAACGAATGAGTGGCTCCTGAATCAATTAAAGCATATAGAGGAACTGAGAAATAATAACTGACCAGTAACGGCTGATGGACTGGCCTCTGCTTCACCCTGTGCCACGTAAACACTCTGGCATTCGCAGTACCTCCTAAACTCTGGGTGGTTGGTGGAAGAGGAGCTTTACAATCTCTCATCATGTGCCCTGGTGTCGGCACCTATAACACACTCTCTGGTCCCTCAGACATTCCGGGGTGATTCTTCCTGCATTTAGAGCAAAGGGGAAACCCTTCCGTCCGGGGCGTTTATTCTTCCACTCCTTATTCTGTCTATACTGAAACTTTCTTTGATTCTTCATTTCTTACTCTTACACTTTCTTGTTTTCTTCTCTGTGGGGCGGAAGGCGGCTCACGCGGTCCTCCTGTGAGGGTCCGACTGGGGAAATTTTATTCTCAAAAATCTCCGCCTTCATTGCCCGCCTCAAAGCCTCACTATAATTTTGAGGAGGGTTGGAACTTGATTTATATCCGGGCTATCTCCGGCTTCAACCTATGCACAACTATATCTTCTCAAAGCCGGAGTACTAACTATTCCGGGTGCAAACCTTGCAAGAGAGTTGAATTTCACAGAGTATCTTCACGGCATAGTCCTCTGTAAGCTAATAATTCTTGGACCTTCTCATGAACTTGGTCCTTGTTCGATATCGGCCTCAAATTCTTGCCTGACATTCCCAAGTCATTACTGTCACGTCATGAGTTTCTTCCATTAATTCCCACCAAATGGCATCACCTCGAAACAAGAAACTCGCATACCGGATCTTCCCCGGTGACATGGGAAATAAACCCGTGGCTCGTTCTACGGACCCAAGCCACTCTTCTGTATTACTGGATCTGTAGTACCCAAACTCCGAGGGTTGATGTTGACTAGAAAGACCGTAAATCGGTTCAACTCTGCTCTGTACTAGGGAGGTACTGGTTGTCCTCTTTCGACATGCACAACTGGCGGTAACTGTACGGGGGTTTCAACTCTCCCCTGTGTTTATGCCATAACTGCTGATAATTCCCCAAATTCAGCTTCATCGAAGGGAGGGGGGTAGACTCTGGGGGTTAGAAGGTTCTCTATTCACCACACCCTTACCACGTTTCAGTAACTACGCCATCTACAAAAAATCACACTAATCAACTCAAGAAATATATTAGTAGGAAGATTACTCACACAGTCGGTTTTACGACGTCTGGCGATGAGAATAGTACACTGTTTAATCCAAAAAACTTTGCTCTGATACCAAAAATGACAACTGCTGTAAACTAGTACAATGCATGCATATAAACAATAGAAAATTGGGCCCAAAAACTTCTTTCATTATAAGTCATATGTCTTTTATACACAAAGAGTATGGGTTACAAAAGTCATTTTTAAAAGACAAACAGGGGAAACGTGTAGCTATTGCTCCTCGCTTCGACGCCCCTCCGACTGCATCATACATAGATCCTGCATCCACAAAGGAAAATAACGGGATGAGACAAAAATAATGCTCAGTAAGTAAAACCCTCTATCTGTCTGTCCCCGTATGTATATCTCTTAATCTTTCCTCACACTTTCTGTTGTTTCTAATAAACGTCATGGCCTCATGTTACCGGAGGTACGGCCGGATGGCTTTCACACAGCACCATCCCACTCTTCATGACTGTCGGGTGGAGTTCACATAGCACCAACCCTATCCTGAGACTACCGAGTGGAGATCACAAAGCATCTACCCGGTTTTCGTAACTATCGGGTGGAGACCAAGCACCTACGTTCCTCTTACTTTCGGGTAAGATTACCAAGCATTAACCCGTTCCTAATCACTGTCGGGTGATGATCACAAAGCATCATGGCGTGCTATCGTAGGCACCCAGAATTAACCTAAAAAATCGTAGTAGTGTAAGTAGGGTCGATCCCACGAAGAGTGTCTAGCTGAATTTGTGTTATGTGAACAAGGTGGGGGGTTTATGTAAAAACAGAAAAAAATTTCAGTAAAAGCAAAAACAATTTAATTCGAATTCAATCAAAGGACGAACTTGGTCTCGTCAAACATCCACCATCGGAATCTCACAACTGTCATTGATGCAAAAATAGTCAATTCTACATGAATATTCACCGTTGGAACTATTTTCCTATCTCTCCTTAATTGTAATTAATCAGGAAACAAGCGATCCTAATTAATCTTACCCTAAACAACCCTAGACAAGCGCTCAAGATTTAATCTAGTGGCAGCAGCCTTAAGAATAGAGAGATCGACGAAGCTAAACAACACAAACACAAGCGGTTGTATTTAATTTAGTTGAATGTTCTTCGTAAGGTTACTAATTCCTGACACAGCAAATTACTTACCCTAATGTTCACAAGTTGGAGGGATCAAACAATTACGGATTTGATACAAACTAGCAGTAGATTTCAACAATAATACACTAGTAGGCCTCTAGTAATTAAATGCATCAACATAAAAATGCACAGAAAACATTCAATACTCAAACATGAATTAAACATAAAAACAGAAAGATCTCACGTTATTTGATTCCGAGGTTTCCGTTTCCTTCGACCAAGTTACAAAAGTTCTAGGCTCATGGCCATCACAAAAACTCAAGTGAAAGAAAATTTCAGAGAAGAGAAGAGAGAGAGGCGTGGTCCCCCAAAACCTAATCTGATCTCTTTAGCAAAATCAAGATTTAAGTGTTGAATCCCACTCAATCTCCTAAAAGAAATATCCCTATCATAAATAACATAATCCTAATTTAATTTAATGGAACTAAAATAAAATAGAGTCCTAATAAATAGGAAAGTGGTGTTTCCAGCTGTAATTTTGTGTAGCATGTATGCTTCAAAACGTGCAATAATAGACTGACTTGCATAACAAGTCAGAACGTCCAGGAATCGGCAATGCAGGTGCGTCAACTTCAAGCTCGATTAAAACCTTTATTCAGCCAGTATCTCTAAAAACTCAAAAGAGAAAGTTGTAGATCTCTTTCTTAGCGTTCCCAGCATTTTGAATCATCTCAATCGGAGCTGGATGAGAGAATTATGCTCAGAATACGAAGCAGTGGGGAAACTGTCCGAATTCCCCTAATTATCGTTTTTCAATTAACACCTCCATTTGCTTTCTAACCAAATAAAGTAATAATCAGTACAATTAGGAAACAAATAATATAAAAGATAAACATTAGGGGGTTAAATATGACATTTTGCATTCCCATCAAATTCCCCCACCCTTGCTTTGCACGTCCTCGGGCAAACTAATTCAAACCAACCTACACTCAAGTCAATCAGGAAACACCATCATCTCAAGTCATCTCAAGAACATCAGCATGATGCATAAGCAACAATATTATCCATGCATATTCATACCTAATTAGGAAGCAGCAAAATAAAATAAAACAGAGTTAATGACATTCATCTCTCTTTATCATCTTCCACAATTACTTCAATCAGTCAATGCAAACAAGGGAACTATCACAACCAATTCATGTACAACTCCGCTCTCAAATTTTCTTTACTGTTTCTTTACTACTACAAACTGGGTAGCAAACTAAGGATACAAATTTTTTTTTTTTTTTTTGTTTTGAAAAAGAATGAGTGCATTTTATGCTCATCTCATTCAGGTTGTGTTATGAGTGAGTGCGTTTTATGCTCATCTGACCCACCACATACCTTTCTTTTCTTTTTCCTATGCTTAAACCCACATTTAGGACTAGCTTAAGAGAAACAATTTTTTTTTTTTTAAGGGTTGTATACATTCCTCAATCATGCTTGTACTAAGTTCACACAAATTCTCAAGACAATTGTTCAAACTACAAGGATTCAAATATGATTAACTCTATTTATGAAATATTGCTAACATCCTAAGTCAAGGAATAAAGTCAAGTTACTATTTCATGCACACTAGACGTTGAAAGACATGACTTAAAGCATAAAACTTCCTAAAAACAACAAGTTTAAGGGTGTACGTGGCGTTGTTATACCAGAGGTTGCCAAGTATGCTAGGCAGTTTTTAGGCGGGTTCTGGTTTCCAGCCGGTATACCTTAAAATAGGCAGAATTTTGTTTTTGTTTTTGTTTTTTTTTTAAACATAAATTAAAACACAACCTAAACAAAACCTAAATCCCCTCCCACACTTAAAACTGACATTGTCCCCAATGGAAGATGAAATGCAAAGAAAAGGGCAAAAATAACAAAAATTAAAATGCAAGAAAAGAAAACAAACTCCCCTGGGTTGCCTCCCAAGCAGCGCCTTTGTTTATTGTCGTTGGCTCGACTCAAGGCTTTCTTCTTGCGATGCATAAGTAACGTTCTTCATCTCCAAGGAACACGTTCTTGAGATAAATAGGGAGAGGCTTCAAATCTGGAATGGGGGCTGCAAAACAGAAGGTAAAGGCTCTCGTTAGAAATTGGTAATGCAATACAAGGAAAGTTACTGATGCGCTGTAACTTGGGAAATCATTCATGCTGCAACCGTTTCCTGCAAATCAGTACAAAGCTAACTCATCATCTCTCCTCAAGAGCTTACTAATGGCAACTCCCAATCCATTTTCCATTGAGTTCAAAAACTTCCTGTGCTAAAGAATCAACCACATAATAGAATAAACATGATCATCATCATCATCATCAGGATATTTCATGGCATCATAAATATTAAATTTGACAAGTTCACCATCAAATTCCATGGTAAGGATGCCATATGAACAATATCTAGTCTTGGATGTTTTAAGAAAGGTCTTCTAACAAAATAGGAGCAGTTGATCACCATTTTCCATACAAGTAAAAAAATCAAGTAGGGAAAATTAAGCCATTAACTTGTACCAAACATCCTCAACTACACCTTAGGATAGGCATTAGATCCATCAGCTAATTGAATTACAACACCAGTTTATTCAAAGGTCCAAGTTTCAAAGAAGCATATGGAATATGGCATGACATTAATAAAAGCTCCTAAGTCTAACATGGCTTTCTCAAACATAGTGTTACCTATCGTACAAAGGATAGTAAACATACCTGGATCTTGCTTCACTGGAAGTTTTCTCTGAATTACTGCAGAAACATTTTCTCACTCTCACCTTTTCACACCCCTTTAGTTTCTCTTTCCTCTTAAGTGTGGCACAACTTTCAAGAATTAGCCAGCGAGGTACTTGTTAATAGCATCAAAAAGTGGAATATTTACCCTGCATCTACGAAAAGTCTCATACATATCTCTGTTTTGCTCATCTCTTCTAGATTCTGCTAAAGCTTGAGGAAAAGGTGGTACCGGTTTTATAGTCGGACAGAGGCGGAAACTTACGCTTAGGAACACACATCGTCATTGGGAACGTTTCTGTCTATAACTACATCTTTTCTCTTTTCTTCCTTCGACGATGCAGGGGCTGCTCTATGGAATTCAACCTCTTTACCAATCTCAAAACAATCGCACTTACTCTCTCTTGGATGACCACCGTTTGAGAGGGTAATTTCCCGAACTTTACGCCTCCAGCTTACTGATTGCGGTTGCCATCTGCCCAATTTGATTCTCTAAACTTTGAACACTAGCTCATCTCCTGTGAAATGCAAAGTATTAGTTGCAAGAGACTAACAAATATCTTCTAAAGACATACAGAATTAGCAGTTTGGTCCGGTTGTTGTCTAGGGGGGTATGGCTGCTGGTAATTTGGGCGGTGTGAGGGTAGGGCTGAATCATTTGTTTATCCCATAGCCAAGATTAGGGTGATCCTCCACAGGGTTATATGTGTCGAATAAGGATCATACTTCCTTTGCGGTGTCCGGGAAACACCTGCTGCATTCACTGCTCAACAGGCTCCTCTTGAAGAGTTGGCACATGTCAGTTGGATGCCCTACTACCGAACAAATCCCGAAGCCTTCACTGTTGCATGTTACCTACAGCCATTTGACGAACAAGAGAAGTTAGACTTGAGATTTGTTGTTCTAGGGAGAAATATTTACCTCATTATCACGCCTAGATGGAAGGTCAAGCATACTGCCAAACTGCTGAGAATTGGCTGCCATATTTGCAATCAAAGTTCGCGGCGCTCGGGAGTCTTATCCACCAACGCTCCTCCACTTGCAGCATCAATCATGCTCCTATCAGTAATGTAAGGCCCTCATAGAAATATTGGATAAGTAACTGCTCACTAATCTGTGATGGGGGCAGCTTGCACACAATTTCTTAAAACGCTCCCAGTATTCATGTAAGGACTCTCGTGTGCTGCCTTATACCACAAATTTCTTTCTGAATTTTTGCTGCCCCGAAGCTGGGAAGTATTTCTCCAAAAATATCTCTTCATCTCATTCCAGTGGTTATAGTTCCGGAGGGGATAATAGAGTCAATCCTTAGCCGCATCCTTCAAAGAAACGGGAAGGCTTAATTGATTTGCTCCTCGGTCACCCCCGTAGGTTTCATACTCGTGCAAACCACATGAAGCTCCTTAGATGCTGTGAGGGTCTTCACCTGCAAGACCATGAAAAGTGGGCAAGAGATGTATAGTCCAGATTTCAATTCAAAAGTAGTAGCAGCATCTAAAACAGGAAAAGTTATGCATAAAGGTGCTTGATTCAAATCAGGGGCAGCAAGCTCTTTCAAAGTCGATTTCCAGCCATGACGTTTCTCTTCTAAATCAGAATTGCTTTCCTCGAAATCTCTCCGAACTCCTTTCTTAACTGCGCAAAGTGGTCTCTATTTCCGGACGAATGGTAAATCACCAAGATGAGAGGACCTGGTCATTAAAACAAAAAATCCCATAAAAGAAAAAGGAAAAAAAATGAAAACCTACTAAAAAAAAATAAAAATTGACCAGAAACACAAAAACAGCCAAAAACTATCAAACAACGTTTTTTGGCCTCGAGAGGGTGGGGCTAGTAAATCCTAATGGATTAACAGTCTTGTGCAGAATTTCGTTTCTTCGAAACGGGTACTCGCACGCCTCCTAATTTACCAAAAATCCTGCCGTGAACAGTAAAAAAAATATTTTTTTTTTCTTGAAAATAAATAAAATAACAAAAACAAGATAAAAATCACAACAAAACACAAAAAACAAAAAATCAACTAGAATCACTCCCGGCACGGCACAGCGCCAAATCTGGCGTGCTGTCGTAGGCCACCAGAATAAAACTTCCGAACCTAACTACGAACTGTAAATAGGGTAAGCAAGGGTCGATCCCACGAAGAGTGTCTAGCTGAATTGTCTGTATGTGAACAAGGCTAGGGGGTTTATGTAAAAACAGAAAACAATTTCAGTAAAGCAAAAACAATTAATTCGAATTCAATCAAAAGGACGAACTTGGTCTCCGTCAAACTCCACCATCGGAATCTCACAACTGATCATTGATGCAAAAATAGTCAATTCATACATTGATATTCACCGTTGGAACTATTTTCCTCTCTCCTAATTGTAATTAATCAGGAAACAAACGATCTAATTAATCTTACCCTAAACAACCTAGAACAAGCGCTCAAGATTTAATCTATGGTAGCCTTAAGAATTAGAGAGATCGACGAAGCTAAACAACACAAACACAAGCGGTTGTATTTTTAGTTGAATGTTTTGTAAGGTTACTAATTCCTGACGCAGCAAATTTACCCTAATGCTTCACAAGTTGGAGGGACAAAACAATTACGGATGATATCAAACTTAGCAGTAGATTTCAACAATAATACAAGTAGGCCTCCTAGTAATTAAATGCATCAATCATAAAAATGCACAGAATAACATTCAATACTCAAACAGAATTTAACACTAAAACAGAAGCTCACTGTTTATTTGATTCCGGGTTTCCGTTTCCTCTGACCAAGTTACAAAAGTTCTAGCCGCTAGGCCATCACAAAAACTCAAGTGAAAGAAAATTTCAGAGAAGAGAGAGAGGCGTGGTCCCCCAAAACCTAATGATTCTTTAGCAAAAATCCAGATTTAAGTGTTGATCAATCCCCCAATCTCCTAAAAGAAATATTCTCCTATCCTAAATAAACATAATCCTAATTTAATTCTAATGGAACAAAATAAATGAGTCCTAATAAAATAGGAAAGTGGTGGTTTCCAGCTGTAATTTTCGTGCAGCATGTATGTCTTCAAAACGTGCAATAATAGACTGACTTGCATAACAAGTCAGAACGCTCCAGGACATCGGCAATGCAGGTGCGTCAACTTCAAGCTCGATTAAAACCTTTATTCAGCCAGTATCTCAAAAACTCAAAAGATAAAAGTTGTAGATCTCTTTCTTAGCGTTCCACAGAATTTTGAATCACTCAATCGGAGCTTGGATGAGAAATTATGCTCAGAATACGAAGCAGTGGCCAAACTGTCCGAATTCCCCTAATTAATTCGTTTTTCAATTAACACTCCATTTGCTTCCTAAACCAAAATAAAGTAATAATCAGTACAATTAGGAAACAAAACATATAAAAGACTAACATTAAGGGGGTAAATATGACATTTTGCATCCCATCACATCAACCCACTTCTAATAAATGGGGTGATGATCACAAAGCATCAACCCCTTTCTAATAACTAACCGGGTGATGATCACAAAGATACTGTTTTATAATTATCAGGTGATGATACAAAGCATCCATGTTTCTACTACTATCAGGTGATGATCACAAAGCATACATTGTTTCTACTACTTATCAGGTGATGACAAAGCATCAACCCATTCTAATGGCTAGTCGAGTGATGATCACAAAGTATCCACCCGATTCTCATAACTGTGGTGATGGCCACAAAGCATCAACCATTTCTAATACTCTTCTCATTCACTCTTCTAGCACTTCTCATTCTTCTACCCTTAGAGTGTTGCATCACCAGTTCTTACTCATAGAGTAAGGCATACACAAAGTTTCCTATCTTTCTTAGGTCACTTCTCAATGCACAATTAATGCTTATGGATGGTTCATCTCCACTAATGCACTATGAGATGCCAACATGCAATGTTGCAAGAATTAAGGTTCATTACTCATACTCAAACCTGTATTAGGCATTTCATCAAACAACTCAAGTGCTAATAAAACTCTACTATAACAATAATTCTAAATCTTTCTCTAACCATCCAAAATGGGGAAAATGCCTAAATAGCCACATAACCTGCCAAAGAAAGACACTTCAAAAGGGTTCTACAATACCCCTTCAATTCCATCTCAAACTACCTTCCAACCCACAACTCACTTCATATTGAGAAGGCATAAACAATCACAAAGCACTAGAAATCTCTATTTAAGCCCAATAACATGGCATATCACATGTAATAACACGTATACATATAAGTGCTATCAAAACCCTAACAGAAAAATTCCCAAATCTCAACTTGGGTTGGGGTTTCTTACCTGTTATGGAGAGATTTCACTAACTCTTCCTTTCACTTGGTTTGCTGACTTCTCTACTCTAGACAAATGAACAAAAACCCTCATAATCAAATATATTCAAAACTCACAAAGCTTCAAACCAAAGTAAGAATCCTTACCTTAGGATGCCTAGATTATTTTCTACCCTTAATCACTCCAAAACCCTTCAAAACTCATTGAACAAAAGAAAGAGAAATTGAGAGGAAGCAAGAGAAGAGAGTGCAATGGAGAAGAAGAATAATGAGGTTTTGCAATGACTTAATTCCTTTTAATGAAATTATACACAAGCCTTCCCATTTGCCCCTACTTCTTTGGGAATTCTATCTATATCCTTTGATTATCAAAAACACCCCCACAGCCACTATTCTCCATGAAAAATCCTTTCAATTACTCCCCACTTTTCCTGCTAATTAGGGGTAGAATGGTCAAATTGCCTAGGGAAGAAAATATCTAAAACTTAACAACATTGGTCGGCCTGTCGCCGCGGCGAGGAAACTTCTATCGCCGCGGCGAAACTGTCCAGCAGCTTCCCCGTGGCTTCAACACCTTTCGCTGCGGCGAAGATTTTCTTCGCCCCGGCGAAGGCTGAAACACTAAACTTCTCCTATCCACCAATTTCGGGCAAGTATCAACATAACACTAAATCAAAGGTCAAAACAAACAATATTACGAGAAAAACAACTAAATAAGAGCAAAAGAAGAAAAAAATAACTACGTACCTCAAGGGGCGTTACACGCCTGACTGCGGGGACCCGCCCACCCTGCATATATATGTAGTAAGACTTATGTGTATAACATTAGATTTAATATTATTGCCTAAAATTAGATATTAGGACTTATGATTACAATTTATTGTGTAAAGTTCCTCTTCCTTTCTAATTAATTTGTTTAGTTGCTTCATTGATTAATTTTTAACTATTCAAATTAATATAAGATTAACAAGTTTATTGAATATGATAAGATTGCATAGAAAAATCTTATATTAAATTTTTAATGAAATGATATTATGTTTTATATAATATAGTTATATATATATATACTATTATTATTAAATATTTTATATATACTATTATTATTAAAACATAATATCATTTCATATAAAAAATTTAATATAAGATTTTTTCTATGCAATCTTATCAATATTCAATAAATCTTGTTAATCTTATATTAATTTGAATAGTTAAAAATTAATCAATGAAGCAAACTAAACAAATTAATTAGAGAAAGGAAGAGGAACTTTACACAATAAATTGTATATCATAAGTCCTAATATCTAATTTTAGGCAATAATATTAATATCTAATGTTATACACATAAGTCTTACTACATATTTAACAAGTTACTAAAGTTATAACTAACAAGTTCTACTACATATTATAATTGATCATAGATTATATCTAAAAAGTCTTACTATATATATTATAATTAATTTGTGATATTTCATTTAAATAATAATTTGTAATTAATTTGTCCAATAATAACAAGTTTTCTTTTGCTACTAAAATTGACTTCTCAATCTTTATCAATATAATAGTTTCTCTTCTAATTAGATAGTGTTAGAGGATTTTAATTACCTTTTGTAACGAATTTCTAATAAAGAAATTAGACGTATATTTTGTTGCTCATAGCTGATTTTGCAAAGCTATTGTCTTGATATGCTAGTCCTATAAAACTTAAGTGCTTGTTTGTTATTGTTAAGAAACGGTTTCGTTTGATACCTTCATTAAGTACTTCAGCTTCAATCATCGTCTTCACTCTTCACTCACTCATGTACTGTTTATAAAAGAGTGAGGTGTTGACTTGTATTTTACTCACTTATTTAAATTAATTTTAAAGTTCTTTCTAGAATTTTCTGCGATTTTGTTTATGTTTCACATGGTATTAGAGCTTGAGACTCTTATCAATGTTTTCTAATTCTAGCTTCAGTCAAGACACAAACAACATGGAGAGAGGAGCTAATAACTTCATAAGCTCTTTCACTTCAGCTTTTCCTTCAAGCCTCCAAGTGGTTAATCCAAAGTTAACCAACGACAATTATAACGATAACTATAGGTTCTGGAAATCTAAAGTTCTTTTTGCAGTAGGTGCACATGAGCTTGAAGATCATCTAACAGGTCGAATTCCTTGCCTTGCGTCTCTAATTGACTGTGCTACTGAAAATTCTTCAACTCCAAAAGAACCTAGGTAAAATGATAAAATTGTTACACAGAATATTAATCCTGCTTATATTGCCTGGAAACTCACAGATAAGCTCTTAGTAAATTGGTTTGTGGCTTCTATTTTTTAAATGTATGTTTGAGAATGTGTCGAAATCCAAGTTTGCGACAGAAATATGGTTTGCACTTGAACATGAGTTTCTCAATGACTCTAAGGCTAGGGCTTTACAACTTAAAAATTTGCTTCAAAATACATAGAAAAGGAATCTTAGCATTAGCAATTATGTTAAGAAAATGAAGAGTATCGCTGAAAGCTTATCTGCTAGTGGTCAAGTTATCTCTGATGAAGACCTTCTTCAATTCATACTTGATGACCTTGGGCTTCAATTCGACGCTGTTGTTGTAAGCCTAACCTCCAGAATTGAATTAAAATTTGATACATTAACTCTACAGAAGCTCAATTTTTGCTTTCAAAGTATGAATTGCGACTTGAAAAATTCAATTCCTTAGATTTCCATGGAGGATCTGTCAACATTGCTACTGCTGGTAATGCAAGACATCAATTACCTCATCCTGTTAGTAACTCCAATAAAACAGTTCCTCATGCTGCAGTTAGACCTCCAAACTTTCAAAATTCGGTTGAAAACAACCTGCTCAATCTTAACTCTATGACTAATGTTCCAATTTCTCAAAATTTGAGTTAGAATGCTGCAGATCCACATGTACAAGCTAATCAGTTTCCCTCTGCTCCTCTTATGAATTATGTAGGAACTCCTTTTGTCAACTATCGACCTTTTTTTGGCTTTAATGTAGTTGGATGTGGCAGAGGAAGAGGTAATGGGAGAGGAAAGCCCATATGTCAGGTGTGTAGTAAAATTGGGCACACTGCAGTCTAATGTTACCATAGGTACAATTATATGTACTCTGGCCCTCCTCCTCTGTTTAGGAATTCTGGACAAATTGGGAACTCTGGTCAATTCAATGGCAGTGCAAATTTTATGAATTTTGGACAACACAATGGTTAGCATACTGAAGTTCTTGGACAATTTAATGGGAATTGAAATTTCTCTTATCAAGGATCAAATTCTTATAATGGTGGAAATGTTGGATATGGAAACGAAAATTCTGGATATCAAAATCAAGCCTCCTTTAATGGACAATTTGGGCCTATTGTTACTCAACAACTAGGAAATTTTGGGCCTATTGTTACTCAACAACCAGGAAATTTTGGAAATTCCTTTTACCAACACCAGCCTTTTTCCTCATCAAATTTTCTAAACACTTTCCTTAGTCAACAACATCATGCAGTGCCTCAAGCTAACTTTGCTTCACATCAAACTCAAAAACATATGGTAATCCTACAACCTCTATGGCTTCTTGTTCAACACCGTCACTAGATCTAGCATGGTACATGGATTCTAGTACCATTGACCATGTGACATCTGACTTGAACCAGCTAAACAGTAGTAGGAACTATGAAGGAACTGATCAATTGCAGGTTTGCAGTGGTAAATTCTTGAATATTTCCCATATGGGCTTTATTTCTTTGCCTAGTTCCTTACAAAATAAATGCCTTTATTTAAAGAATGTTCTATGTGTGCTGAGGATAACCAAGAATCTTTTTAATGTTTCAAAATTTACCAAAGATAACAGGGTTGTTGTTGAATTTACTTTTGATTGCTGCATTACTAAGGTCCAGGCTACAAGGAAAGTGCTACTGCAGGGAGTGTAAGTAAATCGATGAGCAGAGGCAGTGGAAAACAAAAATTATTGCCCATTGATTACTTTGATTTCGCTAAGATCAGGGTCTGATATATGTGTGTGTGTGTGTGTGTGTGTGTGTGTGTGTGTGTGTGTGTGTGTACTTAAATTGAAATAACACAGATCCAATCAAGGATTAGATTATACTAGCATTTGGAGGCTCTGTCAATATCTCTGAATGTGATTTCGCTACTGATCCAAGAGTAGAATCGAACTCACATTGTCCACATGAAGACAGTATGTTAGAGACCAAGAATTGATTTTACTAGAATCAATTCTTGGCTTTAAGGAGTCCAATATTTGGAAGGATGGGCGCAGAGAAGAAAAGAGAAATTTTCTCTCTTCAAAGAATTCTCTCCACAGTTGAATGAGAATAATAATCTCAAAACCTATTTTGCTTTCTTTATATAGAAAAGCAAAATGTCCATTCCACCCCCAAAGTTTAGCAACAACCCAAACTTATGTGGAATCACATATTAGTCCGTATTTAATTATTTAAGTTAAATATTAATATAAATATTAATATTAACTTCAATAATTAAATTCGTAATTTTGCTAAATATTCCAATAATAAAATTGGACACAGGCTACAACCTCAGTAAATTTAATTACACAGCAAAATTACCAATATGCCCTTTCATCCAAAAGATGAATATATCCTTTAATAGTTAACCATCCTTAAATTGTCTCCTAAGTGTGTGACCGATAGGCTCTTCATCATATCGGCAGTGAGTAGTATCGCGATTGACACCAATCAATTGTCTCACTATACACAGACCAAGATTGGCCCCTAGCAAGGCATCATGGCCACCCTATAGATTTGGATTAAGCGAAATTGCTACCTATCAAAGATATGGTTTCTGTGCAATCAAATCCTTTCATCATCTGTTATCTCATCGAGACTGAGGTACATAAATAATGTTAACCTCAGTTATCCTCGATATGTTTGTATTTAGTTAGTGGACCAATGACCGGAATAATAAATTAGATTGAGCAGCAACTCAATCCCACTGTGGCCACAGATTTGGTGCCATTGTCATTTACTGAATTGCGTAGTGAGATAACTTCTCTCATACTCGAGAGTGATGAATCATTTGTTGATCCGCTATATCTTGATACACTCCTCGATGCAGCGAATCACTATCGTATTGGTTGCTCTAAATAAAACTATGTTGGGCTAGTGTCAAACTACACCAATCGGTGCACAAGGCGCTCCGGTGATCTCAAGTCTAAGGATCACATGGACCACCATTCATTAAAGGATTTGTTCCATAGACACTAAGGTTACCATCTATATGGAATCTTCAGGTGGGTCAGTCTAGTGTACTTGCCTACAGCAAGCACCTATGTGTTGCACCAGGTTATCGACAAACAACCTTGACAAGTGAGATCAGTCACTGCCTTTCGATAGGGTCGTTCAACACTATGATAGCCTTATCGTATTATTTGTTCCCTTGGTTAGAATTATACTAGGGCTACGGACATTCCTAGAATGGCCACCATATGTGATCATAGGGTTCTCACTATCAAGATTTGAAGCACTTGATACCCTCGTCATGGTTCTACCATCCTAAACACATATATCAATACATATAACTATGAGTTACATGATATAGTAGAAAATGTCTTTTACTGATTAACAAACATTATTACAAAGAGTCAATTCTACAATGATTGATTGGCTCTAGGGCACCTACTCCAACAGGGAGACCTTAATGCTGGACTTTATCAATTGAGTCTTCCCTTCAGTTTCTCAAATTTTGTTGTTCCTAGTGGTTTCTCAAATTACAACTCAGTGTCATGTGTTTCTTCAGTAGTGTCCAGTCTTTCTTTAGATTGTGTTCAAGAGTCCAATAACATCTTGATATCAAATTGTTTGTTTGAAAATTTAGCTTGTAGGGACACATGTAAATTGTCAGATTCTAGTACTAGTCATATTAATACTTGTAATTCAGATCATAATACTAGTCATATCAGTATTTGTAATGATGATTCACTCAATAAAGAAGATTCACTCAGTAAAGGAAAATGTGTGCTGATTATGAAAACTCTGTTTATGCTAATTATGTTCCATCTTGGCATCATCATTCCATGCATGATCAGAAATTCTTTATAATAATCAATGTGATGATTCTGTAGTTAGAAACACGTCTCAAAGTTCTTTTCTAGTATGTCAAGTCACTAGCAATAAAAACAATGCAAGTTTGCTTTGGCATAATGGACTAGGACACCCTCGCTTTGATGTTTTTCATAAGATTATGAGCCATGTTGACAACAAGCTTTGTTCTAAGTTACAACAGTCCTTTTGTGATGCATGTCATCTAGGAAAAATGCATAGAAATAGTTTCCCTCTCTTCGTATCAAGAGCAACTGAACCTCTTGCTCTTATACATAGTGATATTTGGGGTCCTGGCCCATTTGCTTCATTGGAAGGGTTTAAGTATTATGTTCAGTTTATTGATGACTTTAGTAGGTTTACATGGCTATTCCCACTTAGAACAAAAGCTGAGGTTAGATAAGTGTTTATTAGATTTCATCATCTTGTTGAAAGGCAGTTTGGTCACAAGCTCAAGTGTCTACAGTCTGATCAAGGGGGTGAGTACATAGGTTTAATCTCTTATCTCACTTTTGCTGGAATTCAATATAGACATTCTTGTTCCTATGTGCATCAATATAATGGTAGAAGTGAACAAAAACACAGGCATGTAGTGGAAACATGATTCACTTTACTTGCACATGAATCCATGCCTTTGCATTTGTGGTGGTTTGCATTTGAAACTGCTATTTTTTTAATTAAAAGGATGCCCTCTACTATTTTAAAGTCTATTTCTCCTTATCAAGTTCTATTTTGTCAAGTACCACTTTACTCTACACTCAAAGTATTTGGTTGTGCTTGTTTTCCTTACTTAAGGGACTTCAATAAACTAAAGTTTAGTTTCCATTCGTCCAAGTGTGTCTCATTGGTTATAGTTTTGTTCATAAAGGGTACAAGTGTCTTAGTTCCAATGGCCAAGTGTTTATCACACCAAATGTCTAGTTTCATGAGAGTAAGTTTCCCTTTGCCAATAGCCCTTTTCTTTCCAACACAAACTCAAGAGTGTCAAGTAATCCTATAGTTTCTTCTACAGATTTTTCAAACACTTTGTTTCCTTTTATTTCTCTTAAGTATGGTAATTGTCTAGCTCACAATGACTCCTCTACAATGCCCTACCCTCAATCTAGTCCTTACATAATAGCAAGAGGTAAGGAAAATTCTTCCCTAACACCTGTTATATCTGTTTCACCTTCACTTCTCTCTGCATCAAACCCAGCTTCTCCTATTTTAACTACAATAGCATAGCCTGCACCATTTCACTCAAATAATCCCCCTCATTCACTTCCCAACCAACAGTAGCCAGTACAGCTTCACTAGAACTTATACCAACTTCAACCTCCTATACTTCTCTGTCCCCACACCTATAGTCTACACCTTCTTCCTCCACCAAGTCTTATTTCTCACTTACTCCACAAAATCGAATATGCCTTATCCACTTGAAGTTCACTTAACTTCTTACAACCAGCTTACTTCCACATCATCCTGTCCTCCTGAAATTGATCTTAATTCATTATAGTTTCCTGCACTTTCTGTTGGTTCTCAAGTGCCTATAAATTCACATCCTATGTTAACTAGAGCCAAAAATGGTGTGGCTTAAAGGAAAGTTGCATTGATATTGACCAAACAGCCTTCTGTCCTACCTAAACTTTCTTCAATTAAGGAAGCTATTCTTTGTCCAGAGTGGAAAGAGGCAATGCAGAGTGAATTTGATGCCTTGGTTAAGAACAATACATGGACTTTAGTTCCCTCCTTTTTTAACATGAATGTGGTTGGTAATAAGTGGGTGTTTAGAACTAAATTCAATGCTGATGGTTCACTTCATAGGTATAAAGCAAGGTTAGTTGCTAAAGGGTTCAACAAACTCTTGGTCTTGACTAGTTTGAGACCTTTAGCTCGGTTATAAAACCTGCAACCATTAGAATTATATTCACTCTCGCTGTTACACATCAATGGGACGTCTAACAAATAGATGTCAATAATGCCTTCTTGAATGGTATTCTTCATGAGATTGTTTTTATGCTGCAGCCTAAAGGCTTTGAAGATGCTCAACTTCCTTCCTATGTATGTAAAATAAATAAAGCACTTTATGGGCTCAAACAAGCACCAAGGGCTTTGTTTGATAAGTTGAAACAAACTCTTTTGGATAAAGGGTTTCTAAATTTTGTCTCAGATCCCAACCTTTTTATTTTCAAAAAAGCTTCTCGAGTGACTTATGTCTTGGTTTATGTTGATGACATCCTCATCACTGGCTCTAACAGCTCCTTCATTCAACTACTTGTCAATGATTTAAATGACCAATTTGCTCTTAAAACCCTTGGTCATTTAAGTATTTCCTTGGTCTTGAAGCCACAAGGTCTGATCATGGTCTCCATCTTAGACAAACCAAGTATATTGGTGATCTTCTTCAAAATTAGGAATGATGGCTGCTCATTCCTGCCAGACTCTTATGGCCTTGGGAACCAAGTTTTTCGTCAATGATAGTGAAGCTTTCCAAGAACCCAGCCTTTATAGAAGTACCATTGGTGCATTACAATACTTAACCTTGATAAGGCCTAACATAAGTGATAATCCGAAGATTATACTGTTTTATTTAGGCTTGTTGGCCAGATTTTGAATACTTCTTATGTCGTTTTTGCCTGAATTGCAACTTGATTTCATATGTTTTATGTTTCAGGCCAAAACGTGCACTTTGAGCAAATAATGAGCGGAATCGAGTTCCTGGACCTAGAAGCGAGCGAATCTCAGAATTTGGAGAAGTTCTGAAGCGGATTTGAAGCACTATGAAGTTGTTCCCATTGGAAAGCATCAAAGATCGAAGATTCAAGCAAGGAAGCAAGCAGAGGGCAATTTCATAATTTTAGAATTGTTCAGCAAGGTTCGCCGCAGCGAAGTTCTTTCTTCGCCGCGGTGATAAACTCTCAGGAATTCGTTGCCGTGGCAATGCTTTTCTTTCGCCACGGCGAAGTCTGGGATTTTTAGTTTTTCATTAAAACGCACAATTTTATTTTAGGAAAGTTTTTAGGTTTTTGGACAGACTATATAAGAAAAACTTAGACATTTTGAGTGAGGTTCATCTGGGTTGAGAGAGCTTTGACATTTTGGGAGAAAAGAAGAGAAGATTGGAGATTTAACCTGGTGGATTCATCATTTAGGGGAGATCCTTTTACTCTTTTCTCTTTGTTTCAACATGTTGACTGCTGTGTTTACTATTTTTCTTGCTATTTGTGTTAATTTCGTTATGAACTAACTCACTTTGGGTTAGGGTATTGATGTAATTCGGATTTCTACGGGTAATCAATAGATTATTGTTACTTTTACATTCGATTGCATGGATTGTGTGATTATTCTATTTTTATTGATTTTAATTGTTGAACATGATGAGATTGAGAAATGAATCATGTTGAGCTTCTTAGGTAATCACCATTGTTGTATTGAACGCTAGAGATAGGTTTGAGAATCAATGAATTCAATCTAGGATTCCATTAGCTTAATGAACTTGGATCTATTAATCTTTAAATTGTTGGGTGTGGAAGCTTAATAGGGAAAAGTAGGAATTCATAGCCTGAGAAGGTATGTTTTACAATTTAGGGAATTCGAGTTACAATCCGTGCATGTGAGTGTAGAAGTAGCATAATTCGTTGAATTAATTCATATAGTCCTAATGAAGTCAAAACCCTACCCGTTTGCTTAAATTGATATTACTCTTACTTTAATCTTGCTTTCATTAATTAGCTTTTTAATTACATAGTAAATTTTGCTTTCAATGTAGTTAGATTCTCCCATAAATCCAAACACTTTTGGTTTCTCCAACTTGAAAACAAATGGGAAAATTAGTGCTTAGCAACCAATCCTCGTGGGAACGATACCTAGTCATAACTTTATTACTTTGTGCGACTAGTGCACATGCTATATTGGGTGTTGTAGTAACAACGCATCAATAAGCTATCCCGTAAATAAGCTCAATCAGTTTCTTTAAGCCCCTACTGAACTTCAGTGGCAATCATACAAGAGAATGTTGAGATACATCAAAGGAACTCAATACCAAAGATTACAATCAGACCAGTTGCCTCTTTGTGTGTAGAGTGTTAAGCTGATGCAGAGTGGGGTAGCAATTTAGATGATAGACGGTCTATAAGTGGCTACTATATCTACTTGGGCCTTGATCTTGTTCAATGGAGCTCCCGTCTGCAAAATGTAGTGGCCTTATCATCAATTGAAGCTGAATATAGAGCTTTAGCTCATACAACCACTGAAATAGCCTGGCTCAAAAATGTTTTTTCAAAACTTGGTTTAACTATGAAATCTGCCCCTATCGTTTGGTGTGATAATGTGAGTGTTGGTGCATTGGCCTCCAATCTTGTATTTCATGCAAGAACCAAGCACATTGAAATTGACGCCCATTACATCGAAGATCAAGTGCTGGCCAAGAAAACTATTGTGAAATATGTGCCCTCTAAATTGCAAATTGTAGATATTTTGACTAAAGCCCTGTCCATTTCTCAATTTCATGAGCTGAAGCAAAAACTGACTGTTGTTGAAATCAATAATAAAGCATAAACTCTGAGAGACCTAACTTTCCATGCAATTGATGCAGTGCTAGCAGTGAATGAAATGTCTAATAAGTGCTGGTAAATTGCAATTCAGAATGATGCAGTAGGATGTGTGCTAGTGTTGAATGGTGCAATATGATGTGTGCTAGAGCAGTGAATGAAGTGTATGCTATGTGCTAGTAAATTGCAACTCAAAATGGTGCAAAATAGTGTCGTATCAAGGGTATGCTGTGTGCTGGTGAATTACAACTCAAAGCGGTGTTGTTGATTGTTTTTAGTTATGTAGAGTTATGAAGTGTATGCTGTGTGTTGGTAAATTATAGCTCAAAACGGTGCTGTTGATGGTTTTTAGTTATGCAGAGTTACGAAGTGTATGCTGTGTGATGGTAAATTGCAGCAAAATGAAATGGTGTTGTTGATTGTTTTTAGTTATGCAGAGTTTTTAGATTTTTAATTGTGCAACTTAGTTTACAAATTTAGTTTAGTTGCAACTTAATTGCAAGGTAGTTTGTCAGATCTTGATGAAGTTTTGTAAGGTGGTTTGTCAATTGTTGATGGAGTTTTATAGTATAGCAAAGGCAATGCAAGTTGTAGTTTAGCTAAAATTGCAAATTGCAGTTTAGCAGTACAATGCAACAAAGGCAATACAGGTAAAAGAAAGATTTGAAAGAAAACCAAAGGCTATCAAGTATGACGTCTGATTTGAGTGGGAATGTTGTCTAGTTTTGGATTCTGCAGAGGAGCTTGGTTTAAAGGGGAATGTTGCCTAGAGCTGATTTTGCAAAGCTGTTGTCTTGAAATGCTAGTCCTGTAAAACTTAAGTGCTTGTTTGTTATTGTTAAGAAACGGTGTCGTTTGACACCGTCATTAAGTACTTTAGCTTTAGTCATCGTCTTCACTCTTCATTCACTCATGTATTGTATATAAAAGAGTGAGGTGTTGGCTTGTATATTACTCACTTAAGAAAAGAAATACAAAAGTCGTTTCTAGAATTTTCTGCGATTCCGTTTATGTTTCACATATTAGAAAAGGTACTTCGACGATCAGGCCAAAAAAAAAAAAAGATATAATCTCTTCAGAATTGTAAATATTTGATCACGGATTTTTTATTTTTTATTTTTTTTTTGGTAAAATGATCTATAATCCAACTATTTATAATTTAATGAAGTAACGTATAAAATAATCATTGAATTCTATAATAATAATAATAATAATAATAATAATAATGAATATAAAAAAAATGGTGTTACAGTTTTAAGTCCAAATATTAAGTTGATATTGTTAGAGTAGGTGCCCTAGAGCCAATCAATTACTGTAGAAATGACTCTTTGTAATAATGTTCATTGATCAATAAAAGGCAATTTATTATATATCGTGTAAATCATATCTATATTTATTGATATATGTCCTTAGAATGGTAGAACCGTGATGAGGGTATCAAGTGTTTCAAATCTTGATAGTGAGAACCCTATGAGTACATCTGGTGGCCATTCTAGAAACGTCCATAGCCCCAATATTATTCTGACCAAGGGCATAGATAATACGGTAAGGCTGTCATAGTGTTGAACGACCCTGTCGAAAGGCAATGACTGATCTCACTTGTCAAGGTTGTTTGCTGACAATCTAGTGCAACACGTGGGTGTTTGCTCTAGGCAAGTTCACTGGACTGACCCACCAGAGAATTCCATATAGATGGTAACCCTAGTGTTTATAGAGTAAATCCTCTAACGAATGGTGGTTCATGTGATCCTTAGACTTGAGATCACCGAAGCGTCTTGTGCACCGATTGGTGTATTTTGACACTAGCCCAACGTAGTTCTATCTAGAGCTGTCAATACGGTAGTGATTGGCTGCATCGAGGAGTGTATCAAGACTATGGTGGATCGACAAAGGATTCATCACTCCTGGGTATGGGAGAAGTTGTCTCACAGCACAATTCAGTAAATGGCAATCGCACTAAAACTGTGGCCATAGTGGGATTGAGTTGTTGCTTAATCTAATTTATTATTCCGGTCATTGGTCCACTAACTGAATACAAACATATCAAGAGTAACTAAGGTTGACACCATTTGTGTCCCTCAGTCTCGATGAGATAATAGATGATGAAAGGATTTGATTGCACGGTAACCATATCATTGATAGGCAGCAATTTCTCTTAATCCAAATCTATAGGGTGGCCATGATGCCTTGCTAGGGGCCAATCTTGGTCTGTGTGTAGTGAGATGATTAATTAATGTTAATCACGATACTACTCACTGCAGGTATGATGAGGAGCCTACGGGTCACACACATAGAAGATAATTTAAGAATCAGTTTCTGCAAGGGGCTTTTTTGCCTTTTAGGGCGAAAGCGTATTTTGGTAATCTCACAGTGCAATTAAATTTACTGAGGTTGTTGCCTATATTTAATTTGTTGTTAAAATTAAATAAGTGAGATTGTATTCAAATATATGAACGCATATATTTAAATGAATTATTATTATTATTAAATGTTAATATATTTTATAAATATATTAATTGATTTTAATTAGAATAATAATAATTAAAATAAAATACAAATTGGGAGTGTTTGGAGATAAGGGCTAGTTTGGGTTGGAGCCCAAGCCTATTCTTTATAGGAATAAGGTTTTACACATGCACTATATAGATGCATGTGTATTGAGAGAAAAAAAATCAATTTTCATTTGTGTGATTATTCAATCATTGAAAGGAGGCAGCCCTCTCTCCTATTTTCTCTCTACTCTCACGCCACCCTTGGTTTATTGAATCAAAGTTTTCTTTGATTCAATTTGGTTCTTGAAGCTAAAGAGGATCTAGCAAATCCCTCTTTAGCTCTTCGGGTTATCTTCGTGTGGATTACTGCTGGTTCGATTCTAGTTTGAGTCGGTAACGAATCCCAGCCAGAGACAAGTTTGAAGAAACCTCCAAACGTGCTTATGAACTCTAATCTTTACGTTGATCGTTCATATTACTGTAGAATTTTTTATTTAACATATAAACTGTATAATTTGTTCTCTGATTTTGGGCATTAAGGGAATCGATTTGTCCTTTAATTTTTATATTTCCATTGCATTGGGTATATCGATTCCTTATAGTGGTATTAGAGCCTAGGGTACCAGATTATACAGTTAAATATGAGATTTATAACATGTATTTGACTGATAACATGTTATTTAGTTAAATCTGCAAAATCTGTTTTTAAATGAATGATTCAGTTGATCAATTAATTTAATAATGTGTTGACGGATGTTATATTGTTTGGTTGGTTTCCTGGTCGAATGCTTGTGCATTCGATTCGATTTGTATATGTGTCGTTACGCGAAAAACTACAAAAACGTGAACTGTATGATTCATTGATCTGCAACATTCGTCGTGGCGAGATGCGAAATAGTGAATCTCGCGGTGGCGAAATAAAACTTCGCCACGGCATCGTGCCGAAAAAGTAGATCTCGCCGCGGCGAAATAAAACTTCACCACTGCAAAAATCACTCTAGAATTTTCAGAGTTTTCTGGAAATTCTGTCTTGTTGCAGCGAAATAAAACTTTGCTGCGGCAATAAAGTTGTTGTCTCATTTTGTGTTTTTCGCGAAGGGACCAAATTATAGTTTTTAGAACCTTTAAAGCCAATAACCATTATGCACATTTAAGAGGGTAATTAAATAATTTCACCCACCTAATTCAAAAATTGATGTTTTTGAATGTATGTAATGTACTTGTTTGAATGTTGCATGGTGCCTAGTACATGAGTCTTAGACCTATGGTGAATGTTTTAACATAGTTTTAACATATTTTTGGGTATGTATGATTGTAATATTTAAATAAGGACTGCGTTCCCTGCCTCTCTCCCTTTCTCGATGTACATTCTCTTCTCATCTCATTCCCTTTGAATGTAAATCGAGGTTTCTAATTTTATTGATGTAAAATTAGTTTAAGATTAATTTCATTATAAATTTAGTATGATGTTTTTTTAATGTACTTGAAGACAGAGCAAGGACGAGGCAATCATACTTGAAGACTCAAGATATTTGTTACAGGACCCCTAGGTGACCCACCGTTTCCTCTAGGCTCGAGGAAATCGGTTTTAGTTGGGCCATGTACTGGCACATTTATATTTTTGTTTAGAATGCATGCTAAGGTTGAATGTTCAATAACATGCCAATAAATGTCATTCTAACAAAGATAATAATATGGTAAGACATAAAATAAAAACCCTCAAATAAAGTATATTAAGTCACGTAAGCCTTCCATCACCATGGGTTTAATCAAACCACTGTTCGTCGGAACCTAGTTTGCCAAAGCGAAGGGTACAATTCTACTAGTGGGAGGTTAAAGTTCATTGGAGTTTTCCTTAATGGTGATGGGTTTGTTAGTAAAACGATCCAGTTACGCAGCGGAAAAACAAAAATATTTACGACATGGATTGTTCTTTAGAACCAAGATTAGGGCACAAATTTACAGTTTATACATTAAATAAGAATCTGCAGATTTTAGTTTAGAGTTTTAAGAAATCATACGCACATTTGGAGGCTCTTCCAACTTGTCTCTGAACGTATTTTGCTACCGACCCAAGTGTAGGATCGAATCGATGTAGTCCACATGAAGATAACTGTAGGATCGAATCGATGTAGTCCACACGAAGATAACCTCAAGGAACTAAAAAGGGATTTGCTAGATCCTCTTTAGCCTTTAAGAACCAAGAAGAAAATCAAAGTGTATTTGATTTTAGCAAAAAATGCAATCTGACGTGAGAGTGTTTAAGGGGCTATAATTTTTCCTTTCAATGATTGAATGAGTGAATTAAAATATTTCACAATAGTGCACACTATACCATATTCCATCATGGAATGGGCTTGAGCTCCAACCCAAACACCCTTTGTTTCCAAACATCCCCTTTAAGATATTTTAATTTTAATTTATCATTATCTCAATTAAATTCAATTAATATATATTTACAATATATATATATATATATATTAACATTTAACAATAATGATAATTTATTTAAATATATGCGAACACATATTTAAACGTAATCTCACTTATTTAATTTTAATATCAAATTAAATAAAGGCTACGACCTCAGCAAATTTAATTACACTGTGAAATTACCAAAATACCCTTTTGCCTAAAAAGACGAAAACGACCTTCTTCTAAACTGGTTCTTAAATTATCTTCATGTGTGTGACCTGTAGGCTCCTCATCATACCGATAGTGTGTAGAATCGCAATTAACACCAATTAATATTCTCACTACACACAGACCAAGATTGGCCCCTAGTAAGGCATCATGGCCACCCGATAGATTCGGATTCAGCGAAACAACTACCTGTCAATGATATGGTTACCATACAATTTGATCCTTTCATCATCCGTTACCTCGACGAGACCGAGACATAGAAATAGTGTCAACCTTCGGTTACTCTCGATATTGTGTATTTGGTTACTGGACCAATGACCTGTATTATAAATTGGATAGAGCAACAAGTCAATCCCACTGTAGCCACAGTTTTAATGTCATTGCCATTTACTGAATTGCGCCATGAGATAACTTCTCCCGTACCCGAGAGTGATGAATCCTTTGTCTATCCACCATAGTCGTGATACACTCCTTAATGCAGCGAATCACCACCGTATTGACAACTCTGAATAGAACTGCGTTAGGCTAGTGTCAAACTACACCAATCGGTGCACAAGGCACTCCAGTGATCTCAAGTCTAAGGATCACATGCACCACCATTCGTTAGAGGATTTGTTCGATAAACACTAGGGTTACCATCCATATGGAATCCTCTGGTGGGTCAGTCTAGTGAACTTGCCTAGAGCAAGTACCCATGTGTTGCACTAGGTTGTCACCAAACAACCTTGACAAGTGAGATCAATCAATGCCTTTCGATAGGGTCGTTCAACGCTATGATAGCCTTACCGTATTATCTATGCCCTTACTTCAGAATAATATTGGGGCTACAGACGTTTCTAGAATGGCCACCTTATGTGCTCATAGGGTTCTCACTATCAAGATTTGAAACACTTGATACCCTCGTCACGGTTCTACCATTCTAAGGACATATATCAATACATACAATGATGATTTACGCGATATAGAATAAAAAGCCTTTTATTGATCAATGAACATTATTACAGAGAGTCAATTCTACAATAATTGATTGGCTCTAGGGCACCTACTCTAACAGGGTTGACTTAAAATGACAGTTTTGCTTGTTTGCCAAAGTGAAGATTGATAAACACGTCTTAGGCATAGTAAAGAAGTACAAATGTTGTGTACATGGCGACATGTAGTGTCCACTCTATTGATACTAGGAATCACACTTGAGGATGATGGCTAGGCCGTTGGATTGTGTGATTGGCTTGTTAGCTTGCTTCACATTTGAGGCTGATAATGGGAGCTATCAACCGGTGTGGATTAAGTTTGTTGGCCTACCTAATCAACCCATTTTGGCTTGTTCGCCAAAGCGAAGGTTTGAAATGGGCTAGATGGGATCTCAGTCCACTAAGAAAGCCAACGGGGTTTCCTAAGTTAATAGTGAGCGCTATTGACTTGAGGAAAATAGTGGGACTGTTTTAATAAAAGACCATATTAAACATCAATGAACGTTATATTAACTTTATATTTTCTACAATTGTAGATTCACCAAAATGAGCATTATGAACCTGGGACCGATAATCAATAAAGAATACAGGCTGGATGGATCCAATTTCTCAAACTAGTATCGTAATCTTCAGATTATACTGAAGTCCGAAAAGAAATTGTATATCCTTAATAAGCCATACATAGATGAGCCTGGTCTTGATGCCACTAAGGAAGTAAAGGATACTTATCAAAAGTTCCTTGATGATGCTAATGGCATTCAATGCCTTATGTTAGCATCGATGACACCTGAACTACAAAAGTAGCATGAGAGTATGGACGCTACTGCCATTATTCTGCACCTCAAGGAGCTTTTAGAAGGAAATACTCGACTTGAGAGGTACAAGGTGTAAAGTGAGCTGTTTAGGAGCCGCATGACTAAGGGAGCCAAAGTTGGCCCTCATGTGCTCAAAATGATCGAGCACATGGAGAGGCTTGAGACTTTGGGTCTTGGGTTGGATGCAGAATTACAAATGGATTTAATTCTGCAATCCTTACCTGATTCTTTTGCACCGTTCATAATGAACTTCAACATGAACACAATGGTGAAATCCCTGTCAGAGCTTCTAAATATGCTGAGGACTGCAGAGCAGGAAATGAAAAGGTCCAAGCTTGTTTTACTGGTTGCCGTCAGTAAAGAAAAGAGTAAAGGCAAGGGAAAGGCCAAGGCCAAACCCAATCATAAGCCCAAAAGATAGGATGCTCTTAAGTCGAAGAGTGGCATTAGGAAGGGAAGGAAAGTAATTTGCTTCTATTGTGGCAAGCCTGGCCACTGAAGATAGCACTACAACGCTTTCCTCGCCAATAAGAAGAAGTTAGAGGCTTCGACTTCAAGTATGTTCATGATTGAGATTAACTTCTCTCCTTCAACATCTTGGGTCATTGACACAGGATGTCATACTCACATTTGCACTGATATGTAGGGACTAAGGCACAGTAGATTGCTCACTAAGGGAGAAATGGACCTACGAGTTGGAAATTGAGCACATATGGCTGCATTAGCTGTAGGAACTTACTGTTTATCTTTGCCTTCTGGCTTGTTGTTGGAACTTCATAACTATTATTACGTACCTTCTATTTCCAGAAATATTATTTCAGTATCCGCTTTGGATAATATAGGGTATCATTTTGAGATTTCTAATGGATTATTGTCCTTTAGTTTGAATGGTATTCTATTTGGAATTGCAAGGTTAGATAACGAGTTATATGTTCTTGATTTAAACAATAAGGATATTCTCAATGTTTAAACCAAGAGAGCTAAACATAGTGATCGAAACCAGACATACTTCTGGCATTGTAGATTAGGTCATGTTAACTAGACTCGCATTGCAAAACTTCAAAGGGATGGAATTTTGGACCCTTTTGACTTCCAGTCATTTGAGGTATGTGAATCATGCCTTTTAGGCAAGATGACCAAGTCTCCTTTCACATGACAAAGTGAAAGGGCTACTAAACTATTAGGCATCATCCATAGTGATGTATGTGGTCCACTAATAGTTGAAGCCAGAGGTGGATATTCATACTTCATTACATTTACTAATGATTTCAGTAGATATGGTTATGTCTACCTTATGAGACATAAATCTGAAGCCTTCGATAAATTCAAAAAATTCAGGAATGAAGTACATAATATGTTGGGCAAAAGTATTAAAGCTCTTCAATCGGATCGAGAAGGTGAATACTTAAGCTCAAGGTCTTTTGAATACCTGAAGGAATGTGTGATAGTATCACAATTCACTCCTCTATACACACCCCAACATAATAGAGTGTCTAAAAGGAGGAATAGGACCTTACTTGATATGGTTAGGTCTATGATGAGTTTTAGTGATCTACCTACATCATTTTGGGGTTATGCCCTAGAGATTATGACTCATGTACTGAATCGTGTGTCGTCAAAGTCTGCAGATAAGACTCCATACGAACTATAGAGTGGGCGAAAGCCTAACTTGTCTTATATAAGGATTTGGGGTTGTGAAGCTTATGTCAAGAAATTGACTTAGAATAAGCTAGGCCCGAATCCTGCAAATGTATATTTGTAGAGTATCCTAAGGAGACCAAAGGATACTATTTCTACCACCCAGAAGAGCGTAAAATTGTTACCGCTCATACTAGTGTCTTCCTAGAAAAGGAATTTTTTCTAAGAAGTTATAGTGGGAGAAAAGTAGAACTCGATAAAGTTCTAGTACCACAAGATACATTAGACGAAGGATGAGAAGATGTGCCACAGGAGGTGGTTGAACATCGTGAGGAGGTTACTCCATAATTTATGGATCAAAGTGAACCACCTTAGGTAGCACAGAAGCTACGTAGATCTGGGAGAGTACGTTGTGAGCCTGAGAGATACGGTTATCTTGTGACTCAACATGGTGATGTATTGGTCTACCAAGACAATGAATCCAGAACCTACGAAGACGCTATATTGGATCCAGATTTCGTTAAATGGCTAAAAGCCATGAAATCTAAGATGGACTTCATGTACCAGAACCAAGTGTGGTCTCTAGTGGATCCACCTAAAGGGGTAAAACCCATAGGGTGTAAATAGGTCTTCAAGAAGAAGTCCGACATGGATGGCAAGATGCATACATATAAGGCACGACTGGTTGCCAAAGGTTTTCAAAACAAATTCATGGTATTGACTATGAAGAAACATTTTCGCCAGTTGCCATGATTAAGTCCATCCGAATTATGCTTGCGATTGCTGCATATCATGACTATGAGATTTGGCAAATGGATGTCAAAACAGCTTTCCTGAACGAAAACCTTAAAGAGGATGTGTATATGATAGAACCCGATGGTTTCGTTCTTGATGGGCAAGCTAACAAGGTATGCAAGTTGCAGAGGTCCATTTATGGACTCAAGCAAGCTTCAAGGACTGGAACATTCGTTTCGATGAAGCCGTAAAAGAATTCAGTTTCATCAACAAAGAAGATAAGCCTTGTGTTTACAAGAAGGTGAGTGGGAGTGCAGTGACATTCCCAGTGTTATATGTCAATGACATACTTCTGATCAGGAATGATATACCGAACTTACAGTCGATAAAGACTTAGTTATCCAGGTGCTTCTCCATGAAGGACTTAGGAGAAGCAGCCTACATCCTCGGGATAAAGATCTATCGTGATAGATCGTGTAGGTTGCTTGGCCTAAGTGAGAGTACATACATTGACAAAGTATTGAAGAGATTCAGTATGGAAGAATCCAAGAAGGGGTTTCTTCCGATGTCACATGGTGTCTATCTCTCTAAGAATATGTGTTCTAAAACACCATATGAGAGAGATAGGATAACGAGGATCCCATATGCCTCGGCAATTGGATCTATCATGTATGCCATGTTGTGTACTCAAATTGATGTCTCATGTGCACTAAGCACTTGTAGTAGATATCAATCAGATTCAGGTGAGCGTCACTGGATGGCTGTCAAGAACATTCTTAAGTACCTGAAGAGGACTAAAGACATGTTCTTGGTTTATGAAGGGGAAGATGAGCTCACTGTAAGAGGATATAATGATGCTAGTTTCCAAACGGACAAAGATGATTATCGTTCGCAATTCGGGTTTGTATTTTGTCTCAATGGGGGTGCAGTGAGCTGGAAGAGCTCCAAGCAAAGCATTGTAGCAGATTCTACAATGGAGGCTAAGTATATTGTATTATCCGATGCGGCCAAGGAGGCAGTCTGGATTAAGAAGTTCATCACGGAACTTGGTGTGGTCTCCACGATTGTTGAACCAATAGATGTCTATTGTGACAACAATGGAACAATAGCTCAAGCTAAGGAGCCACTATCTCACTAGAAGTCCAGACACATACTCAGACGATTTCATCTCATCAGAGAAATGGTTGAGAAGAAAGATGTGCAGATCAATAAAGTGCATACTAATGACAATCTTGTCGATCCACTAACAAAGCCTCTGTCGCAACAGAAGCATGAACAACACTTCAGGTCGTTTGGTATTAAATACATGAATGATTGGCTATAGTGCAAGTGGGAGATTGTTAAAGTAGGTGCCCTAGAGCCAATCAATTATTGTAGAATTGATTCTTTGTAATTATGTTCATTGATCAATAATAGGCAATTTATTATATATTGTGTAAATCATATCTATATGTGTTGATGTATGTCCTTAGAATGGTAGAACCATGACAAGGGTATCAAGTGTTTCAAATCTTGGTAGTGAGAACCTTATGAGCACATATGGTGGCCATTCTAGAAATGTCCGTAGCCCCAATATTATTCTGATCAAGGGCACAGATAATACAGTAAGACTATCATAGTGTTGAACAACTCTGTTGAAAGGTAGTGATTGATCTCACTTGTCAAGGTTGTTTGCTAACAACCTGGTGCAACATATGGGTGCTTGCTAGCGTTCACTAGACTGACCCACCAGAAGATTCCATATAGATGGTAACCCTAGTGTTTATGGAATAAATCCTCTAAAGAATGGTGGTGTATGTGATCCTTAGACTTGAGATCTCCAAAGCGCCTTGTGCACCGATTGGTGTAGTTTGACACTAGCCCAACGCAGTTCTATTCAGAGCTGTCAATATGGTAGCGATTGGCTGCATCAAGGAGCGTATCAAGACTATGGTGGATCGACAGAGGATTCATCACTCTTGGGTACGGGAGAAGTTATCTCACGGCGCAATTCAGTAAATGGCAATGACACTAAAACTGTGGCTACAGTGGGATTGAGTTGTTGTTCAATCCAATTTATTATTCCGGTCATTGGCCTAGTAACTGAATACAAACATATTGAGAATAACTGAGGTTGACACTATTTCTATACCTCAGTCTTGATGAGATAATAGATGATGAAATGATTTGATTGCACGGTAACCATATCGTTGACAGGTAGCAATTTCGCTGAATCCAAATCTATCGAGTGGTCATGATGTCTTGCTAGGGGTCAATCTTGGTCTGTGTTTAATGAGACGATTAATTGAGGTTAATCGCGATACTACTGATTGCTAGTATGATGAGGAGCCTACGAGTCACACACATAGAAGATAATTTAAGAATCAGTTTCTGCAAGCGGTGTTTTCGTCTTTTAGAGCGAAAAAAGTATTTTGGTAATCTCACAGTGCAATTAAATTTACTGAGGTTGTTGCCTATATTTAATTTGATGTTAAAATTAAATAAGTGAGATTATATTTAAATATATGTACGCATATATTTAAATGAATTATTATTATTATTAAATGTTAATATATTTTATAAATATATTAATTGATTTTAATTAGAATAATAATAATTAAAATTGATATGCTAAATAAATTTATAAAGATAATTGAAACATCATCTCAGCTTTCCAGTATAAGCTATAAGCATCCAAGTATGGCAAAGAAGCACAAGAAAATAAGTCAAAGTGACAATGTTAGATAAGTCAATAAAACCATAGAAACTATTGCCATGATCAATAAACACGAAAAACAATCATAAATATAAGAGCAGCAGTAAGATTCAAGAAATCTAACCTGATTGTACCCTAAGCTTTCTGCAAGAAAAAATAGTCCCTCATCTCCAAAGTTGCGTCCTGTCCAAAAGTTCCATTGAAGGAAAGCACACTTTCGTTATAAGAAATTGATTAGCCATTAATGAAAGAAAATTAAAGCCACAAATTGATATCAGGCTGAAGCAAGAAAGTAGTGCAAAAGAAAACAAATAATCTATTTGAGATATGATATTCATCTCAAAAATTTTATATATATTGAGCACACCTGACATGTCAACACTTCTGAATGACCTGAGCTCTTTTGCAAATTCATTGAGTGTTTGCTTTGATTCTCTGAATAACTTAGCAGTGAAACCTGATAGCAAATTCGTTCCTGGAGCAACAGACCATTTAATTCCTTCTGCTGCTTCCGCAGGAGGTTTATTCTCTCCTGATGAAGGTCGTTGTGGTTTAGGCATAAGGATTTTCTCCACCAATTTCCATAGAACTGTCAGCTGAAGACATAAATTAGAACAAGCATCGAGACACATAACAAATAAATTGCCTTATGTTTATACTAGTTGGTTACCTAAATAATCAGGAGTTAGCTACATGATGATTATAATGCATGAATGCTAATAATATCACCAACAAGGGCATAGATACAAATTAATAAGTTTCACATGAAGTAATAAGCTCGAGCACAAAATATGTATTTATGGGAGTAAGTAAAACTATAAATGAAAACTTACTAAGAGCAGATATTGGATTAACCTTTACCAATAAAAAAATAACTTGGTTACATTGTTCATGGCCATATAGTTCAACTAAGAACGGTCTTACTAAAGAAAAACCTCAAAGAGAAGACTCTGATTTAAAGCTGTTGGTTGAGGCATTGCTTTGAGAAACATAGTTAAATTGAGTTTAATATTGGACCTTCTGACATTGTTAATCACCCACAAAAACCAAATAAAATAGTTTTTAAATCAAGAAATTGACCTCAATTCAACACTACACTTCCAATTGAAACTTCAATCCTATAGGCAGTTCTCCATTCCTAAATATCAACACAATTCTAGTAATGGTAAAACAACCACAATAACAACTAACAATATTTCCATACCAAAAGTACCAGCGACAAACACGACGGCAGGCACAACAAATGAGGCAATTTGTTTGACCGGAGCACTAGTCAAAGCGCTCTCACTCTGAGACTGTCTATACACTCTTCGGCCGGTAGTTGACCGTCTCGGGCCTCCCTCGGCCCCAGAGGCAACCGCTACAACCAAACGCCTAAACCTGAAACACCTTTTCCTGCCATTGAACAGCACCGTAATAGGACGGGGCGCATTGTGAGAATGATAAAAGGAGGCAGTGGTGTTTGGAAAAGGATGGGAGCGGAGAGAGGACTTGGGATTAGAATAGAGAGAGGTGGTAGAAGTCGAGCCCATGGAAGGGCGCTTAGAAAGCTGCTTCTGCAGAGAAGAGAGGAGAAGCGAAATGATAAAGCGGGTGGCGGGTTTGGGGTGGCTTGGTTTAAGGCTTCGAGTTCAACTAAACCAACGTTCTCGAACTCCCTTTTAGCTTGATCTGCTTCATCCGCCCTTCCGTTTTACCCCAATCTAAAATTTTTATTTTATAAAAGTGAAATATATTTTTAAAAGAGACAACTTCCCTTAGTACCCCTGTGTTTTCGTAAAAATATGCGCGTGTCAAGTTTGGGACCTTTCAACATAGAGGACCCCTGTATTATCTAAAAATATGCACAAACCATCCTTTTTACTAACACCATAAATAGGACACTAATGTTGTAGGGGTATTTTGGTAATCTCCTTTTTAAAAAAAGGTAAATTTCATTAAAAAAAACAGAAACTATACAAAAACTAGGGGCATTATCCTAGAAGAGGTCTAAAGAAGACCAGAACATATGTGTCCATCTTTTTTGGACAAAAAGATGGGAACAAACGCCCAAATGGGAGCACATAGGCTCCAAACCAAGGAGAGAGATGGCATAGGTGTCCTAACGGAACTCGCAGGCTCAAACCAAACAGAAAAGAGAAAATGGGCATAGGCGCCCGACATGAGCGCACAGGCTTAGAACAAACAACACCAATTAGTCGGATGGGCTCCAAATGGCTCTAAGTTGAGGATGGATGGCATACTTGGATGCTAGGTTAGAAGCCTGATCTCAGACTATGGAAAGAATCTCATCGGTGATCACATGCGAGGTCTTGCTCTTATGACTAAACACACAATTATTCCTTTCACACCAAATGAAGTAAATTGTGGCAATAAAGACTAATCAAGCAAGGAGATGTCTGAAGTCATCCTTGCGTCTATGATACAGAACCGTCCACTAAAGTAAAGCTATCTAGGAGAAAAGAGGCCAGGCTGGGAGGTTTTGGAAGAAACCTCTCCCTAGACTAACGCTAAGAAAGCACAGTTGAAGAATAAATGCTCATGTGTCTCGATCCTAGAGCCGCAAAGGACATAGTTAGCAAAATCAATGAGGTCGTGGGACTAAAGGCGATCCATGGTATGAAGTCCCTAAGTGGCCAACCAAAGGATAAATGAGTGCTTGGGGATATTCCTTGGAAACCATAAGAGATGGTGTAAAGAGTTCACCTCTCGCTTGGCTCAGAGTAGTTTCCAAGTTGAATCAACAGAGAACTTGCCGGAAGGGTGTCCTTTCAAAATAATGTAGTTGTTGATCTCGAATCTTGGAGCCTGAGTGATGGAATCCCAAATTCGCTAAAGAGCTGGATTTCAAATAGGAAGGGTCCAAATGCTATCAATAATGATATCAAAAACTCTAGCATCCCAAGGGAGCCCTGTGGAGGATAAGATTCGAAAAGAGAAAATATCACATAATTGATCGCGCTGTTAGAGTAGGTGCCCTAGAGCCAATCAATTATTGTAAAATTGACTATTTGTAATAATATTTGTTTATCAGTAAAAGGCATATTCTTTTATATCGTGTAAATTATAGTTATATGTAATTATATATGTCCTTAAGATGGTAGAACTGTGATGAGGGTATCAAATGTTTCAAATCTTGATAGTGAGAACCCTATGATCACATATGATGGCCATTCTAGAAATGTTCATAGCCCTAGTATTATTCTGACCTATAACAACTTCTTTCTATTATCAAAATCATTAAATATATTAATGAAAAGACAAGTATACTTATCAAAATAGTTGGGCCCAAAAATTTTTCTTTACTTAATATATACATTCTTTACAAAGTACAATATCATTTGTACAAGAAGACTCTCAAAACAGTGGATATTGCAGTCAAGTCTCCCCGCTTGCCGACGTCCATCCGACCAAGTCCTCACCTATGACCTATAAAAACATAGAAAACAACGGGGTGAGCACAAAGATGCTCAGTAAGTAAATCTTTTATTCCATAGTCCCCGTGTATTACTCTTCAATTCTTTTCTTACTCTACTTCTAGCTCTCACTATTCTTTTCTTTCTTTCTATTCTCATCACCCATGGAGAATCTCATAATAACATGCATGGATGGGATGCATATGCACTAATCATAACAATGCATTTCTCTCTTTTCTTTTCTTTCTATTCTTTTCTCATGTTTTCTTATTCTTTCTTATTCTTCGCCGATCGGTCTTGGTTGATGCATGGATTCGGAACCCTTAGTCATGTGAGTGTACTCTCTCTCGTGTATAGCCCTCACCCACATGTATTTTCACGGCTATACGAATTCTTTTTCTCATTCTCATTCCGCTCTCTCATGGCGGATACCGCTCTCTCATGGCGGTTACATGTGGTTAATTTCTACACTCACGGGCTCCCCATCACACAACCTATTCTCTTTTCTCTTCTTTAGCACTTCTCTAGTGCTAACTCTTTCTTTCTCTTATTCTAAGAGAATTAGTTCTTTTCTTTATCTCTATTCTTAGAGTGTTTCTTTCTCATTTCTCATATTTCTTTCTTAGGTGATTATTCAAATAAACATATGCATATGGATGGCTCATGCCTAGAATCTTTCTTATATGCATTCATGAAATGCAAATATGCTATGTTGCATAAAGTAAGGTTCTCTACTTCTACTCATGCTTCTTTTAGGCATTTCATCAAACAATATGTGTGCATACATAAACTCTACTCTTACTATAATTCTACTTCTTTCTTAACCATCCAAAATTGGAGTTCAACTCCTTTAATTCATCACACATCCTGCAAAGAAAATACACTTCAAATATTCCTCTCAAAATTCTTTCAATTCTATCCATACTTCTACCAACTTTTATCAACACAATCCACCATTTTCATGGTGGAATTCTCTTCATAAACAACAATAAACTCATTCATAAATCCATCAATACATGACAAACATAA
The DNA here is from genome assembly GCF_008641045.1 of Pistacia vera. Classification (NCBI taxonomy): domain Eukaryota; kingdom Viridiplantae; phylum Streptophyta; class Magnoliopsida; order Sapindales; family Anacardiaceae; genus Pistacia; species Pistacia vera. The sequence goes on from NW_022196305.1 coordinate 51,210, forward strand.
AAATTCAATCAATTAAATCATATAGAAATCTCTACACATCATTCAATCATGCAAATCACACTTAGGTGGATTTACTTACCTTAAACTCAAGTAGAATCCACTTAAGCTCTCCACTCTTGATGGCTTGATACTTTCTCTTAAACCTTAAACACAAACTCAATAAGGATCCTACTCTTACACCAATAAAATTCACATCTAGAGTAAGGATTCTTACCTTTAAGTGCTTAGGATCAACTTGTATCAACTTCTAGTCAAAAACCCTCCAAAAATCCTTGAAAAGTTGAATGAAAATTTGAGAGAATTGAAGGATGAAAGAGGCGGTGGAAAGAAAGAAATGAGAAGGTTTTCTAAAACTAAACCTTTAATATCTCATTTTTCTCCCTTCTTTCCCATCTTACCCTTACTCTTTCTTAGGAATTCCATCTTTGTCCTTTAATTCTTTGCAAATGCACCCCCAAATAAACTATTCTCCATGCAATTTCCTTGCATTTCAATCCCCACTTTTTCTGCTAATTAGGGGTAAAATGGTCATTGTGCCCCAAAGGAAGAATTCTCTAAAAACTCAAGGAAATTTTCAGTCGAGTCTTTGCCGCAGCGAAGCTATTTCTTCGCCCCGACGAAAACTTACAGCAGCTACACCGTGGGTTGTAGCACCTCTTCGCAGCGGCGAAGCTTCTTCTTCGCCCCGGCGAAGACTGTAACATCAAAATTTCGCCAAGTCTTTACAATTTTCAGGGCAACCACTCAACCAAACCAAATAATTAACAACATACAAACTCAAATGAGGGTAAATCAATAAACATTCAAGCCATTCATCAAGTCTTAACTACGTACCTCAAGTGGGGCGTTACATGACCAAGGACACAGATTATACGATTAGGTTGTCATAGTGTTGAACGACTTTGTCGAAAGACAGTAACTGATCTCACTTGTCAAGGTTGTTTGCCGACAACTTAGTAGAACACATGGGTACTTGCTGTAGGCAAGTTCACTAGACAGACCCACCAGAGGATTCCATATGAATAGTAACCCCAATGTCTATGGAATGAATCCTCTAACAAATGGTGGTGCATGTGATCCTTAGACTTGAGATTACCGGAGGGCCTTATGCACCGATTGGTGTGGTTTGATACTAGCCCAACGTAGTTCTATTCAAAGCTATCTATATGGTAGTGATTGGCTACATTGAGGAGTGTATCAAGACTATGGTGGATTGACAAAGTATTCATCACTCTCGGGTATGGGAGAAGTTATCACACGACGTAATTCAGTAAATGACAATGATACCAAATATGTGGTCACAGTGGGATTGAGTTGTTACTCAATCCAATTTATTATTCCGGTCATTGGTCTAGTAACTGAATACAAAGATATCGAGAATAATTGAGGTTGACACTATTTTTGTACCTCAGCCTCAATGAGATAACATATGATGAAATAATTTGATTGCACAGTAACCATATCATTGATAGATAGTTATTTTGCTGAATCCGAATCTATCGGGTGGCCATGATGCCTTGCTAGGGGTCAATCTTGGTCTATGAGTAGTGAGACAATTAATTCATGTTAATCGCGATACTATTCACTATCGATATGATAAGGCGCCCACAGGTAACACACTTAGAAGATAATTTAAGAATCAGTTTGTGAAATGGGTTTTTTCATCTTTTAGGACGAAATGGTATTTTGGTAATCTTACAGTGCAATTAAATTTGTTGAGGTTGTTGCTCGTATTTAATTTTAATATTAAAATTAAAATTAGTGAGATTATATTTAAATATGTGTTCGCATATATTTAAATGAATTATTATAAATTAAATATTAATATATATATTAATTGATTTTAATTATAGATAATAATTATGTAAAATTAAAATACCATGAAAGGGTGTTTGGTTACATGGATGGATTAATATGTGAATCCATAGCTATTCCCAATGGGATTAGGGTTTTAATTAAGTGGCACTATATAAGTGAAAATAACAACAAACATAAGATTATTCAATAAAAATACAACCGTAGCCACCTACCTCTCTCCCTCTCACGTTCTTCTTCATTGAGTGGAGAAGAAAAATTATTTCTTCTTGATACTTGAAGCCATCAAGTGGATCTAGCAAATCATTTTTTGGTTCTACGGATTATTTTCGTGTGGACAACATGAATGCAATTCTACTTTGAATCGAGAGCGAGATCAAATCAGAGACATTTGAAGGAGCCTCCAAACATACATAAATATTCTAATCCTTGAATGGATTTGTTTTTATATAGATTTGTTCGTTTACACTGGTTTCGTTTTAACATGTAAAGACATTATAATCGTTGCCCGGATTTTTGGGTTTAGAGTAATGACATATTCGATTTTGAAATTATTATTTTATTGTGTTTTTCTGCTGCGCGAATATGATCTACTTATACGTGCGGCGACCAAAAATCTTGCCATAAAAAGGTATCCTATCCATCCCTTATACATGTGATAAAAAGACCTCTGCACCACTCCCGGTTGAAGAGGATCTTCCTCCAAGACTAAGAAGCCTTGGAGGGAACACGAACATGCCAGAAGGAATGGCCTCTCAAAATAACAGAATGAACCCAAGAAGACCAGATCATGGTCAATTGACAACTCCTCCTCAACAACTTTCTTCATCAACCTCAATGATATATCGTGAAATAATTGGTCAATATCACAAGTACTTCAACTTCCTCAATAACACCTTTAAGTTTCCACAAGAACCGCTATCATGTCGCATCTGTTTGTCCATTACCAACCCAAATGCCAAAGGAAATATTTTCTCGTTCTCATTCTTGCATGTCAACATAAACAACTGACCCATGTGCTTTCCTTTCAAATGTGCGGCATCAATCACAATGATAAGTCTTATGTATCGTAATCCTCTGATAGCAGCCCCAAGTGCCATGAAGAACATTTGAAACCGGTTACCCCATCGACAATAATACCAATCACCGTCCCGAGATTAGTTCACTCAAGCATATGATAATATGAAGGTAGTTTGGCAAGAGAATTCTCATGTGTTCCTCTCAGACAATTCAATGCCTACTCTTTTGCTCACCACACTTTGTTGTAGGGTATACTTAACTTCAATTCTTCGAGCACATCATCTTATATATACCGTGGTTCCTTCTGACCTTATCAAACTTAGGCAGTACATATAACCTAACTATTCTAGTAGAACCATTGCTATGATTAGTGAGTAGTTGATCTCTAGCATAAATATGCTGGCTTTTGCTCTTTCTAATCTCAAAAATATTGGTCAATTTCATCCTAAGTGCAACCACACGCCATTTACAATTATTTTGCAAACGGCCTCAAAACGGTTACTAGACCTTGTGACCTTATACTCAAATTTTTGTCGTAATTCAAATCGGTTCAATCCGTCTCTTATCTCATGTTTCTAATTGTAAACCATTCCAACCCAAATACCCTCATTGTTGTGGTAGAAGTGGCATCTAATGATAAGGCACTTGATGACGGAATGGGCACCCCAGGTGTATTACCACTATAAAGCCCTGTAACCATGGGTGTTGGTCTTGAACCAGATTGCGTAGGTCAAACAAAAGGATGTCAGGCATGTCAGTGCGACCATTGGAGACAGAGTAATGTTAGTTGGATCACCCATAGGGACTGTTTGAATCGGTGTTGTGATTTCAACTCCTCTATCATTATGCATATCTTACATCCCCGTTTTCAAATCATCCAACCCTGGAGCATTATCATACTCATACAGATAGAGATCACCTACATAACCATGTTCCACATGCTCTGTCTCCTCAAACCGATCAATAACTTCATTACCGACTCCTTCATTCATTATTGGGTTACCTTGGTTATTATAAATGTGATTGCTACTGGAAATTGAGAAAAAGGGTACATCAGTCATTGTAACATGCAACGAAAGGTATTTGGTGGGCTCTTCCAATTTCATGTCAGTGAAAAATGCAAACTCTTTGTCATCATTGATTTCAAGGGGCTCATCATATCTATGAGTGGCGTACTTCATGATCAGCTTCAACGTATATCAACTGTTGTCGATAAATAATTCTTCATGTAACAACTTGAGTAGGCCTTCATGGTTCAAATGTGAAGGTATTTGGCACTCCCACCATCCTTCACACTTTGCAAGAATTCGAGTTATGTCTCTCATTTCTCAGAAAAAAAAGAAAAAAAAAGAAATACAAAACACTTAGATTAGATTTCCTAAAATTTTAGACCATGTCAAGTACTGGCCGAAATCGGCCGAATTCCAAGGTTTTGGAATCATTTTGCTAGAATTCATTAAGTGTAATGAATCAAATTTCGACCAACACCAACTATCAGGTTGATTCGGCTGAGTTTAGCTATAAATCCTTTTGTCCAACTAGCCTGTAAGGAAATATGGGATTTACCCAAGGAAATATAAAACAAAATTTTAATCTCAATGCTTATAAACCTAAGATTAGGGTTATGATTATATGTATCTAATTAATAAATTCATACAAGGTTTAATGAACTTACTATCGTTGGAGGCTCCTTCACTTTAATTTATTCTTCCACAAATCAATCCAGGTGTAGGCAGTGGCGAACCCAGGATTTTTGTTGAGGGGGGCCTCCACGTTTCCGTCATTGTTTGTTAACCAACTAGTGAAAACTTAAAAAAAACCACCAAATCTTAAACAAAGAAAATAATATAATATCAAAAAGCTGAAATGAAATGGTGTAATAACACAATATTTTCATCCTTAAATAAATCTATGAGAAGCAAAATCTTGAGCAAATATGTTAAAAATCACATCCAACTCACAAGAAAACACAAGAAAATTTTGATGTGGAAAAACCTCTTAAATGTGAAGAGAGCAAAAAACCACGAGAATCTAATAATCCACTTAAATCCAATATAATCAAAAGAGTTCACAACAATCACAATCCACCAAAAATATTCCATACAAATTTGGAGTCCAATCACAACTCTAACACAAGTAAAATACATAAATGTTTACAAAGAAATAAATTAAAATCACCAGAGAAGCAGTCAAACTTTAAGCTATATAACTCCAAATCCGACTATTAAAATCAAAACTCAACCACCAAGATTAAAAATTTAACAAAACTTTGCCTCATTTGCTCATTAGCCAAACATACTACAAAAAATATACTTAAATAAAAAAAATTAGAATTTAGAGCAATATTACCAAACGAAAAGGAGGTAAAAAAACAACAAACGTTTGCCTCATTTTCTCATCAATCTAACCGACTAAAAACACCTTAATAAATTAAAATAAAAAAACCGTAGTATTCAGAGCAAAATACAAAACAAAAAGACTGTAAAAAAAGTGAACAAAACTTAGCATCATTTTCTCATCAACCTAACAGACTAAAAACAACTTAATAAAAAAAAATAAAAACCGTAGAATTCAAAGAAAATTACGAAAGATAAAGACAGTAAAAAGAAAATAATGAACAAAGCTTTGTCTCATTTTCTCATCAAGGAAATACACAACAAAAGTCAAACAAAAAATAACTAAGAATTCAAAGCACAAAAATAAAATAAAATAACCTAACACATTAAAAGAAAAAAAGTAGAAAAATCAACCTCATTTTCTCGTTAACCAAACATGCAAGAAACAGTTGAAAAGAGTGAATACCTTAGAATTCAGAGGTTGAAGTTGAAGAGAAGAGCGAGCATGAGTTTGTGTTCAGAGGTTAAGTCTTGTATAGTTGCACAAAATTGACAATTATTGGTTTTGAAAGAATGATCATTCTTTCAATTATTTGTATGAGTTTTTGCCTTTTTTTTATTTCAGAAAATTGGTAAAGGTCACTTGTAGAAGTGGTTTTTGATTAATTTTACTCTGTATGAGTTATAAAGTTTACTCTTGATGAATTTTAGGAGAACTTTACGATAATATGTAAAACTTCAGGAGAATTATTGTCGAAGCTGAATGTTTTTACTAAATTTCAAAGGACATCATTGCTAGGAATGAGTACTTAAATTGTTCCTGCAAAAGCTTCTAAGTTAGGAGGAAGAGATGGTGTATTGCAGAGGCATTTTTGCATCATTAAAGTTGGGGTGGTTTTTGTTGCATAATATTTGGTAGTGAAAAATGACAATGCCCTCTGTTCTTGGATTGTTCACACTCATTATTTGGTTATCCCATAAAATGAAAAATAAAATTTTTTAAATTTTTATTTACTTATTTGAGGGTAGGCTCGGGTCCGCCCCTGGGTGTAGGATTACACGAACTTGTCCACATAAAGACGCCAAAGGATCAAAAAGGAAAAATCAATTGCTAGATTGATTTTAGAATTATGAAAATCAGTTTTTCTTTCAAGGTTAGGGTTTAATATAAAATAATTTTAAACCTTTTCCCTTAATGAATAGCACTAGGTGGTAACCCTATATTAAGTGGGTAATTTATACTCACTTAATTACTCTATAAAATTATGAAAAGGACCCTTATGATAAAATTACCAAAAGGTCCCTTTCACTAAAAACCCCTAAATCATCTCTCTCAACTCAATTTATTAAAGAGATCAAAACTGTTTTTACTGATTCTAGACGTGATATCTAAGGTTGCGTTTGGTACACTTTTTATACTCTATTTTATTCTACTATCCTATCCAATCCAGTGAAAAATGTGTTTTTTTTAATATTTTGACCATTCAATTCAAAGTCCAATCATATTCTATTTAACTCGAAACATTTAACAATTACCTTTTATAATAAAAGTTTATAAATTAACAAAAAAGCCCCCACCCACACAAGCCACTATCACTCGCCAACAGACACTGCCGGAATGACACACGACCGGTTGGTTCTAGTCGGTCATGCATCGATCTTGCCTTTTTTGACTAGAACCACTGTGGATCTAGCCAAAAATGGTCAGATCGATGCCGTCATTGACGACTAGATTCTGGATGTAGATCTGACCTTTTCTGGCTAGATCCACGATGAATCTGGTAAAAAAAGGCAAGATCGGCGCATGATTGGCAGATCCAGCCAGCCGTGTGCCATTTTGGCAACTCACTGCCACCATCTGACGGTGGTGGCTGGCTTCCGACAGTCGATTGGTTGAGTGGAGGTGTTTTTGTTAATTCATAAACTTTTATTGTGGGGGGTGTTTAGCTAAATTAACAAATGTAGGGGGTTAAAAAATAATCTAAATATTTTCAGAAAATGTTCTCCAATAATGTACCAAACACATTCTCAGAATCATATCCTAAAATATATTCAGAATAGGATTTTAGCAATTCTATTACAAAAAGTGTACCAAATGTAGCCTAAAATTTTGAAAATAAGACAATTCACTCGATAAACCCTTGGAATTCAACATTCTTTTATGTGTGACTGGTAGGTTTTCAATCATGTTCGCAGCAAATAGAATCGTGATTTATTTATAATTAATCATCTCTCTATTCACAGACCAATATTTGCCTCTAGCAAGGCAATTTGGCCACCCAAATGACAAGGAGTCAATGGAAGACATATATTTGTCAACAGTATAGTTACCGTGCAATTAAATCTCTTCAATATTTGTTATCTCATCAAGGCTGAAGTATATATATATATATATACATACATACATACATACATATATATACATACATACATACATATATATATATATATACATATATATGTATATATATATATATATATATGTNAATTGTCCACAAATTGAAAAATAACCCACTCATAAATATCGCAACATAGCCAAGAATGGAAGACGAGGCAGAGATATACGACGGAATCAGAGCTCAGTTCCCGCTCGCGTTTGGCAAACAATCAAAACCCCAAACCTCTCTCGAAAAAGTCCACGACGCCACTCGCCGATCGGAACAACCGCCTTCCACCACCACCACCACCAGCACAGCTGCCTCCAAGACTAATGACCTACCGTCTCTCTCATCCTCCCCCAGAGCTTGGCTTGACTCTCTCCGAAAACCTAAAGCTTCGGAGGCGCCAAAAGTTGGGCCCCCACCGCCTCCTGAGCCGCCGAAAGCGGAGGAAGATGACGATGACGTGATGATTGGGCCCCCACGGCCTCCTCAGCCTGTGGAAACGGAGGATGATGATGGAGTTGTGATGATTGGGCCACCGCGGCCTCCCGTGGCATCGGAGACGGACGATGAAGAGGAGGAGGAAGAGGAAGGGGAGAATCGGTATCGGATTCCGATGAGTAACGAGATTGTACTGAAGGGTCATACTAAGGTACTATTTTTGTATCCTAATCCGTGTTTAAATTGTTTGTTGTGTTTTAATTTTGTAAGTTCATTTCTCTTGAAGTGTAATTAGGGTTTGGATTTTAAAGGGATTAATTTAATGTTGTGTGTTTTGTCAGGTTGTTTCAGCTCTTGCAGTTGATCACTCTGGGTCTAGAGTTCTCTCCGGTAGTTATGACTATACGGTGCGAATGTATGACTTTCAAGGAATGAATTCCCGTTTACAATCCTTTAGGCAACTTGAGCCATTTGAAGGTCATCAAGTTTGTAACTTGAGCTGGAGTACGTCGGACCGTTTCCTCTTTGTAACTGGCTATGTGTGTGTGTGTATGTATGTATGTGTGTGTGTATAAACCGTTACCTTGTCTTTCCTATTATGACTTTGATCATTTTCTTATATTATTTTAATATTACAATAATGTACATTACTCTTTCTTTTCAAATTTATGTCAAACATAATATGAAGATAAATAATTATCCATAAAATTTGATAAACTTTAAATATTTGTGCACCTTAAAATTCAAATATTAATTTACCCAATACAATAAGACAAGCAACTTCAATTTATAATTATATTTAATAACTAGACATGGGGCCTTTTCTTTACGCGAGTATGTTTATTTAATGTTTTTGAAATAAGTTGTAAACAAATTTATTCTAACAGAATAAAGTAATTAGATTAAGAGATGATAATTGTTAAATTTTACAAGTTTTAGAGTAAATATAAATTCTATATATTTACAGAGTTGTGTTAAGATAAAATTAATAATATCAAAATCAATTATTTAAACTTAAAATTTATATTGAGCTTTTGCAATTTCTGTAAGTTATATTCATTTTCAAGTTTGACATCGACTGATCAATTTTTTTCTCACAGTATAGGATTCATATATTTCTTTAAAATTAGTAATCTCTAGCCAAGGTTTGAAAACAAACATTTGTTCACACAGTTCATTCAAAGGCTTTGTTTGTTTTACATTTAAGAACATGATAACTCAATTAATTTCTAGGTTAATAATTGTAGAACTACAAAATAGAATATGAAGAGACTAACTTCAATCTTTTTATGTTTTTATTTAAAATGGTTAGATTTTTGGAATGCCTATGTAATGTAGTTATATAATTATTGTTAATGTCCATTCAATGTGTGAAGATGGAAGAATTAAATCAAAACCAACGTGTCAAGATGGAGAATTTTTAGTAGATTCATTAAATAGTAAATGCAATGCGTCAATTAAAGGAACAATTTTCAATTAATTAATGAGTAACATCAAAATCAAGATAAAGTTGAACATAGAGAATAATACTTTTATTATAAAAGAAATAAGTACATCGGTTTTTCATACTGTGAAGTGGGTTTAGATGATGTAGATGGTGTTTATTTTCTATTTCTCTTATAGTTGTTCAGTTTTTGTAATGCATATGTATACTTTCTTTTGTTTATGTTATAGTTAATATTCATGGCAGATTGCATGATTTCTAACATCTGTTCAATGACTTCTCTGAATTTGTCTCTAGCAGTATGTAGATCATCCAGATTGGTGTCAACTTTTTTGAAAATTTCCATTAATTCCGGCATTCCCTGAAAAATGTCTAAACCAATTGCAAAAAAAATATACAATCAAGTTTTATAAATATATGGAAACGGTAACATGAGTCTGTAAATATAATTATGAGATGAATTCTCGACATATTAAAAACTTTTTTTTTTATGGTTTTTATATTCCCACAAATATGTATTATTGTTTGGTTTAGCATTTTGTAATTTAGGATACAAAAGATGTGGAACATTCATACCTTCTAGTTGCCTTGGTGGAGAATTATTGTTGATGAGGTCGTTGCTGATATTCGTTGCAAATTCTTTTGGTTGTGATGTTTTGTTAGCCATTTTCGAATTAAGTTGTGGAGAAGAATGAACAATTAAAGTGTATAGTATCTAAAGAAAGTTAAATAGGTGATTGATGTCAGAGTAATATTTATAGGAGAATAGGATATGAAGAGGTGGAATCTGAACAGATGTAATGCCCCACTTGAGGTACGTAGTTAATGCTTCTTCTTTTGCTCTTTTTGAGTTGATTTATTAGTATTATTGTTTGGTTGGCCTTCGATTGAGTGTTATGTTGAACTTTTGCCTTGAAATTGGTTGAAAATAAAGGAAGTTTTGTGTTCTAGGCTTCGCCGGGGCAAAGGAGAATCTTCGCCGCAGCGAAGAGGTGTTGAAGCCACGGGGAAGCTGCTGGACAGTTTTGCCGCAGCGACAGAAGCTTCCTCGCCGTGGCGACGTGCCGACCAAATTGTTGTTAAGTTTTAGATATTTTCTTCCCTAGGGGCAATTTGACCATTCTACCCCTAATTAGTAGGAAAAGTGGGGAGTAAATTGAAAGGACTTTTCATGGAGAATATGTTAATGTGGGGGTGTGTTTGTAATGAATCAAAGGATATAGATGGAGTTCCTAAGGAAGAGTAAGGGCAAAATGGGAAGGCTTGTGCATAAAGTGTGTTAAAAGGAATTAAGTCATTGCAAACCCTTCATTCTTCTTCTCCATCGCCACTCTCCCTTCTTACTTCCTCTCAATTTCTCTTTCTTTTGTTCAAGGTTTTTAAGAGGGCTTTTGGAGTGATTTGGGGTAGGAAAGCAATCTAAGGCATCCTAAGGTAAGGATTCTTGCTTTGGATGTGAAGTTTTGTGAAATTTGAGTTTATTTGAATATTGAGGGCCTTTGGTTGAATTGTTTAAGGGTAGAGAAAAATCAAGCAAACCAAGAGAAAGGAAGTGCTAGTGAGATCTCTCCATATCAAAGTAAGTAAATCCCAACCCAAGTGGAGATTTGAGAATTTTCTTGATTAGGGTTTTAATAGCAAATATGTATGTATGCTGTATACATGTTATATGCTATGTTATTGAGTCTCAAATGGAGATTATTATTGCCTTGTGATTGTTCATACATTTCAAGTATAAGAAGTGAGATGTGGGTTGGAAAGGTAGTTTGAGATGGAATTGATGGATATTGAGAAATCCTTTTTTTGAAGTGTTATTCTTTGGCAGGAATTATGGCTATGTGAGGGAGTTTTCTCCCATTTTGGATGGTTAGAGAAAGACATAGAATTATTGTTATAGTAGACTTTTATTATGCACTTGAGTTGTTTGATGAAATGCCTAATAGAGGTTTAAGTATGAGTAGTGAACCTTAATTATTGCAACATTGTATATTGGCATTTCCTAAGTGCATTAATGAGCATGAACCATCCATATGCATTAATTGACTTAAGAAAGAGTAGAAAACTTTGTGTAGGCACTTGCTCTATGAGTAGAGAACTTTGTGAATGCAACTACTCTAAGGGTAGAGAGAATGAGAAGTGCTATGAGAAGGGTATGAGAAACGGGTTGATGCTTTGTGATTGTCACCCGATAGTTATTAGAAACGGATTGATGCTTTGTGATCATCATCCGAAAGTCATGAGAAACGGGTTTATGCTTTGTGATCGTCACCCGATAGTTATTAGAAACGGGTTGATGCTTTGTGATCATCACCTGAAAGTCATGAGAAACCGGATAGGTGCTTTGTGATCCCCACTCGGTAGTCATTGAGAGCAGGTTGGTGCTGTGTGAACTCCACCCGACAGTCATAAAGAGTGTGATGGCGCTGTGTGAACGCCATCTGGCTGTACCTCTGGTAAGATGAGGCCATGATGATTAGTAGAAAACAATAGAAAGAAAGTGTGAGGAAAGAATTAAGAGAAATACTTACGGGGATAGATAGATAGAGGGTTTACTTACTGAGCATTATTTTGTGCTCACCCCGTTATTTTCCTTTGTGAATGCAGGATCTAGGTGATAATGCAGTCGGAGGGGCGTCGGCAAGCGAGGAGCAATAGCTACACTGTTTCCCTTGTTTTTGTCTTTTTAAATGGCATTTTGTAAATAATGCTCCTTGTGTATAAAAGACTTAGTACATATAATAAAAAGAAAGTTTTGGGCCCATTTTCTATTATTATTATGCATGCATTGTACTAGTTTACAGCAGTTGTTACAACAGACAACTGGTAATAAATAAATGTGTCAATCGAAAAAGTGTTAATAATTGTTTAGATAAGGTAATACGAAACGTTAGTAGACTATCTGTACAATATTAAAGAAAACCGTAATAAATATTTTGTTAAGTGTGCAACATATTAGTTACGTAGTTAATGATGGTTTGGCAAGATGTTGAGATATTATAATAAATAAACACTGTGATTTACTAATAATAAAATCTTGTTGATACATTTTTAAAGGAAGGGTAATAAATATTTTGTTAAGTATCCAAGTTAGAGATGATACAATGATGTCATAATATATTTATTAATTTTTTAATTGTGGTTCGGCAATATGGTTATGAAACATGCATATAGTTCAACTTCAGTCTTGTTTAATCAATAATTCTACAAAAGTTTTTTTAAATTTGTAATAGAAATGGTTATTTATAGTTTTTTTTTTTTAATTAAGATTATAATATATTTAGATTGATGTTTGTTGAATATGTTTAATTTTTTAACATTTTTATAAACAATTTTGTCTAATATTGTTATTAAATATCTATTAAAATATTAAATATTGTTTATGTTTTATCCAGTATTTTAGTCTTATAATTAAAATTTTGTTACTTTTACATTAGAATATATCTTGATTTGTTTTATCTAAATAGAAATAGGAAACAAACAGATTGAATAAATTTGAACTAATTTTTTATGTGAGAATTTTTGTCATAGTATAAAATTCGGATGGTTCCTTCACATCGATAATCCTCATATTGATTTTGAAAACGCATGTCTATCTATATAGTTTATTCAAAAAATTTGGGATTATTTTCCGATCGTTGCCTTGTTTGTTTAGTAGTTGAGAACATGACAACCCAATCAATTTATGGGGTACTGTATCAAACAATATAAAAGTTACTTCGGGAAAATTAACAGACATCTAGTAATAGATAAATACGTTGATTGAAAAAGTGTTGACAACTTATTGGGTAATGGGATACAAAACGATAGCAAACTGTTTGTAGCGCATTAAAGGAAAGTGTAATAAATAGTTAACCATGGTTCGGTGGGCGGGTTTCCCAAAGATGTTATGGTTCGGCGTGGAATTTAATATAATTAATAATGGAATGGAATTTTTTTTTGATATGTTATAGGAATAGTATTTAGATTGCTGTTTGTTGAACGTGTTTAATTATTTGAGATTCTCATAATCATTGGTGTTTAATATTTTTATTAAATATTGTTTACGTTGTATTGATCATTGTAATTTTGTGATCAATTTTTCTTTATAAGTTATTAAATATTTGGATCAATCTTAGATAATTGAGTGAGTTTTAACTTCTATTTTTAGATTAAACTAAAAAACATTTAAATTTTTACACATGCAAGAAATTACATAAGAAACTTACTAAAAATTAGATTTCATACACACTATTTGGTAATCCATGTTACATCTATGACATGTGATATCTTCTGGTGATGTTGATCTATCCCAGTGTATACGATTTTGATTCTCCTTATTGTAAGTCCCAAATATTCGTCTTTTAATGAGAATTGTGGCAGTTGGAGTCAAGGATTTGAATTTTTCCTTGCAATATTTCAGTTTGTAGAAATGATTAGGTAGTTTTACAAATTTCATTAGAATTTGTATACCTCTGTTGTCATGTAAAGTAAGCAAAGCAATGGCAATGTGATATATTGCTTGCATATTATATTTTTGGCAAATTGCAATCAGTATTTTTAATCCCATATGTGTATCATGTTCGATGAAGAACAAATGTGTTCCAAGCAGTAGCAAAGCTTGTTTATTTTTTGCTTCTGCAAGTGTCTTCAGAATTGAAAGTCCCCGTTGTTGTTATTGTTGGCAGTTTGTGTTGTTGTTTCGAAATGTCCCTTCTTTGTAATATTTGTTTTATGTTTGCTTGTTTGTTCAGAGATTTGCCCCTGTAAATTGTACGGTAAATAATGGTTTCGAAGCACAAGATTCGTAATAATTAAAAAAAAAATCTATAGGTGGGAATCACAATACCATTACATGTATGATTAAACAATTAAGAATAAATAAGTGTGTCAAATATGACTCAGTTAAATATGGATTCTAAAACGCATTTTGGTTTTTGTGCATTAGAAAACTATTAACAACTAAAGATGCACATGGTTCCGCACAATCATTTGTATGGTTAACCATTATCGTTATAAGACTCCTGCGGAACAAACCACTATCCTATTGTTATTAGTTGTATGTTTAACCATTTTTGTATAATATCATTTTCTGTATGACTAAGAAAATAATGAAATCAATAGATTAATGAAATACGATGGTTTTAGTAAAACTTATGTTAACCTTATTGCTTGTAAAGTAGTGTCATCTTTGTCGGTTGCTTTTACAATGATTAGTTGTATAATTTCTAATGGTAATTGTAACAGATGTTTTGGTGCTGTTTTTTGGGTGTAAGTATATGGAAATTATGTTGTCAATATGGTATCTGTGGTTTATATAGTTTATGTGTGGGTAGTGAATAGGTTTTTTTTTTTTTTTTTTTTTTTTTTTTTTTTTTTTATTTCAACTTCCTAGATAATGTTCTGTTAATTATTAATGAGAGTCAGTATTGTTATCTGAATCTGGTTTTTAATAGTTTTGTAAATTAATGATGATTGTATTAATCATTTCATGTTAAGTATTAATTAAATTTAAATGTAAACGGTCCGCCTTCATCTAAATTTCTATATAGGTATATTAAGTATTTGATACATTTGATTAGTACGAATTTTTTTAAACTAGTGGGAAACGGATTGTGTTTCATCAAAAATAAATATCTGTTTTTATGAATTCCATTAATATTGTATAAAAATCTGCATAATTAGTATCATTTATTTGATCAACACTTTAACAAAAGTAGTACATTAAGAACTTCATTAAATATCATAGTACCAAATATCATCAAAATATCGAATACATCAATTAAAAAGTAAGTACATTAACCCATAACTAAACTAAATTCTAATATCCTGATTTTTAATAGTAATGTCACATTAAAAATATTACATAATAGTACAATGCACCGATCAACAATAAATAAACATAGTGATTTAATAATAATGATATCTTATTGGCATAGTTTTAAAGGAAACGGTAATAAATATTTTGTTAAATATTCAAGTCAAAGATTTTGTGATGATGTGATAATATATTAATTAATATAAAATATTTATACGGTTCAGTATTGGTCTTGTTTAATTGTTTATGTTTTATTGAGTATCTTAGTTTTTTAATTAAAATTTTTTGTTGATTCACATCAAAACATATTTAGATTTGTTTTGTTTAATTAGGAATACAAAAGAAACAGATGGAATATGAATAAAGATGTTATAATAAATAAACATGGTTGTTTAAGAAGAATAAAATCTTACTGGCACAAGTTTAATAGAAAGGATAATAAGAATAGATTGGAAAATGTGGTAAAAATGTATATGCATGAAAATATGACATCGAATATCGATTGTATGATTATACCATATAATATTCAAGTAGTCTTCTCAACTCGCATGAGTGATTTAATAATATCTGTCTACAATTGATATTAATAATTATAGAGGTAGAATTATTAATTTTATCTTAACATCTGGTCAATGACTTTCTCTAAATTTGTCTTGTATCACTTTAATATTATGATTTTTTTTTTTTTTTTTTTTTTTTTTTTTTTTTTTTTTTTTTTTTGAGAATACAAAAGGTGCTTTGGAAAAACGAATAGATGTCCTCATCAGAATAAACACGTTGATTGAAAAAATGTGAATAACTTTTTGGATAAGAGGATACGAAACGGTAGCAAACTGTTTGCACAACATCCAAAAAAAAGCATAATAAATATTTTGTTAAGTATTCAAGTCAAAAACGTCATAATGATATTATAATATATTGGTAGGATAGTGAAAAATGGTTCGGCAACTGTGCTCCAAATGAACGTTATCGTTCGGCGTGGGATTTGATTTGGTTGGTAATAGAATGGAAGTTTTTTTCGATGTGCGATAGGAATGCTTATTTATAGATTTTGTTAATTTATATTATAATATATTTAAATTGATGTTTGTCAAACATGTGTAGCCAATCCAATGAGTTTTAACTTCCATTTTCAAAATAAATTAAAAATCACTTAAATTTTTACATGTGTAATAAATCATATAAGGAACTTACTCAAAATTATATTTCATACATATTATCTAGTAATCTACGTTACATCTTCGACACGTGATATTTTCTGGCGATGTTGATCTGTCCCAATGTATACAATTTTGATTCTCTTTGTCGCAAGTTCGAAATATTCTCCTTTTAATGAGAATTGTCACAGTTGGAGTCATGGACTTGAATACTTCCATACAATTTTTTAGTTTGTGGAATTGATTGGTTAGTTTCACTAATTTCATTATAATTTTTATACCTCTACTGTCGTGCCTAGTGATTAGAGCAACGACGACTTGATACATTGTTTGCTGGTCATTTTGTTTGCAAGCTGCAATGAGTAGTTGTAATCCTCTATTTCTATCATGTTCCACAAAGAACAAATGTGTTTCAAGCAGTAGTGAAGCATGCTTATTTTCTGCTTCTGCAAGGATCTTCAGAATTGAAAGCCCTGACGTTGTTATTGTTGGTAGTTTGTGTCATTGTTTGAAGATGTTTCTTCTATGTAAGACTTCCTTTACATTTGTTTGTTTGTTTAGAGATTTGCATCTGGAAATTGTAAGGTAAATAATAGTTTTCAAACACAAGATCCACAACAATAAAAAAAGAAGAAGTGTAAATAGTGGTTTCAACAGTTGGTAATCATAATATCATTACCTGTATGATCAAGAAATTAACAATAAAAAATAAATATGGTTCAATTTAATATTGATTCTAATATGTATTTTGGTTTTTATGTATTAGAAAACTGTTAAGAACTAAAGACACGAGTGATTCGGCATAATCCGTTTCAATTGTTGGAAGTCGAAATATGATTTTCTGTATGATTAAAAAAACAATTAAATCAACAGATTAACGAAATATGATGATATTAGTAAAACTTACGTTAACTGTATTGCTTGAAGAGTGGTGTTGTTATTCTGAGTTGCTTTTACAATGATTCGTTGCACAATTTGTGACGGTAATTGTAATAGATTTGTGGGTTATGTTTTTGTTCTTTTGTAAAGAATCATGATGTTTTTGAGGCGTTTTTTGTGCGTGTAAGTATATGGATATTATGATATTACAGTCTTAGTGGTTTATATAATTTTTGTGTGGATACTGGATAGTGAACAATTTTCTGTGTGTTTTGATTTGGTAGATAATATCGTGTTAATTATTAATAAGAGTCAGTATTGTTATTTGAATATCATTTTTAGCATTTTTGTAAATTAATGATGGTATTTTTATTTTGTTAAACATTAATTATTTGATTTTGTTATATATATTAGATATCGTTGTTTCATTGTTCTTTCTATCGAGAAAAATTGATTATTCTATTCAACGAATATAAACTTTTTTGGTCTTAATCATTTAATGTTAAGTATTAATTTATCTTAAATGTAAACGGTTTGCATTCATCTATATCTCTATGTAGGTATATTAAGTATTTGATACATTCAATTAGTACGAACTTTTTAAATTCATATAAATTATGTATTGAGTGATATTTTATGCATTCTACATGGATTATGTGGATATCTTATGCAGGTGTGCTAATGCTTTGAAACTTTTATGAGATAATTGGGCAACTAGTGAAATGGAAGAGGGTGTCTCTACTATAAGATGGAGGACCTGGACACTGACATATTTGTGAAAATCTTCCTATCTTTTGATGTCTTGTAGTTGACTTCAGGGATTGCTCACGTTTATAATTCATGGCGTTCAACTTGCTGTGATCCTCTGCTTTGGAAAACTCTTGATTTTCAGTGTTGAGATCAAATTTCATCAAAATCCCATTACAGCCATATGTTTACATGGATGAGTGTTCAGATAAGATATTGACTCATTTGTTGAAGATTTCGTTGAGTCTCAGCCGGGGATACATAAGAACCTTGATTTTTCAGTTCAATTTGTATGTAGGGGACGAACAATTTACTTACATTGCTAAAAGGTAGTATTTTTATGTTTCTGTTTAAAACCTTGCTGAAAGGTAATTTTTTTTATTCTCGCTGTCTATTGACTGAGTCTTTGGCATTGCCTTTGATACCAGTGATTATCATCTTTAATTTTCTTTTTTGCACAGTGAATTGGGAAGTAATCCACCATATATTGTTGTCTACAGGTGCCCCAGCTGAGGCGACTTGTTATGCTAGCTTGGAATAGAATAAAGAAGGATGTAATTTGCATGGCCATTTGTACATGGAGATGTCTTGAATCCCTGACAATGCCTAGTATAGCAAATCCCCCTTATCTTATAGAGGAAATAGCCCTAAATTTCAAGAACTTCAGTGAACTCAAGGTCATGGGTCCTTTTGACGCTCTCTTTGCTTCTACGATAGCCAAATTTCTTCCAAATTTGAAGGTTTTAAGCTTAAGATGCTTAATGATAGTTAAGGATGCCCTAATGCTTATATTGGATGATCTACCAAACTTGGAAGTCCTCAACATATCACATTGCCTTCTTATAGAAGTCCACTACTTCCTCCCCAATGCTCGAAAAAATTATTAAGAAGCTAGATAAAATTATCTTGTAGAAGGCTGCTCGATTACATGAGTTCTTAACATGTACTGAGCACTCGTGCATCATGTGCCAGTGTACCCGAAGTGATGAAGGCTTTCTCAGGTGGTACAAGTATGAGGAAGGCCTTTGGAAAATGGATGAGGCGAGGTCTCTTGCTCTTTTATTAGAACACTGCAGAGATTGTAATTTAGTGGTCAGAAACTACAACCTATGTACCTTTTCTTTACATTTTGTTTTGCTTGTATGTAATATCTACATAATATGTTGTTGAATAAGCATATATAGAATTGGTCCGTTGTGTTTTAGGTTGTCATCCTCCTAAAGCTTTCGTTTTTGGTCGTCAACATTGTAACACTTGCATGGTGATCTTCTCCCATGGGAAAAGTATTATTTGTTTGCATGATTATATACATATGGTAAAATTTCACTTTTTGTTGCTTCAAGCTGATCTTTTGTTGTCAATTAATGTTATTTCAAAATGAAATGGTTTCAAAGTAATACGCAATTGAGAGTTTTATCCGTCATTTACGTCATTACAATTAAATTATAAGGATTTCTCTATTTTCAATATATTATACTTATATATTTACATTTTTTCCACCTTGAATTGGAAATACTGTTTCCAATTCATGTTATTTTATGCATGGAATTATTATTGCTTATATTATTGAATTTGAAATTCTATTGATTTTGTAATCGTTAGTCTAAATTCATTTCTATTATCAGATTAAGTATTTGATAGTGAGATTTTGAAGGAATCTTTAATTTTTCCTTCTTTTATACTTTTATGTTAAGTTTGTATATGTTGAAATGGCAATATAATAGTGACATTGTTCGACGAAAATGGTAATATTATAGTTTTACAGTGCGCTGTCGTTTTGGCTTTGTAAAATTCGTAAGTGATGAAAAATGTTGTCGTATAAAATGTTGTTGATATTTAAAGTAAATATGCGGATTAAATGTTCAGTATTTTACTTGAAGTAAATTTTGGGATTTAGGGTTTTCTATGTCAGTTTCGACATTAATGGTATTTGTCCCAGTCTGCTTGTCACGTTTTCCACATCCGTCGTTTCTCGTTGACTGGAGTTGAGATAAGTAAAGTAAATTTTCTTTAGTTGCAGTGACAATGTCGTTTTTTATTTTACATTGGTCTAATTAATTTGTCATCGATGTTAACTTTGATTAAAGTACACGTTATTCTACGGAGTTCTGAGATTCGTTATTAAAGTTATAAGAAGTTGTTGTTAGATGGTTGTGCTGATAATTTGTTGTGCTCAGGTTGTTTATTTGTTTCTCTGGTAGTCATGTTGTAGATTATTTTCTCGGTAAATTTACTCCTAAAATTGGTGTCTCTCTTATTACGATTTTGTTTATCCTGCTCAGGTTGTTTATTTGTTGTTCTGGTAGTCCTGTTGCACATTATTTTCTCAATAAATCTACTACTAAAATTGGTGTTTTTCTCATTATGATTTTGTTTATTATCTTGTTGTATTTAGTATATATTGTAATATTGTCATTGTTTTATGAATTGATGTTATGAAATGCCACTGGTATAAATGCTTCAGAAGTTACCATCATTGTTATCATCTAATTATCTATTTATTTTTCAGAACACTTGCCAAGGTTTTGGTGTTCTTTGTAGTAGGTATGAGATATTGTTGTTTAATGACAATTGTAGCAGTTGGAATCATATATGGTGAGTATATTTATAGCAATTTGATATAGTGCTTGCATATTATTCTGATTTCAAATCACAATCACCAGTTGTAATTTTGTGTCTCTATCACGTATTACGAAGAATAAATGTCTCCCAAGTAATAACAAAGTCTTACAATTTCTATTAAGTTGATCGATTGTGTGTTTTCTTTATTTTTTTTATTTGATGATATTTTTTTTTATTGTAGTAGTGGCTCCAAAAAACTTGATGAAATTTATTCGAAGACTTAATTGATTCTGAAGTACCGTACAAAGGAGGATCAAGCAGTGATTCTAGGTCAAAATTGTTAAAGCCTTTACAAACTCCTGTTTTACCTGCATTAGCCTCCAATTCTGTGAAACCTGATTTTGGTTCCTACCATGTTAAATTGATTGAAGAAGAAGATAATTAGTTAGAAGAAATTCCATTACGTAAATTGGTGAAACGACAGAAAACTTGTCAGCAAGAGGGTTCAAATACGAATTCTGAACGAAAATGGAAAAATCTTTCTAAAGAAGATCCAGACAGCAAAACATTTAGCCTAAGGAAATAGGTGATGTTGTTTCACTTTATCATGTGAATATATACTGTATTTGGCACGAAGACATTAACGTGGTTTCATTGTTTTTGAAATAGGCTTATGAAGGTTTGTTAGAAATTAGAGAACGTTGGCTTGTTTCAGAAGATGTGATCTTAGCTTTGAAAAAAGAAAATGAAGATGTGATTTCCGAGGTTCACAGATTGGAAGAACAGTTGAAATTATCAAATGAGGCATTTGAAAAGGTCAAAACCTAATTGAAACACTGTCAAGAAGCATTTAGAAATGCTTGACAATCTTTTGCAAATGAGTGGTAGCAAAAGGAAGTCTTTAAAAATAAAAGTAATGAATTGTCTAAAGAAAATAATAACATCAAATCTTAAATTGCAGAAGCTGAGAAAGATAAAGAAGAGGCTTATGATTTGGTGTCAGAAATGTTTTTGGCCACCAGAAAAGCTTGTGTCAAAGAATTTAAGGATAGATTCCCAAATGAAGATTCTAGTCTTTTAGAGACAATTGTGTTGAAAAATGAGAAGATGCCACCTAATAGAGATTAGATTGACTGTAATGTTGTTGTACCTTTCTCTGGTCCACTTAATGCCACTTCTGTAAATATTTAAACCGTTTGTCTATAATACTAATGTTAAATATGTTGACAATATTTGCCACGCAAGTGTTTATAGTTGTGTTATTATTACAGACGTGGATGTATTTAGTTGATGCTAATTTTTGTGTATGTGAAAAAAAATCCAGCCTATGTAATGTTACTTCTGTAAATATTTAAACTGTTTAATTGCAATATTAATGTTAAATATCTTGACGATGTTTGTTGCACAAGAGTTTGTGGTTGAGTTGCGTATGTAAAAAATATGTATTTATAAAACATAATACATATAATGTAGCATTCATTGTATCTGACAATAATAATATAAAACATATAAATATCTTTGTATCAAGGAATTTATGTTTCTGTATTTATTTAAACATTTAATGTGACCTTTTCATATTCATATAATTATCTTTAATTTTTCACATTAGCCTTTCATAAACAATGTCTTATGAGTTATATTATATGCAATGTATCAATCCTTTCTGTTATAAACAATGATTTATATTACATACAACATATCAATCCCTTCAGTTAAACACTTCTTTGAAAACAATATTTGTTAATGTCTCCGCTGGTTCATCTTGTTCCAAGGCTAGCAGAATCTTGATACCTTGTCTTGAAGTTACTCTTGATAGTGCGACGTATAATTGACCATGTGTAAAGACCTGATGTTTCATATACAATCCTACTGTTTTGAGTGATTGACCTTGACTTTTGTTTATCGTCATACAGAAGCTAACTGTCACAAGTAATTGCCTTCTCTTCAACCTGAAAAGCCACTTTATATCTGAATTCGACATTATTATTCTATGAATGTAACAATATCACCAATATTTGACACGGTCATAATCATTGCTAGTATGAACCACTTTCCTAAATGGGTTATAATCAATCTAGTTCCATTCCAAAGACCATCAGATTGATTCAAATTACGCAGCAACATAATTGGAATGCCAATTTTCAGCTGCAATTCATGTTTGGGCATGCCGGAGCACATAAAAGAATTAAGAAATTCGGTTGGATAGAGAATGTCATCATCGTTTGAGATACCTATTGCTTTCAAGTGCTGTCTAAGTTGAAATACGTCTTTCCATCTATTGTAGACTCTGGGTGATATAGTCATTCAATCTATGTACTATCTCATTTTTGGGTGTCAATATTGCTGGCTCTCTCTCTCTCTCTCTCTCTCATATAGTCAATATTATTTATCTAAGCAGATAAATCTGGAAAAACAAGATTCATAATTGTTTCTTCGTGACTGGTATGTTGATCGATTTTCAAGTCTTCAGGTTTTTTGATGTAACTCTCATCTTCTGCAACGTCCTTTCATTTTCCAATATCAAGTATGTCAAAAGTCTTCAAGTTATCCAATTCTATTGGGTTTACCAAGTTTGTCTTCAACCTCATGTTTTCTGAAAGTCTTAACATTGTTACATTTTTCCAAGGGGAAGATGATGATAAATAGGCCTGTGTTATGTCATGTTTTTTCCCTTTTGGTATAACTGGTAGAATCTGTCTGAAATCACCACCCAGGGAAACAATGAGGCCTCCAAATATTCTATCTGCATTTAATTGATCTTTTTCAGATAAAATAACTTTCAGAGTTATGTCAAGAGCTTCAAAGCAATACTTATTTGCCATGGGTGCTTTATCCCAAATGATCAAAGTTGTTTGCTCAAGTAGTTTTGCCGATTGTCCCATTTTTGATATCACGTGTACTTTCCTTAGTGCTATCTAAAGGAATTCGAAAACGTGAATGTGTTGTTCTTCCACTGGATAGAAGCAATGCAACAATTCCTGATGTAGCTATAGCCAATACAATTTTACCCTCGGATCTTAATTTGGCCATGATTGTTGACCATAGGAAGGTTTTACCTGTTCTACCATGTTCGTAAACAAAAAATGGTGTTCCACTATGATTGTTGACCGAATCAAGGATTGAATCGAATATGCGTCTTTGGCCATTGTTGAGACCCTTGTATAAATCACTGTGCACTATTTTGATGTTGTCAATATCATAATCTAATTCCTCAACAACTAATCTATTATGTGAATTCTCAAAAATGGAACAGTTTGGAATTGACATTCCAGGGAAATCAGCCAAGGATTTTCCTCCCTTTTTCATCAGGTCTTCAATCTCGAACAATGCATGATTCTGAATCTGTTCCTTAGTGCATTTCAATTATGTCATCTGCATTTTCTATTTAAGAATGTGGGGAATATCTTCAGACAGGCGTTTTGCATTTGCTCACCACAAGTCTCTTGGACTCACCACTTCATTATATATAAGAATAGTTACAAAGAGTTGTCTTAACTGTCTTTCGGTAGCCCACGTTGATGCTTCATCCAAGCAATCATTCCACTCTTTATCATCATCCAACAATCCTAGTGTATAACATGCATCTTTGAATGTACTAAATATTTCTCTGTTGATAGTTCAAATATTTTCAAATGATGTTGCTCCCTTTACTAAGTTCAGAAGCATTTGCAAATAATATTTCTCACCACTACCTAGAAATGCAAAATACACCCTACCAATACACCTTTATTTTTGTCGTGGGGACTATTGTCTTTTTATATCCTTCCAAACCCATTTGCTTGGAAAATCAGGATATGTCAATGATCTTGCGGAATGGTATCGTTGATTACACTTCATCCCTTTAGTCAATTTCGTTTGCGTAACAACCTTGCTTTCCAAAAGTTTAACCAAACACTTATTTGGATCGAAAATAATTGTTTGTTCATTCTCTAAGTGGAATGACAATCTTTCAACAGTCGGTTCTCTATAATACATGTCAAACTGAAATATCCTCCAGCAAGCTTCCATAGAAGAGATATATCTATAATGTTTTTGATTGAATTAATTAATATTATATTTATAACAAACATCAACAAACAAT
This sequence comes from Pistacia vera, assembly GCF_008641045.1. Classification (NCBI taxonomy): domain Eukaryota; kingdom Viridiplantae; phylum Streptophyta; class Magnoliopsida; order Sapindales; family Anacardiaceae; genus Pistacia; species Pistacia vera. The sequence goes on from NW_022196305.1 coordinate 75,867, forward strand.
ATAAAAACATTATATTTTATGTATTTTGTACATACCTGCAGTCCAGATATGCCTTTATTTCATCTTTCTCCTGTAAAATGTCGCATTGATTGTTCTATTGACCATTGTTTTCAATTTCCATAGAAACTCTCATTCTGTCCAGCCCTGAATAGATACTTGATTGATCTATATTGATTACATATTTCAATATTTATGTGAGCATCAAACTTAACCAAAAGATTCATATTATAAGGAACAACAAAATGGTTATCCAATTTGATGCCTTTTTTCTCAACAAATGTTCCATTATTCTATCTTCTATACATTGGGTATCTGTTGTCATCCACAGATGTTTGATTGACAAATTTCTTTGGAAAATGTTTTTTACATTTTCCTCTCTCCATACATGGTGAATTTTTATTAACATCGTTGCACGGACCGTGGATCATGTGATTTTCGACAATTGCAAAGGCAACAGGATCAGTTTCCTTATTTGCTATTTAAGCAGAAACTATTTCATCTATTTTGGATGCCAAGGATTCTTATATTCGGGATGTAGAAAAACCAATATACAAGCATGTGGGAGGCCTCTCTTTTGGAACTTGATAGTGCAGAAAACTGACAAAAAAATTATAACGTGTTCAGCAATAGTTGGTATAATGTAATTTCATATCATAAATTATCAATGAACCACAATTTTTAAAGAAAGTAGAAATATTATTCATTGGATTACTTACTTGCCACTGTTTCACCAAAATATTTTTTTTTTTTTTTTTTATCTCTCGCATTAGCTCAAGCAATTTGATCTCAAAAACTCTGCAAACTACAGTTACTCCACCTTCTTGATCACATTGTCCAATACAATTCTATAGATATTGTATCTCTAGCCACTTGGGATCACAGGTGAACGTTAGAAAAATATCTGGATATCCAAAACATTTGCAAATCACCATTGCATCTTGATAATTCTGAACACGATATCGGGGACTACCAGTGTGAGATGAAGGGAGCAACGTAGATTTTCCTAGATGTTGTGCATTAACATCATCTTTTGAAATTGCATCCATCAATCTGCTATACAAATCACTCCTCAATTTTTTCTGATGTTTCTAACCCAACGAAATATTTCCTCTTCAACAGCCAAATATGCATCCACAATATATTGCTACAATAATCTACCTGATCTCATCAGAGTATGCCCTTCATGTAATCTATACTGCAATCGAAATGCGTAATATTCTCTCATGCTTAGCTTGTTTCTCTTTGAAGATTTTTTGTCAGACAACTCTCTATGGTTAATGTCAATTATGTATCCATCTTCTCTATATGGGAATAATGTTGGATAACTTTATGCCATAAAGCTTGGATGCAAGTCATAAATTCTTTGAAGACCCTTTTTTGAATGATGAACAATTGCATCTTTTCCAGTTTTTGAAATTCTTATATCACCAACAATTAAACCCACAATTTCAGATGCAGTTGGCAAATTGTACTGTCTTCCATCTTTTTCCGTTTTCCTTTTTAACTGCAAATGCATTTTTCTAATATCATTCCAATGCATATGGTTCCTGACAAAACGAAAACTTTTAACCAATTCATTGTTCGTATCAAACATCAATTGCAATTCCTGCACTAATTCCCTGTCAACAGTACCATCGGCTGTATTACCTTGTATAGAATTTAATCTATGACTGGTTTCATACTATGTGTCATAAATATAAAGCTGCACAAACTGAGGTTTCCTTCTTTCAGGTGGAAGTAACGATCCTATTCGGTGGTAATTCTGTCTGCAAAGTTTGAAAATATATGGACCACCCCCTTGGTTAATCTTGTGGTCAACATGCCCTCCCATCAATGTAAATGAGAACAATGAATTGTATATTCTTATTTTGCTTCTGAAACTAATCCCCTTATTACCACTACCCACATCCAATAAACCTTTTAATGGTTTTGGCGATTCTTTCAATAACAGTAACTGAACTTTGCCATCCATACAACATAATGAAAGCAAAGGGATGGCTGGCTCTTGGTTCTTAACAGTTCGCTCTTCGTACCACATGACTGATCCATAATGAATGCACTTGTAGGATAGTTCACCAAATTTCCAGGACTCTTTTTCCACTATGCAAAGAAATAACGTGATATTTTTAGAAAATAATAAATTTAATACTTAGATGTGTTCTGTTAATTTGGAAACTGACAATGACATTTTTTTTCCAAGTAACTTTAATATTTGAGTTAACATTTAAATATATCTAACTAACAATATGACATTTGTTATCTCTTTCTGAGATTTTGAACCTCTATTTGTCTTTGATAAAGATTTCTTTTGTTTTTTCAATGTCTGACCTAGGAATGAAAATAATAAAAAAAGATCATCACAATATTCAACAACACTTGCAATGTTAAAAATGGTTCGGCAAAGTTCCACACATTTATTTTTACAATGCAATGAAATAACATTATTTTTTTAAAATATAACAAACTAAATGTTTAAATGTATGTTGTCAGATTCAAAACTCACGATTATATTTTTCTACATTAGTAATTGGAATATTAGAATCAGGCTCTGCACATGGAGAAGCACCTGAAAAACATAGATTTAGTAAGCCAATTTAACTTATGATAATCTAAAAAACATAGGTAACCAATAATATGATATTTTTTACCTCTCTTCCTTTTTAATTTAGGCATTCTCTCTGTTCTATTTTCCTCACGTATCTCATTTACATTTACAGAAGCATTTGAAGAACTTGTTGAACCCTTCTCTGTGTTTGATACACATTGTTTCTATTTTTTAGATCTCTCATCTGGATTTCAAAATTATAATAATAATAGAATTAATACTATACCATGCAACAAATTATATAATAGAAAAGCTTAACCAAAAGGCAAAAACAGTAATTAAATATATCATTTATATTTATAGAAGTATTTAAAGAATTATTGGATCTTTCTTTGACTTCGATACACATTGTTTTTGCTTTTCAAATGACTAACCTAGAATTCAAAATAATTTGCAGAAAGCAAAGTATCCTTTGCTTTCAAATCTGAAACAACAGCGATTATAGAATTCATGACCTCGACCAGCAAATGCATGCCTTCTTTAATTTTTGTTTTCGCAATATTCATATCAGAAACATTGTGGTCGATGTCGCTCAAAATCCGTTTCAAGTCTCCTTTTTCTCCAGCCATTATTGAACCAATTAAAGGTAAAAGTGATAAAGGGAGTCTACAAATGTATAAAAGTTATATGAATAGAAGTTGAGATTGATACTTATGTATACATACAGTTTCAAGAAGAGCTTAAATAAGAAGAGAAAACAAACAGACATGTCTTATTAAATGAATGCAACGATTGAAGAACCCCAAAATATCCAAAACCCGACTGAGGTGATATGCACTAACTTGAAACGTTTCATTGATTTAATAAATGATTACATCTGGAAAACCAACAAAGAAATATTAATAAATAAGTATATTGATTAAAAAAAAAAAAAAAGTTGTTCAGATAGTTTCAAAAGAAACAATAATATATATTTAGTTAAGAATAATTCTATGTGCACTAACCAAAAACCATACAACCCAAGTACTAACTGACGTGTCAGACCTCTCTTATTGCCACGTCAGTTCCCCCCAAAAACTAAAAAAAAAAAATTTCAAAATTTCAATTGTTAGTACTTGGATTAGTATAATTTGGTTAGTGCACATAACATTACTCATTTAGTTAAACTTCATTATTTCATACAGCAATTACAACTTGATTTTAGCATAACAATTTGTTCAGTAGACCAATGGTAAGAATGTTGTAGTTCAATGAATGATATAATGTTTATAAACATTACCAAACTTAATTAATATGAAACAGTATATTAAAGTAATTTGTTATTTTAATTTGGTTGATGGTTTTATATTAATAAGGTAAATAGTTTATTAAATTAGTAATGACATTTTAGTTTTTCATTCCATTTATGTTTCGCTGGTTGACTTATTTGAATTAAATGTATTTCACCTAATTTTTGCAATATCTAACAATAATGTTGTTCGAGGTATTCCTAAAAAATTAAATATTATTTTATTAAAAAGTACACCTGTTATTTCAAAAACATCAGTCCAACCAGTTTTCTATAATCGGCGGATTAACAGTGATTTATGTTTTATTAATATATTCATTTATCTGCTGTTTCTTTATTTAACGCATTTTCTATTTCTTTAAGCTGTGTTCATGCCCATTGTCTGTCGAACACACTGTCAGTGCAATCGTTTTGACTTTTTCTTTTGTCGATGCCGATTTTCTTTCGAAGGGTTTGAAGCTTTCGTGTCGACATCTTCTACATTGCCGATTCAGTTATTGTATATCCCATCGCTCTTTTTAATATTGTTCTTTGTTTTTGGTAGCAGTTTCATCTATTTGTTTGTGTAATTTATCATTAAAATTTGTTTAATGTTATAGTATACAGTTGTATTTGGTGGGCATTCCTACGAATTGAAGTTATTTCTATTGAATTATAACACTTGTAAAAAAATTTGGATCAAGCGTTATTAAAAAAGAAAACCTAGGTTTACCGTTCTTAAGAAATTAATACTTGAAGGGTCACAAAAAGGGAAGAAACCGAAAAAAAAAAAAAAAATTGTTACAACTACTTTTAGAGAGAAATTTGTTGTTTCAAAATTTACATGTTTGAGATAATGATGTTTTGTTTTGTTTTATTGTTTGTTTTTCTTGTTAATATATTTCAGCTTCATATTTGATCTGCTTTATTATGTAATCTTGATAGAATGGAAAAGACGAATCAATCATCAAAGATGGTAGAATCACAAAAAGAAAATGCAAAGAATCTATCTTCGAAAACTAAATGGAAGAAAGTTGGTAGAGGTCCTGGTAGGCGTTCTACAAGACTTCAAGGCACAGTTATGGATACTCACAATGACGCATTCAGCATCTGATAAAATCAGTGGTTTTCACTAACAACGACCAAGATGTTGAACTGCAATCACCTCAGCAAATGAAACAGGCTGAACCAAGTAATACAATTGAAAATTTGAAAGGAAAGGTTGACCATTTAATACACCTAATAAAAAAATCAGCAAACCTGTAACACCTACATCGAGGTACGTTATTTATGTTCTAATGGCATTAGTTTTACTTGTTGCAAGGGGAAAGATTGAAAATTAGAATTTGCAGACTTCGCCACGGCAAAGGAGTTTTGCTGCCGCGACATTGAACACATTGCCCAAATCGTGCTTTTAGAATTACAGACTTCACCGCAGCAATGTATGCTCTAGAATGTCTCAGCAAGGCGAAGAAAAAGCTTCGCCAGGGCAAAGAACTCTAGAATTTTTTGTGAAATTTCTTGAAACCTTGCTCAAGGGCAAAATAGTCATTTCACCCATAACTAGTTGAAAGTGTGGGGAGTGAAAAGTAGTAGAATTTCATAGAGAATGCAATGGAAATAAGGGCATTATTGTAATTGACTAAAGGGCAAAGATGAAATTTTATAGAAAGTACAAGGGCAAAATGGGAAAGTAAAAGTAAAATTATGTGATATTAAGGGTTCAAGACTTGAAACCCTACCATTCTCTACTCCCTCACACGCCACCTTCATCCCCAATTCTCTCAATTTTCTTCACCAAATTTGCAAGGAAATTTATAGGATTTTGGTAGATTGTTAATCCTAAGCATCCAAAGGTAAGATTCTTGCACCAAGATGTAAGATTAATTTTTAAAGTGTTGAATTTTTATAGTTTATATGCTTAGGGTTTAAGAGAAAGAGGAAGTCTACCAAAGAGAGAGATTCTAGTGTGGAAATACTCAAGTTCAAGGTAAGTAAATCCAACCCTAGTCATGATTTGAGCAAGAATTGTGTAGAGAAATTTTTATATACATTTATGTGCTTGAATGTTGAGAATTGTTGATGGAATTGATGTTGAGTGTTGGTTAGAATTCCACCATGAGAGGTAGTGTTTAGTATGAGATGAATTAGTGGAAATTTGAAGAAGTTATGAAAGAGTTGGAATAGAATTTTGAAGTGTGAATTTCCTGGCCAGGTTTGAAGTTTATTTTAGAGAATTGTGCTCCAAATTTTGGTAGCTAGAAAAAAAGAGATAGAACTGTAGCTCATTTAGTGCTTGTTTATGCATACCACTTGTTTAATGAAATTTCAAAGTGAAGTGCATGTATGATTATGATAGCATATTATCTTAAGAAGAGTTTGTAGATGGTACAGAAAGTAGAGAATGACATGTCTACATGTCATATGACATTCTTGCATTTAAACATTTGAATTTAAAGGAATAGCAAGAAAAAACCCATCCACATGCATACATGCATATAAGCACACTAAATAACAACGAGAAAGAAAGAAAAGTACTAAGGAAAAGAAAATTGAATACTAATTTCTAAAAGAAAGATAAGAGAAAAGAAGGTTGTTGCGATGGGGAACCAGTGAGTGACAAGAAGAAGAATATTCCCACATGCACGCCGCCTTTAGTGAGCGGCCTAAGAATAAGAAAGAAGAATTTGTACAGTCCGTAAGAGTGCATGTGGATGAGGACTGTACCTAGAAGAACATACCTACATGCACGTTGCCTTCAGTGAGCGGCCTAAGAAAAAGAAAGAAGAAGTTATACAGTCCATAAGAAGTGCATGTAGATGAGGATTGTACCCACTCAAACAGCCAGGGTTCTGAATCCATGCCTCAACCGAGTCCGATCGGCAAACAAGAAAAGAAAAGAAGAAAAGAATAGAAAAGAAGAAAGAAAGAAAATAATGGCATTGAAAAGAAAGAAAGAAAGAAAGAAAGAAGAGAAACAAAAACAAAAATAGAAAGAAAAGCAGAATTAGTAAACAGAAAAACAGTAAAGAAAATGCATCTCTTATGCATTTGTGCATATGCATTATGCCATGTCTATTATTCAGAATTAGTTTCATGTTTACACTTACATGTTAGTAAGTGAGGAGTAAGACTTTTAGAAAGCACAGAGAAGAATATAGAAGTTTGATGTAAGGAAAGAAATTCAGAATGCGAGTAACAGAGGAAGAAAAATGGTATAGCGGATTTGCTTACTGAGCAATTAGTGCTCACTCCGTTAATTTTATTGTTTTTGCAGGTAGTAAGTGAGAAATGGTCACATGGAATGTCGAGAAGCGGGAGAGAATGGCACAACTGTCTAGTTATATTTTGAGCTTATGTATATAATGTAACGCCCCGCTTGAGGTACGTTGTTATTGCTTCCTCTTTTGCCCTTAATCGAGTTGGTTTTTGTTATCATTGTTTGATTGAGTGTTGTGTTGAATGTTTGCCCTGAAAATTGGTTGAAAACAGAAGAAGTTCAGTCTGCCGTGCTTCGCCGGGGTGAAGAAGAAGCTTCGCCGCGGCGAAGATGTGTGGAAACCAAGGGAAACTCCCTGGACAGTTTCGCCGCGGCGACAGAGGTTTCTTCGCCGCGGCGACAGGCCGAATAAAAGGTTGATTGAGTTTTAGATATTTTCTTCCTTAAGGACAATTTGACCTTTCTACCCCTAATTAGCAGGAAAAGTGGGGAGTTAATTGTAAGGATATTTCATGGAGAATAGGTTGAGATAGGGGTGAGTTTGTAATGAATCAAAGGATATGGATGGAATTCCCAAAGTAGAACAAGGGCAAAATGGGAATGAGTGTGTTAATATTTCATTAAAAGGAATTAGAATCAAAGAAACCCCTCATTTCTTCTTCTCAAACGTGACTCTTCATTCTTCTCCTCTCAACTTCTCTTTTCTTTTGATCAAGGATTCCCAAGGGATTTTTGAAGGGATTTGGGGTAGAAAAGCAACCTAAGGCTTCCTAAGGTAAGGATTTCTTCTTAAGTTGTGTGATTTGGGAGTTTTAACCCATATTGAAGTTTGAGGGTTTTCATTCTTTTGGTTAAGATTAGAGGAGAAGTCAAGCTAAACAAGTGAAAGGAAGAGTTTGTGAAGTCTCTCCTTAACAAGGTAAGTAAAACCCAACCCAAGTTGAGATTTATGAATTTTCTTGATTAGGGTTTTGATAGAAATGATGTATGTATGTGATGTGCATGTAATATAGCATGTATGAAGGATTAAATAGAGATTTCTATGCTTTGTGATTGTTTATACCTTGCAAATTTGAGAAATGGGTTGTTGGTTTGGCAAGGTAGTTGAGATGGAATTTAAGGGGTATTATGTATTCCCTTTTTGGAAGTGTTTTCTATGGCAGGTTTTGTGGCTTTGTGAAGGGGTTTTTCCCCATTTTGGATGGTTAAGAAAAGTTTTAGAATCATGGCTATGATAGAGTTTTATAGTGCACATGAGTTGTTTGATGAAATGCCTAATAGAGGTTTGAGTGTGAGAAATGAACCTTAATTCTTGCAACATTGCATGTTGGCATCTCATAAGTGCATTGGTGAAGATGAACCATCCATAGGCACTAGTTGTACATGGAAAAGTGACCTAAGAAAGTGTAAGGAAATGGGTTATGCAATTACCCTATGAGTAGAGAGCTTAGTGGGTAAAATTACTCTAAGGGTAGAGAGCATTGAAAAATGCTACAATAGAATGAATTAGAAGAGTAGTATAGTTGGGATGATGCTTTGTGATCATCACCCGACCGTTATGGGAATCGGATTGATGCTTGGTGATCATCATCCGAATAGCCCTTAGAGTGATGGGTCGATGCTTTGTGATCGTCACCCGATGAGTAGTAGAGATGGGTAGATGCTTTGTGACCGCTACCCGGTTAGTGATAGATAAGTAGGTTGATGCTTTGTGATCATCATCCGACATTTAGTAGAAGCGGGTTGATGCTTTGTGACCATCACCCGATAGTGACTAGAGACGGGTAAATGCTTGGTGATCGTTACCCAAAATTCATGAGGAACGGGTAGGCGCTAGGTGATCTCCACCCGATAGTTAGAAAGAACCGAGTTGGTGCTTTGTGATCCTCACTCGGTAGTCACTAAGAACGGGTTGGTACTGTGTGAATTCCACCCGATAGCCATAGAGAGTGAGATGGTGCTGTGTGAACGCCATCCGGCCGTACCTCCGGTAAGATGAGGCCATGATGTTATTAGAAACAGAAATAGAATCAGAGATAGCATAAGGAAAGAATTAAGAGTTATTCATACGGGGACAGACAGATAGAGAGTTTTACTTACTGAGCATTATTTTGTGCTCACCCCGTTATTTTCCTTTGTGGATGCAGGTTCTAGATGATGTTGCGGTCGGAGGGGCGTCGGCAAGCAATGAGGAATAGCTACACTGTTTCCCCTGTTTTGTCTTTTAAAATACATTTTTGTAAACAGTACTCTTTATGTATAAAAGACACATGAATTGTAATGAAAAGAAAACTTTGGGCCCAACTTTTCTATTGTTATTATGCATGCATTGTACAGTTTTCAGTAGATGTTACATATAACTTTTTAACTAATGTAGAGGATTTCTTTATGAAAATAAAGCAAATTTTTTGGGCCCATTATCTTATGCTTATATGCTTATATATTTTCTATATCATATTTAGTAATTTTATATTGTCTTTGCCAAAGTATCCTAGCTAGAGAGAGAGAGTTATTACAAAACCAGATATAGAGATTTGTACTTCGAATCGCAAAAGAAGGTATAGAGATTGCGGTAGAATATCATTCGCTTTTTTGGATGATTTCAAATACTATATCTATTTAAGCACTGTTAATGATTTTAATGATTTTGTTTTCATTCAAATTTAGGTTGAAACCTTAACAAAAGAAAATCATCGATTGGCTTTGAAGCTGCAAAATGCATATGGAAAACTTGAAGCAATATGACTTCTACACATTATTAATTAGATACGCTGTTGTATCACTTTTATAATCTCACAATATTTTTATAGCAAAATAATATGTCTTTCCACAAACTATATTTTATATATGAAATTGGTGGAATGAATTTGAACACTTGAGAAGATCAGAAAAATTGTGTTGATTTTATTTGCTTGCAGACAGAGAAGTACATTGGATTATGTCTGGAATTGATGAACAAACGGAAGAACACGATCTTGCCAACAAATTCAATAGAAGTTCAAGATACGATCAATGTATCCTCTCAACCAGAGCATGAGCAACAACCTCGTCATAGAGGTAGACCCCCATTGAGTAAGAAAAAGAATATTCACAAATGAAGACCCAATTCGCTTATGTATTTAATCTATTCAATATGAAATGAATACTTTATGAAAATTTCAATGTTGTTCCTTTTGGATTGCTTTTATAGTTTTTATGTGAACTTAAAAAACGCTCGTAGTAACTTTTTTGCTGAAAATTTCATTTTTTTCCTCTTTTGTGATACCCCTAATATGTTTGTATAAAAATGGTCTAATTATATTTTCAGCATCATCTGCTTGTACAATTGTTATTATATTTGCAGACATGTCTTTGACATTCGATATCAGTATTTCGTAGTGAATTGTGCATGATATTTAATATTACCTTAATATTATCAAGATCAACTATTTAAACTTAAAATTTATACCGACCTTCCGTAATTTCTATAACTTATAATAATTTTCAAGTTCGACATTGTGTACTAAAACTTTTCTAACAATATAGGATTCATATATTTCTTTAAAATCAGTAACCCTCAGTCCATTCTCAAAACAAACATATGTTCACACAGTTCATTCAAAAACTTTGTTTGTTTAATAATTGAGAACATGATAATCCAATTAATTTCTGGATTACTATATCAAACAACATAAAAGTTACTTCAGCAATTCCGTTAGACATACTCACATCTACATTTTTCCTGTTATAACATTAATGAAAAATTTACTAAAATTAAATGGAGAATGGTTCTATTGCCAGACCAACCATAAACATATGTTATACTTATTTTATTCATTTAAAACAGTAACAAAAAATTTAATAATTTGAAAACTATAATTGATTAGAAAATTAATAGTTTCATTATTATTTTTCTTAAAAAAAAAAAAAAAAAAGATTTTTAGATATAAAGGTATATCGAACTATTAATGTTGTGATAATTTATCTTAAAAAATTGTATTTCCTCAATAATGTATTACTATCAATAAACTATAATTCAAACAAATCTGATCCCATAAATAAATATTGACATAAAATTCATCGCATTTATAAATACATAGATAAATACTTACATGAATTTCAAGGGACAGTCTATATTTAATTCTTTCACAATAACATCTATGAAGTAATTCACTATCTGCTTCGGCTCAAAATATAAAAACTAAACCATAACGTTTTATACTAATTGTAGTAAACAATATGTCGAATCTAGAATTATACCTGATTATTAATGAAATTTTTGTATTTCTTTTGTTGTTATGCATTATATAATTTGATCATATTTCATATTCCAACCATACAACTTGATTGTTCGTAGAGTCAAAGGTTCAATTTTGTTATTCCTGAGTGAAAGGTGCAATATTATTATTTTGTTTTTTACACGAAATATTGTGTTCACTGTTTTATTGAAATCTATGAATGTACATGGATTGTGGTTTAATGTTGTTGATACTTAATTTTGACACCAACGACTCGCACGTGCAAAGTGTTAAGCTGTTCTTAGAAATTACACGTGAACAAATATGATAATCTAATGCAAAGACTAAATAATAAATAAAAGACAATTTTTAAAGTGGTTCAGATGCTTAATGCAACTCCTACGTCCACTGTTCTTTTATTAATGAGAGATTACAAGAGGTCGTGAATAGCGAACAACTAGCAGAGGTACAACGACTGATTATTCAGATTGCATGTCAAGTTAGTCTCGTTCTCGCAAGTTATCTTTGCTTTGAAAATATAGATTGCAATCAAAGTGTGAGTTTTCTGTCTTAGAATCCCGAAAATGAGAGGAGGAGTCCTTTATTTATAATTGAGGAATTCAAGGTAATGATTACAAATCTGCAAGTGGGTAGGTGCCGTGCAAGTCCTTCCTTACCTCCCATTGGCTGATAACTTATGGATGTATCCTCAAGTTACCTGGGGCTTGGACAAGTGTGTGGCTCCCATTCACTCATAGACAAAATTTGAATCTGCCAAGAAGGTGACAGTCATATTCTCTCTATCTTGGGGCGACGTGGCAGCTCCTGGACAGCGCAAAGCCTTTCTGAACTTTGATTGGAGCTAGCTGATGTAGGCTTACATCAGCCTTGGTTTTTTAGGCATAACAAATGTTATATTCATTTACGTTGGCATCCATCAACCAAGACAAAGCATTTTCACAAATCAAGTCCCAGTTGCATTATATACTTAATCTATCAAATGTGACATGATCACTTTATCAGGACCTCAACGTTTTTTTGGGTTGCTTTTGTAACCCCTACTGCTGCTTTTAACATTCTGATCGTCACTTTCTTTCTGCTCATTTCCTTGTTCCCCCTTTTTCGATGTGTCTAACATGTCTGTACAAGAATTGTCTATCCTGTTTTCAACATCATCAGCTTACTCTTGCCACCATTTTTCCAAACATATCTTTGATTTTTGGTATCAATATTTCGTATTCAATCGCGTTTGACATCGAGGATTGTGATCCATATTCTCCATTATTTGCCTGTTGTTTTTTACAAAACATTGATATATATCACTTCAATATTATGAAAATTAACTATTTAAGATTAAAATGATACTGACCTTTTGCAATTCTCGCAACTTATATTCATCCTCAGGATTCTCATCAATCGAAAAAAAATTTGTGATGGTATAAGATTTGTATCCTTCTTTTAGATCCATAATTCTCAACTTGATTTTGAAAACGAACATTTGTCCAGACAGCTCACTTAAAGATTTTGGGATATTCTTCTGATCATTACCTTGTTTGTTCAACAATTGAGAACATGATAACCCAACCAATCTCTGGGTCACTGTATCAAACAATATAAAAGTTGCTTCGGCAGTTCCATTTGACACTCTCATTTCTACCTTGTACCTATTATAACATTAACTAAACATTGTTACAAATAAATGTCTAAAATTGAATGTACTTGTTATTGCATTGACAATACATAATTATAAACAGTAAAAATAAACAATAATATACCTCATCTGAGGAGATTTCGATTCCTTATTGCATTTGTCACAATATAAATACGTATTAATACCGGGAATTTTGTTCTTGCAATAGGTTGTAACAACAATCATATCTATAATCAACTTCGATTATCTTGGCCTTAATTGTTATCTCCATCACCTATACAATTGTAATTTTTGTTCACAAACTATGTTATAATAATCAGTTTAGTGTTTTAGTGAATATTGTACCTCATCAACATCATGCCACACGAGATTGGTAACATGTTTCAGTGATGTTCCATTCTTAAACATTTCCTTCTCAATCAGAACTTGATTCAGAATCTTTTTCTGTAATTGAATTACTGGCAGAATTCCCATTCTGAAATAGCAAAGTGTAGATAAAATGTTAAATATGATTCTATCCGTGAAATTACTTTAAAAAACTATTTGTCAAACACATACTCTTTCTGTAGAGAATGCACCTCCCCAATATCTAAATTTATATAAATTCTAGATTCTAAAGTTGTATTTAGATATAATCTTCCTGTATGGAAAAAAACATAAGTTAGTTATGAAAATTTATTAATTTCATATAATATATTTTATTACCTTGGAAATCCTTAACATTCGTTGAAGTAACTGTTATGACAATTGGGTTGGTACTTGTTGATTGCAAATCTTCGCCTATTGCTTCAGAAAATTTTCCCCATAACGTAATGTCAACTGCTTCTCTGAAATTAATATTACTATAAATTATTTAAGTGGAAGAAGAACGTAAAAATATTAACAAAATAACTAACTCTACCATCTACAATCTGACGTCTCTTTTTTTAGTATTTGTTGATTTGATCTCTTCAGTTTCTCCTATTGCATTTAAAACTCCAATGATATCTGCATATAATTTATCATATTTGATGTACAAAAATATTTCTCACGCATTTAAAATACAAATGTTCAAATTAACTATACCTGATAATAACCTTGTATCATTTGTTCTATTCTGAAGATCATGAAGACCAGCAAATTCAAATTTATATCTCGGAATAACAATTTTCAGTTCTTTCATTTCTTGTATAGTCGTGATCATGAGAAATTGTATACGATATATACCGTCAATGGGTCTGTAAGAGAGAGCAGATGGTATGACTTTTATATGTCTGATCAAATATATCAACCCTTCATGAAGCTGATTTTTAAACTTTGCAATCCTATTCTTTGGTATCAAGCCATGAATAACTTGATTCTAAAAAACCAATGAAAATCACAAATTTAAACAAACTTGTATAAATCGGAAATAAAAGTCTTAACATTATTTTCAAACTATATTTTATACCTGTTGATCAATCAAAATCATGTCAAGGCTCATGAGTTCGTCACCCATTCTGAAATTCCTACATTCCCACAATTTAGATACTCTGACAGTGACTATCCTATCATCTCTTGATTCATCAATATATTTAAGAAAATTATTAGACATTGTTATGACTTGCTTGCAAAATGAAATTCATCCTTAATTCAATTCAATAAAAGCAATAACAATTCCCAATGGAGATTTTACAACTAAAGCAAATGTTGGTGTATCACAATTATAAATAAATAAAATATTGTTTCAATTTTATAATCTAATTCATACTATAAATATTTCTTATCACAATTTAATAGTATGCGGAACTTTTTGTTCGGTACTGAAATTTTAAACTCCAAGAAGAACTTACTAATTTACAATTGTCACTATAATATTGTTCGTCAATTTCTTTATTACAATTCTATAATATTATTATACGCAAATTAATAGTTGTTATGGACAAATTCATAATGCAACATATACAACATTGATAAAAACAATTATCACATTACCTGTAGCGAGAACTATATCTCAACTATGCTAGCAATTTTTTTTTTCGGAACAATGATCTAATCATGTACTTTCAAGTACCTTTACTTATTTCTCTTAATCCTATACGACAACATAAACAACTACATATATATAACAAACACATTAATTTCAAGAGTTATGTATGAAACCTTTCACATTCAGATAAATACTCCTCACATTTCACATTAATCTCGCATTAACAATAATACATAGCAAATACAATATATCGATCTCTTTCAGATAAATATCTATCCACAAAATTGCATCAACTTCAATAATGCTTACTAAACAACATAACAATAATAACAAAATTAAATAACGATTGGGATTTTTTTCATTTTTTTTATGTGGACAGCTGTAATTCTTATTTAAGTTGCATTTGATACAAACTTATACTATTATGTGATATAAACAGTACCATTTATTTCATCAACACTTTAACAAAAACACTACATTAAGAACGACATTAAATATCAGAATCCAAACATCATCATAATATCGAACACATTGATAAAAAGGAAGTACATTAACCCATAATTAAACCAAAATTCTGATATCCTAACCATTAATAGTACTATCACATTGAAATTATCACATAGCTATACAATACACCAATCAATTTTAGATAAATATATATATATATATATATATCTATAAATATTTGCAGGATCAACACAATGCACCCATTTAATTATTAATAGTACAAATCGAACGCATCAAAAAGGAGCAATTGTAAGCTATAAAACAGGACATCAAGAGACTAACACCATTAAGAACAACATTAAATATCAGAATACCAAACATCATCAAAATACCAAACATATCAATAAAAAAAGTAAGTATATTAAACCATTGGGCTGCATGATTAGTTTGACAGTTTGTTTATTACAATTTATCCGCATAAAATACCATGATTCAGAAACCACGCCTTTGATAAATTGAATAAATTACAGCACAACAAATGGTTTATTACAATGCAAATCATAAACTTTATCGTTTATAGACTGACACTGAAATTTTCAACTGAAAGAGACATTGAGCCGCTTCAATTTTTTTATTAATATGATAGTTCGGCAGCTTGGCTGATATAAACTCAAAGAGAAATTAAGCCACTTCATTTTTTATTAATATTATAGTTCGGTATCTTTAAAAAATTGTCTAACGAATTGTATGAAATTTGTTGTTTGACCATTGTCCATAATTATGATTGTTCAAAGCCTGCTGTGGTCGATAACTTCACTGCCAAACCATCAATTTAGCTATAGAATGGTAATAGGGCAAATACCAATCCATAATTTATCCATCATTTAAGGATGCTTGGAATTTCGACAGATCAAGGTATCATCGAGGTCTACATTCCATTGTCAAACCATAATCAGGATGTAATTAGTTTCATATATAATTTGTTATAACTTTTCCAGGATCACTGCTAAACCATGAATTTGAATACTTATCCATGATTTAAAGATGGCCGAAATTTGGATACCTTGATATATCAGAATTCCATAGTACAATAATGATCGAACCTAACAATTCCATCTAATCATATATTAGTCAGTCCTAGGTTATTTTTTATAGTCAAACCAAGTATTAGGCAGCTTGCCTGATACCAACTTAGAAAGACATTAAGCCACTTAATTTTTTTTAATATTATAGTTCAACATCTTTAAAAAATTGTCTAACAAATTGTATGGAATCCGTTGCCTAACCATTGTCCATAATTATGATTGTTCAAAGTCTGCTATGGTTGATAACTTCACTGTCAAACCATCAATTTGACTACAAAATGGTAATAGAGCAAATATTGATCCACAATTTATCCATAAGGTATCATTGAGGTCTACAACCTCAACTACTACCGGATTATGCTACCCTATGACAACTTGCCGAACATTATCAGGATATGATTAGTTGCGTTTATAATTTGTCATAACTTTTCTAGGAACACTGCTAAACCATGAATTTGATTGAGATTTGGATACCTTGATACAATTCCATATGTTCCTATATTGGTCACTCTTAGGTTACTTTTTATAGTCAAATGAAGTATTAGGCAGTGAGATTTAGAAATATTTCATTGGAGCAAGTCCAAAGGAAAGGATTGTAATTATTTTGTTAAACCAGCAACTTAGAAAACATTATAAGGATGTCAAAATGGTTAGACCTTGGAGATGCTAATGCAATGCAGACATATTGACAAAAGAAGTAAAAAATCATCATCCATAATTGGGCAGCATGATTTGTTTGGCAATTTGTTTGTTATAATTCATTGGCATAAAATATCATGATCCAAAAAGCACACCTTTGATATATTGCTTGAATATTAATAAATACATAGATGATTGGGACAGATACAGTTGAATATCTCAAAATCACCGAATAATGACTACAACCAACAAATCTTTACATCATCAAACGTCAAACCACAAATGTTCATGCAGCCAAAATCACTTGTACAATAGCAACTATCACAACCCAACAACACCGAACCCGAAATAGCCAAATCTCTAAATCACCATCACCATCACCATCACCATCGCCATCATGCCGGGATACTAACCATGACACTCTTACATCACGAATCGTTGACATCCACAATGACCAAATCCAATACAATAACATTCCATTCATAAATCACAAAATCGAACCTCAACTACTATCGGATTATGCTACCCTGTGACAACAATGCACCGAGCAGCACAATTCGATGATAGCTGAGGGCCGATCGTGTCACCTGAAAATAGAGTTAGCAAAAACAATACTCATACGAGCCTTGTTAATATAAAACAATCCATAAATGTTTCATGTAGCTCAGTCCCAAAACAAATACTTACATATCGGCTGGAACAAATAGATAGTATAGTCAAAAAAACATTGCTTAATCTTTAGACAAAATACAAAGCATGAACTTTTAATGTTACTCAGTGTCAACAATACAGGGAAAAACTAATTGCCCCTTATATGAACATACTGACAACAAATACCCACTGTTCGGCTGAAACTGTAAGCTGAAAATAAAATCAGCAAACATTAATGAACATATAATTCACGCTAATGAATTGCAACCACAAACATACCAAATCAATGACCTTATCGAAGACTTAATAAACACAACTTGGTATAGAATACACTAACCATTATACGAACACGTCAACTTTTTTCCCTGTAACCTGAAAATGAAATCAACGAATTCACATTTTATGCTAACCAATCGGCAGAAGAGACACACCGAATCAATGACTTTACCAAAGAAATAATAAACACAAATCCTCATTTCCTTGGAAACAAACATAATTCATGTTAACATTGTTAAGGAACAATTATCCATTTGTATAAAAACTGGTACCTAAAAACGGAAACAATGAAAGTTAATTAATCTTCATATTAAAATTAGCAAGGAACACACTTACCATTCAGAAGGACTAACACAATTAATCATTCAAATAAATTGACCGAACAAAAACAATCATTCAATCAAACAATAACCATTAAAATAGTTATGAGATATACTTATAGTTTTGCATTAAAATAGTTAGAAGATATACTTACAGTTCAAAAGAACAAATCAAAATAATAACTCATCTGACAGTGCAATCAGACATTTTGCCTTGATTCCATGCCAATTCATGAATCTTTGACCTGTAAATAATAACAAAAACATAAATAAATAAATAAACCATCGATTAAAAAAATGAAGAACAGACATATTATTGACACAAATGACCTATAACAATAAACAAAGGATCATACGTATTGCTGACACCAACTAACAAATTGCAATGATACACAATTGAACATGCGCTCCTTTTATAACCCCTTATTTAGATCTTTTGAATACCAAAGCAATTAAATACTAATTGAATACAAAGGAAGTTTTCCAATGTCAATATAATGCACCTATATAATTATAGATAGCAATCCTAGACAGATGTCATTAAACCACAATTAGTAATAGCAATCCAATCCAATATACCTATATACTTGTTATTAATGCACATCTTTGAAATGTCAATGCAATGCACCTATGTTATTATTATTATTATTAATACAGATCCCATTTTTTAATTAATTAATAATTATAAATGGAGCAATAAATATCAACCCAATGTGTTAAGAAAAAGAAATTTGATTGGCTTGACAATCCAATGTGTCAAAATGAAACAATTTTAGAGCTTCCAAATTATGTTACATGATGATCAACCCATATGGGTATTCAACTATATATATATATATATAACAAGAACAATCCCTCCATATTAAATTTGAGCTAATTTTATTTGTTAATAATCTGGCTTTATAGAGGAGGTCAAAAGTAAAGTTGGAAAAGTAACCGGCCAGGCCCGGCCCGACCCGGGTTACTGATTTTGGCTGGTCGATCCTAACCCACCCGCCAACAAAGGCGGGCTGGGTTAGGCTCGCCATTTTTGGGGGATTGGCTGGCCCAGCCCGGCCTGCCAACCCTAACCCGCCGGGTTAGGCTGCGGGTCGGGCCGGGTTAACCCCCTTTTTTTATTTTTTATTTTATTTTGTTTTGTTTAGTTAACTTTTCAAATGAATAATTGACAATTTATAAATGAATAAATGTAATTGTTTTTAGTTAACTTCTTTTCAAATATCAATAATTCAATTCAATTCAATTTTTTTTTGTTAACATTTCAAATATTAATTCAATTTTAATACATTAAAATTGTAATATAAAAAAAATTAAATTTATTCATTTATCAAAAAATAAATTAAGAAATTACAATAATTATTGCCTCGTTAAAAACCTCATCAAGAAAAACCCAATGGGACAAAAACTTGGTAAGGAAAAAAGAGTGCAATAATTGACAATTAATTTACAAATTACAATTTACAAAACAACTAATTTTGGGGTTGACTAGGACCTCCCTCATTCGTATCATCTATATTACAAAATTGAAATGATTCTATTAAAGTATCGTCGACAACCTCGTATTGATCTTAATGGTGCGTCCGTTCCCAATCTCGAAGACATGTGAGGACTTCAATCATTTTTTATGAAAGTTTAGTCCTCCTTTCATTTAAAACTCTTCCACTTGCACTAAATGTTTGTTTGGATGAGACGGTTGAGACAGGAACAGCAAAAACATTCAAGGCAAGTCTTGATAATACCGGAAAAATACATTTTCTAGTTTTCCAATATTCCAAGACATCAAAGTTGGCTCTTTGTTGTGGATTTGTTGGTAACATTTCAGGAGTTCCCAAACATTGTTGAAGCTCGTTACTCTGTGACTGCATGGCGGACAGTATATTCGTTGTTGCCGTTGGTGCTTATGAAGAAGAGGTTGTGCCTGTGCTTCGGGTTCGGTTCCTCTTCGGCCTATTAAATGCACTCCAAGTGTAGAAGTCTTCATTTGTTTCTTCTGATGCAACTTCCCTATGTATTTCGTGTCTTTGCGGGTTCCCATACCTGTTTTCATATTGGAAATATACCTCTGCAAGACAATTTTTTACCTCTCCTATTTGATTGGCAAATGCTACGTTTTGTACATTTTCAATTAATGTCTCTAAACCATTTTCTAAACCTTCTTGTTTAATTCTAGGATCAAATATAGCACCTAAACAATAAAGAAAAGGAATTGGTTTCAAATATTTTTTAAAAAAAAATTCCATTGCCTTTATTGGTTCTTTTAAAATTTCATTGTTTTTGTTTTTTGTAAATAACTCTGAAATTTTTATAATTGTATATTAAAAAATTTTAAGAAAAGAATGAAATACTTTAGCTATTTGCTAATCATTTTCTACCAAATAATGGGGACCTCTATTATTTGCTACAAAATAACTAATTAAATTAGCATAAGGTAAATATGAATCAAGCATTAAATAAGAACTATTCCATCTAACATGCATGTCTAATGCAAAAGTTCTAGGAGACATATTTGATTTTATACAAGCATCTTGAAATTCAGCATTTCTTTTATTACTACCAGTAATCCAAACTAAACAATCTCTAATTCTATCAATATTTTCTTTAATTGTTTTCATACCATTTTTTACAATTAAATTAATAATGTGACATGCACAACGTTAGTGAAAAAACTTCAAATTGTTATAAAAAGGATAATTACTTTGAAAAAAATCTATAGCTGTAGTATTAGCACTTGCATTATCTAAAGTTAAACTTATCACTTTAGTAACAATATCATAATCTTCTAAAACTTCAACAATTTTATTATAAATTTGTTGACCACTATGATCTACATCTATTAATCTAGATCCTAATAAAGATTTTTTTAATTTACATTCGTTATCAAAATAATGACTAGTCACACAAATATAATCTTGTTTAGCTCTACCACTCCAAATTTCAGCAGTTAGAGCCATACTAACATGACAAGTATGTATTTTATTTTTTAATTCTAATTTTATTTTCCTAAACAATTTTATTAAATTATTTCTAGTTGCAGTTTTAAAATAACTTTTAAATCCTGGAAAAAATGAATTTTTAATAAATCTTTCAAAATATTTATCTTCAGCCATATTAATAGGTTGATTAGTTGCAACAATATATAAAGCTAATTGTTCCTTATATACATCAGAATTATAACGTCAAGTTGTACCCATATTAGTTATTTGAGTTTGATTAGTTTCTCTATTTCCATGTTGAGCAATATATTTATTAGCATAGCTTTTTAAAGTACTAGTATCATTACCTGAATCAGCTTTATAAACATTTCCACAATACTTGCATATTGCTTTCTTCACTTGAACTCCATTTTCTGCCTCGTAAAACTTATCGAAATACATCCAAACATCTGATGTGCGTCTGTCATCGCTTTCGACAGCAGTTGATGAACCCACTTCAGCTTGAGATGAAGTTGGACGAGGACGACGATTACGAGGATAAGTTCTAGAACTACCGGGAGCTATAGGTGTAGCAGCATGGGGAGGAATCGAGGGCATATTTTGAAGTGTATCGGATTCTGAGACTGGGTAAGCGGGGCTATTTGAATCTCCTCTTGCATTCATGTTAGTAAATTCAGCGGGACTAGGACTAGGATAGTAGTTTCCTTCATCATTGAAATTGATGAAAGAGAAATATCTATCCATTGTAGTTGAAAAAAAAAATTGATGTAGAAGAAATAAAAAATTAAAGAAGGAGAATTGGAATATGGAAAATTGGAAATATGAATTGAAAATTGCAAAAACTAATAAAAATTAAAATAAGAGCAAATTGATAACAAAGAAATTAAGAGAATAATTGAGAGATTTCAATAAAGATTAGAGATTAGAGAGAATGAGAGAATTTGAGTTGTGAGAAAATATGAGAGTTTATGGCCAATTTATAGGAAAAAAATGGGAAAAGAAAATAACGAAAAAGACCCCTGTAACTGCTATAAAACGGCTATATTTCAAGGGTAAAAGGGGAATTAAAAAAAATAAATTAATTTTGGTTTTTTTTTTAATTTTTTTTTGCCAACCCGCGGGTCAACCCGGCGGGTTGGAAATAGCCAACCCGGCAGGTTGGTAGTCCTTTCTCAAAAAGGACAAAATAGCAACCCGCGGGTCGCCAGGTTGCCATATGGTAACCCGGCTCGCCCAGAGATTGCATGTAGGTCGGGTTCAATCTGGACCGCCAGTAAACCCGACCCGCCTTATTGGCGGTCCAGATTGAACCCTCTTTAATACGGGTCAGGGTCAACTAACCCGACCCGCTTTATTGACGATCCAGATTGAACCCTCTTTAATGCGGGCCAGGTTAAGGTTGACCCATCTAACCCGGCCCATTTGTTCCACCTCTAGTCAAAAGTATACTAAAAACCTCAAGGAGAGGTTCTCGTTATTGTAGACTAGGCCTGCAATCGAATCGAACATGAACGAACAGGCTTTCGAAAATCGTTCGATAAGCATGTTCGATTGTTCGTGTTCGTGTTCGTGTTCGTGTTAGTGTTCGTGTTCGTGTTCGAACGAACACAGGATGTGTGTTCGTGTTCGTTCGATTAACAAAAAGCTCATTCGTGTTCGTTCGACTAATTTGTTCGACTAACTCGTTCGACTAACTCATTCGATAATTTGTAAATACCTGTTCGAATAACTCGTTCGATAACTTGTAAATACATGTTCGAATAACTCGTTCGAATACCTGTTCGAATAAAAAATATACACCAACTTTCCAATTCATGCCCTAAAAAACAAATATGCAACAATTTATAATTCATACCTATTTAATTCAACATTTGAAAATAAACAAACTCTCTATCTATATTTATATTTTAAATAAATCAATAAAAATTCAGTAAATTAAAATAAATAACCATCATAAATAATAAAACTTCAAAATAAATTAAACAGAACAATAAATCATTCAAAACAAATTTAGTTCTATATCAAACATGACACAAACAAAAGGAATTTGCATTTTGCATAGACATTACAACACAACCAAAAGGATTCCAAGGAGTGAACATGCCACTATATAGTATGTACAAAATTATTATCATACATATATTAATCATAAATTAAATATGTTTAATATGTTATGAAATTACCAAAATTATAGATTATCATATATTTATTATCATTACATAAATTATCGTAAATATTTTAAATATTTACATATATATTTGTATCAACACCCATAAATTCATAGTGAAATGAGGGTCTATTATAGTATATGATCAATACATATGTGTGATTAATTTGTTATATATAATGTGTAATTGTGTATATACAAAATTATTATCATACATATATTAATCATAGGTTAAATATGTTATGAAATTACCAAAATTATATGTTATCATATATTTATTATCATTACATAAATTATCATAAATATTTTAAATGTTTACATATATATTTTGTATCAACACGCATAAATTTATAGTGGAATGAAAATCTATTGTAATATATGATCAATACATATATGTGATTAATTTGTTATATATATATGTTAAATATGTTATGAAATTATTAAAATTATAGGTTATCATATATTTATTATCATTACATCAATTATCATAAATAATTTAAATGTTTACATATATATTTTGTATCAACAGTCAACACTCATAAATTTATAGTGGAATGAAAGTCTATTGTAATATATGATCAATATAAATGTGTGATTAATTTAGATTTAATTAAGCTATTATATTATTAAATTTGTTATGTTATACATTACTTGATTATACAATATGTTATATTTATCAATTTATCATACTATATTTATTATTTATTAATTGAAATGCTATCTTATAATATTTAATTATTGATTACATTTAGAAAAAAAGCTATTATGTTATTGGATTTACTATATTATATATTACTTGATTATATAATCTATTATGTTATTAAATTTGTCATGCTATATATCATAATAATTTATTACTTTTTAATTAAAATGTCATATACTTATATATTTAATTATTAATGACATTTGGAAAAAAAAAATCCAAACATATTATATATATAAGAAAAACAAAAGTATCATAATATTTTATTATTGATTACCATTAAAAAAAATTCATCCAAACTAAATCAAACATAATATAAAAATGAAAAAAATTAATTTAAATTATAATAATGCATAACATGTTTTTCGAACATAAACGAACGAATAATCGAACGATTGTTCGCAAACGGATAGATTAGTCGAACGTATAGTGTTCACGAACATAATCGAACGAACAATCCCTGTTCGAACTCGATCGAACATATTATTGAACAAATATCGAACTGTTTGCGAATATTATTGAACAGTAATCGAACAAACAATGAACGTTTGCGAACTGTTCGGTTCGTTTGCAGCCCTATAATGTAGACTCTATCAATCTATAAAATAAATAAATATTCATAATTAAAATCATTTAAATACAGAGAAGATGCATGCACAGTAGCGTGAGCTCAACATGACGCGCGCGTGGGCATCCGCGGCCACACACACGTCACCATCTGAGTGGGTCTCCTTGAATTTCTCTTCCCTACCCGACTACCCTTATTTTCCACTCTCAACTCTGCCCGAGCTACCCGTTTCTCTCCTTTTCGTCTTTTTCAATGTACAACCCCATCAGCCTTTCGCTACATCTCTGTACGGTCAGTTCTCACGGGCAGCCAAATCACCCCGCTGCCCGTTTTCTCCGGGCAGCCCATTTTGCTTCTTTCAGTCTTCGATTCTATTAAAATCTAATTTAAATAAAATAAAATAAAAGAGAATATGTATGATATTTTTGCCATTTTGTTTTTATTAATTTTTGTTTCTTTTGCTTTAAACCGGTCAGCTTATGTTCAAGTATTTTGGAGAGAGATTTCTTGTAGCTTTATAGCAACACATTTTGTGGGCGTTTAGCTAAGGGTTTTCTTTTTCTTTTTCTTTTTTAAAAATTAATTAATTAATTAATTTTGTTTTATCAAGTTTGTTAAACTAAAGTACTTTTGTTTTGAGTTTGGACAGAAGTCGATCAATCTTTGGTTACCGTTTTAAGATCTGGTTCATGTGATCTAGTTTGCTCTCAACTGGGGTGGGTTGTTTTTGTCTTATATTGACCTGGTCTAGGGGGCTCTTTAAAATGAAAAGTGGTGAAATTTTGAAACTCCTTTGGTGGGTGAGAGGAAAGAAGTGATTTTGAGGGGTTTGATGAGTTTTGGGTCAGTGATTTTAGGGTTTGTTGAGGAGTAGAATGGGTTTGATGGTGCAAATGGGAAGGTGAAGAGTTCTTGGGATGTGTGCAAATCAAAGGGAAGGAAGAAGAAGAAGAAGGAGGTTGAAGATGAAGTAGAGGCTGGAGAAGCGACTGGGTGTTGGCTCAAGTTAAGGTTTATTGGAAGCTGCATTTTTTCAAGATCCAAAGTTGATAGCTCTGTTAGTGGCACCAGTACTCATTGTGGTAAGTCTTGCTCTACTTGGACCTTCTGTTTTCTATTTCAGGTTTTTCCTGGTAATTTTTAGGTGTTGTACTAGTGTTGGACTGTTGGTTTTACCTGAAGGGGATATTTTTTTTTTTTTTTTTTTTTTAGATCATACACACACACGATTTTGCTTACATGTGTTTTTAGTTTTTTACTGTTTGTCAATGGTATGATCTTGATCGATCTGAATTCGTTTTGGGAACTCTATTAGCAGTTTCCAAGCTGTAATTGAGTAAACGCACCCAAATGCCAGGGGAACTGTGAATAGTAAGGTTAACTGGTATAGTTTGCTAGTTAACTAGTTCTTGATGTTTATGAAAACATGGAGATTTCTTAGAATTTGAAAAGAAATTTTAAATTAAAAAAGAAAAATCAAGCTGAAATTTTCTTTTCCTCAATCATTGGACTATTTGACAATTGCATGGGTGTTTCTTTCAAAAGAGCCATTCCTAGAACTTTTTCCTATAGATGATTCCTGAGTTTGGGAAACCATTTTTTGTATTCCTAAGCGGAAGAGGAACATAATTATGTTGGAGATAATATTCGAGTTTTACCTCTATTTTCTCTAGTCATATGATTTCCTTTTTTTACCATTTTATTGGATCTTTCTGTTGTGAAAACTGAATCATATCCCTTGGAGTAATTGCAAACATCAGTCTATGCTAGCTTAGTATTTCAGCTCACAAGGTAACTCTACCAAAATGACTCAGTCAGTGCTGGAAGAATTTAACTTAGAAGTGAAAAAAGAATATGTGCAGTTGTATTTGCTAATAGGTATCTACTCTAAATCGTTTGCACTGGATGGATAATCTACAGGAATGGAAATATCATATTATCCTTCATTGAAAAATTAACTGGTTAATTCAAGCTGATCAGGCTTCAGTTTTCAAGGAAATATAATTTGGAAATTGGGGCTCAACCTTTGACCACCCCTTTTTGCATCAGTATATTTGGTTTACACCGATTTCTTCTGGACTATTAATATTGATGGGTATGACAGTTGACAACTAAGAACATCTGACGTGCATTTGCTTTCGGTAGTTTATTGGAGTATTGCTGGTGGTAATCCTTGGCTGTATGATTTAATTAGATGCGATATTTCTAAAGCCAGATAACTTGCTAAATGTTGTGGCAATAGTTGAGCTTATATGTTTCAGTTTCAGTAGTTGGGTTAGTAGGGTTAACTTGTTGGTATTGACAGCATTGGACATAGTTGCAATAGCAAGGCATTTCTGGTAGCATGTTTTGCATCAAATTCAATGTTACTAATTTTTGTCAACTATCAGAATGTGTTTGCTTTTCATGATGATGTCCTACAAATATTTTCTGTTTTATAAATTTCTCAGTTTCTGCATAAATATTTATGAACTATCTCATGGGCTAAAGTTGACTGAACCTGTGAAATTTACACTACTCACTTCATTGTGTGGGAGAGATAGTGGGGATGCAATATGAAACTTCCTAAGGTGGTGAAGGTAGTGGTAACATATTGGATTTGTGAGAACCTGCATTTCAAAAAATAAGAATAAGGTAATCATGCAGTGAATAGATTTTGTTTGGTTCGAAATACGCTTGAGTGAGGCAGTTTTACTAATTATAAGTTAAATCATAAAGCAAGAGCATATTATGGTTTGGAGAGCTCTGGATTGCTTTTCTGAATATGTAACTTACACACACACACATATATATATATATATATATACTTTCCCAATCGGGCCTAAGTCTAGGCCCGATTGGGCCCAATCACATATGGGCCTAGGATCGGTCCTAGGCCCATGAAAAATTTCAAGGCCCAGGACCAATCCCTAAGACCTGTCTTAGGACAGACTGGTCCTAGAAAAATCCCCCCCCCCCCCCCCCCCCAAAACAACTTTTTTTATATTTAGAGGCCAAATAAAATAATGTAGGGGTGTTTATGTAATTTTCAAGGGGAGATTAGTAAATTTTTAATTAATTTTAAAAAATAATAAATTAATTAATGGTTAATTATGGTTAATAATAATTTATAAATATAAAGTGTTTTAAATCTAAACTTTAAAAAGATAATTTAATTAATTAATTTTAATGTAAATGTAATATTTACACTTCACAAATAAACAATTAAATAAATTTGTTTTTATTAAATTATTCATTTATATCATCAACAATATTTACATTGTTTAAATCTGTGTTTTTGGAGAGTTCGAGTAGTTCGGGATCTTCAAGGTGTTACTGTAGTCTTCTTTCTACATGAGTATAATCTCATAAACACATCATCACTTCAATTATCTCATTGGTTAAAGAGCATCTTCTGTCTTTAACAATCTGGTCACTCGTTGAGAATACTGACTCGGATGTAATTGTCAAAACCAGTACAGATAAAATGTCACGTGCTATTTGGGCTACAATGGAGAATCGACTTTGATGTTGGTTCCACCATTGAAGTACATCCATCTCACGTTTTTCTTTCTTCGTCATGTAGAATATGTCCATTTGTAGGTAGCGATTTAGCTCATTTGGTCCATGTATTTACGAGCTAGAGTTGCTATCTCTACCATGATCTATATACGTCCATATAGAATATGTTATATATACGTCCATATAGAATATGTTATATATACGTTCATATATAACATATATGTACGAGCTGGAGTTGCTACTGTAGTCTTCTCTCTACATGAGTCCAATCTCATTAACACATCATCACTTCAATTATCTCATTGGTTAAAGAGCATCTTTTGTCTTTAACAATTTAGCCACTCGTTGAGAATACTGACTCGGATGTAATTGTTGAAACCAGTACAGATAAAATGTCACGTGCTATTTGGGCTACAATGGAGAATCGATTTTGATGTTGGTTCCACCATTGAAGTATATCTATCTCACGTTTTTCCTTCTTTGTCATGTAGAATATGTTTATTTGTAGGTAGTGATTCAACTCATTTGGTTCATGTATGTACGAGCTGGAGTTGCTACTTTTGCCATGTTCTATATACGTCCATATGCTCGATCTTTGATAGATGTCTTCATCAGGGGCCTACTAGTCGTCTTTGTTGGACATTCCACTTCCATTGTATCCGCTCTGATGTAAAGAAAAAAAGTTTTTCAATTTTTGCTTAAAGTTAATCAAATAAGAAGTATAATCACGTTTTAAATGTTGGCTTATTTCAGTAATTATATAATTAATTATGAGTAATTTAAATCTAATATCTATAAAAATGCCTAATCCATTAAGAATGGAATATCTAACTAATATTTCTCGTATTTTTTTTTCATGTTTGAAATAATTTCTATTAAGACGTCATTATATCTATATTTAGAAAAAATTTTAAAAATTTGAAGCAAAATATCTAACGTTAAATTAGTAGTAGGATAATAAATACTGCTTAATGTATAAGTGGAATCGTAAACAACTTTAAGAAATGAATAAAAAGTTTGCAAACCGTCTAATCATCAAAGTTGACAAATTCCTCCGGATGGTTCCTTAGTTGATGAAATCTGTAATTTGTTTTGCGGTTGGCAAAACTTTTTCCTACATCAAGTGGGTGGAGTTTTAACGGATAGACATATCCGTACATAACTTCAAAGGCCGAACCGGTATGTCCTCTTGCTTACCATATTTGATGTACTCTTGTCATCTTTTGTTGCTACCGCCAACGATGAATTCGATAGCCGTGCACACCCTCTCGATCTTGGAATTTATAGCTTTTAAACCTACTTTAACAATCAAATTGATGATGTGGCAAACGTATCTCTGGTGAAAAAATTTGTCTTTACCACGCGGATCCAATTCTTTTCAAATAAAGAGATAATTGCGATGTTAGCAGTTGCATTATCTAATGTTAGCGTTACAATTCTATTAATTAATACATATTTTTGTAAAACTTCAATAATTGTAAAATAAATAGTGTCAACATTATGTGTAGTATATAATTGTTTAAAATCTATCCATTTTTGTTGTAAACTGCAACTATGATCTAAGTAATGTATTGTGACAATTTAAAAATCTGTTTTTGATCTATAAACGCATATCTTAATTAAGCGCAATAGATATATTCCTAAAATTTTGAAATTCGTTTTTTAGTTGAACATTTATTTTGTTATAAAGTTTTAGTATGTCTTTTCTACTTGTATCTCTACTAATAGGGATATATGCTGAACAAAATGCATTTTTAATCATGTGAATAAAATAAGGATTTTTAGATAAAGAAATGGGATAGTCCGTAGCAACTATGTATATTGTTATTTCCTCTTGTGCTTGGAGTGTATTGCATTGCCATGTTGATAGAGTTGAGGATTGTGGATTAAAATTAAGTTGAGTTTGAATTTGTTTATGGGGTCCAATTGAAGATGAACTGGACAACTGCATTAATTGGGGGTGTTTATTTTCCAAGTGTTGCTGCATTGTCAAAGTCCCGTTTTTAGTGTCGATAATGATTGTACATAAATTATATACCTCGCACGTTTTCTCTCCTTCCCCATTTGGCTTTACCCGTTTTGATCTGGTGAAGTATTGTCATACCCCGGACACGAGCCTCTTTGACAGTCAGGCCGTGAAGTCGCAGCTTGCTTATGTTTGGTTGCATCCAGTCCCGATCGATTATTTTGTTGAATTGCAGTTTCTACCTCTGAAAATAGTGAAAATTGATCGAACCTGTAGAATTCATTTAGAGATGATCTTTCAAATGCATAATTTTGGGAATCTATTATGAATTTATGATAAAATAACAAATAATTAAATGAAAAAAAATGAATAATAATATGAATAAGAGATGAAATTGAATAATGTAAATAAATAAATTATAATATGAATAAATTATAAATATAAATTGAATTGAAGAGAATATGAATATGAAGATGAATGAGAATTGGAGTAGAGAGATTGAGAGTTGGTGAAAAAAAATGGTGGTTTGGGATTAATTTATGGTATAGGTTTTATTTTATTTTTTTTATTTGGTAAAATATCAATTTAAACCTTAATTTTTTTGTCAATTTTAAAATATATGTGGGGTTTTTAGATATTGTCCAAAGGGTTTTTGGAAAAAGGGAAAAAGGGTTTGGACTTGGGCTTGGGATCGGTCCCAAGGTCGGGCCTTGGAGGAGGGACCAAGCTAGGGCCCGGGCCCTCCTTCATGGGCCTGGTCTGGGTTTGGGACCAAGCCTCCTAGGATCCGTTTTTTGGGCGGGTTTTTTTTGTTCGGTCCCAAATTCTCACCTTATATATATATATGCAGGCGGATCAAAATTTTGGGAAATTTTTTTGAATTGGTTTGGGTTGGATCCCTAGTTAGAAGGACTAAGGATTTTCATGATATGAAATGTTGAATGAGTGATAAATCCTGGTTGGTTTTTATCCTCATAGTGCTTAAACTCACAAGAGCCTGAATCAACAAGAATAAATTCATAAAATTTTTGAGTTTTCCTTAAATCTTCAGGGATAAAATAAAATTTTTTTTGGAAAATTTTATTGAAATAATTGTTTAGGGTTTTCAAAAATATAAATAAAAACTTAAAAAAACATTAAAATCAAACATGATGAATGATGAAGAGAATAATTAAAGAATTTAAAGATCATTAAAAGATTATGGAAAGATTTAAGGAAATTAAACTTACAATAAAAGCTTTCTTTTTGGAGGGTTTTGGGAGGTTTACATAAAAAGAGAACGAGGGAGGAAAAAAATTGAGAATTGGCTTTTTAAAAGTTTGGTTAACATTGCTCGAGTTTTCCCAATTTATAGAAATCTTATCTTACTATAGTATTACATGAATACTATTGAGTGAATATTTTAATAATTTTTTTTAAAAGAGTATTAAATGTCTATTTTTGTAGGGAATTTCTGACTCTTCAATATGAAACTCACAAGAGTCGGAATGAACAAGAATAAATTCATAAAATTTTTAAGTTTTCCTTAAATCTTCAAGGATAAAATGAAATTTTTTTGGAAAAATTTGTTGAACTAATTGAATATGAAGTTATCCAAAATATTAGCAATCTCTCTAATTTGATCTAAAAATTTAAAGTCAAGTGGTGGGATAAATTTGATGCATCCCACGTGTCCAAAGAAAAAATTCAACTTTGTCAAGTTTACCTCATCAAACTCAAGCAATTACCTTTGAAATCGCCAATTTTTTACAAAAAAAAGATTGTGGCATTAGTATTTTTAGCAGGAGTGAAGACAAAACAAAAACTTAAAGACCACCTTAAAACTATTCTTTCACAACTCCAAGATGAAGAAGAAGAAGCAGAAGAAGAAGAAGGGGAAGAAAAATCTTACCGAAGCTCTAGTGC
This sequence comes from Pistacia vera, assembly GCF_008641045.1. NCBI lineage: Eukaryota > Viridiplantae > Streptophyta > Magnoliopsida > Sapindales > Anacardiaceae > Pistacia > Pistacia vera. The sequence continues at coordinate 107,876 of NW_022196305.1, forward strand.
CTCAGTCAATCTCGCCTAGAGCAATGAAGATGACTGTTATGGAATCATTTAAGCTATTCCAAAAAATTCGAAATTACCTCTTCTCTAAAAAAGAAGACTGGCCAAAGAACAAACATCTGATTTAGAGAATATCTGGCATAATATTGAAAAGTCAAAGATTCTCTGTAAAAAGAGACATTTAATGCTCTTTTAAAAAAAATTATTAAAATATTCACTCAATAGTATTCATATGATGCTATAGTAAGATAAGATTTCTATAAATTATAAAAACTCGTGCAATGTTAACGAAGCTTTTAGAAAGTCAATTCTCAAACTTTCTCCTCACTCACTCTCTTTTCATGTAAACCTCCCAAAGTCTTTCAAAAAGAAAACTTTTATTGTAAGTTCAAGTTCCTTAAATCTCTCAATAATTTTTTAATGATCTTTAAATTCTTTAATTATTCTTTTCATCATTCATCATGTTTGGTTTTAATGTTTATTTAAGTATTTATTTATATTTTTGAAAACCCTAAACAATTAGTTCAACAAAATTTTCCAAAAAAAATTTCATTTACTTGAAGTTTTAAGAAAACTCAAATTGGACAAAACCTTATCGGCCGAATTAGGCTGACACCCATTTGTCGGCCGAAAGTCATCTTCAACCTCAAACCAAAATTTCTTTCCAAATCTGCCGATGTTGGTCGACACCCATACACAAATTTCTTAAGACCACCCATTTTCAAGATATCCACTCAAATATAAGCTTAAACAATTATAACAACAACAAATCGTCCCAAAAAAAACTTATTTAACATGTATCTGTTGGAGTAGGTATCCTAAAGTCAATCAATTATTGTAGAATTGACTCTTTGTAATAATGTTCATTAATCAATGAAAAACATTTTATTCTATATCGCATAAATCATTATTATTGCAATATGTATTGATATATGTCCTTAGAATAATAGAATCGTGACGAGGGTATCAAGTATTTCAAATCTTGATAGTGAGAACTCTATGAGCACATATGGTGGCCATTCTAGAAACGACTGTAGTCCCAATATTATTCTGGAGTAAGGGCACAAATAATACGGTAAGGCTATCATAGTGTTGAACGACCCTATCGAAAGGCAGTGACTGATCTTACTTGTCAAGGTTATTTGGTGACAACCTGGTGCAACACATGGATGCTTGCTGTAGGCGGATACATCGTAGCAAGTTCACTAGACTGACCCACCAGAGGATTCCATATGGATGGTAACCCCAGTGTTTATGGAACAAATCCTCTAATGAATGGTGGTGCATGTGATTCTTAGACTTGAGATCACCAGAGCGCCTTGTGCACCGATTGGTGCAGTTTGACATTAGCCTATCGCAGTTCTATTCAGAGTTGTCAATACGGTGGTGATTGGCTGCATCAAGGAGTGTATCAAGACTATGGTGGATTGATAGAGGATTCATCACTCCCGGGTACGGGAGAAGTTATCTCACGGCACAATTCAGTATATGGCAATAACACTAAAACTGTGGCCACAGTGGGATTGAGTTGTTGCTCTATCTAGATTATAATACAGGTCATTGGTCCAGAAACTGAATACATAATATCGAGAGTAACCGAAGGTTGACACTATTTCTATGCCTTCGTCTCGTCGAGATAACGGATGATGAAATGATCGAATTGTACGATAACTATATCGTTGACATGTAGCTACTTTGCTGAATCCGAATCTATCGAGTGGCCATGATGTCTTGCTAGGGGCCAATCTTAGTCTGTGTATTAGAGAGACGATTAATTGATGTTAATCGCGATACTATACATTGCCGGTATGATGAGGAGCCTACGGGTCAAACACATAGAAGATAATTTAAGACTCAGGAAGAAAGAAGTGTGTTTTCGTCTTTTTAGGCGAAAGAGTGTTTTGGTAATTTCACAGTGCAATTAAATTTGTTGAGGTCGTAGCCTTTATTTAATTTATTGGAAAAATTAAATAAGTGAAATTACGTTTAAATATGTGTTTGCATATATTTAATTAAATCATCATTATTGTTAAATGTTAATATATAGATTAAATATATATTAATTAATTTTAATTAAGATAATGATGAAATAAAAATAAAATATCTAATTGGGAGTGTTTGGTAACATGAGGTGTTTGGGTTGGAATCCAAGTCTATTCCATATGGGAATAAGGCATTAAAGTTTTACTATAAAAGAAAAATGTTATTTGTAAAAATGAGCGAGAAATTCATTAGTTCATTTTTCTTTGAAAAACACAAACACAGCAGCCCCATTTCCTCTCCCACGGCAGAATCCATTTTTGCCCAAAATCAATTCATTTGATTTCCTTCTTGATTTTTAAGGCTAAGGAGGATCTAGCAAATCCCTCCTTAGTTTTTTGTGATTATCTTCGTGTGGATTACGTGGGTTCGATCCTACACTTGGATCGATTGCAAAAACGTTCATTGACAAATTTGGAGGAGCCTCCAAACGTGCGTATGTATTTCTAAATTCATGATTAATTTTTGCAGATTTCTATTTTAACATAAACTGTAAAATTGTACCTTTGATCTTGACTCAATGGGAACAATCCTTGTTATTATATTTTTGTTTTTTGCTGCGTATGTGGACCGGTTTCCTAACAGTATCTTACACATATATGCAACATACTTAAAACTTTAACTTTCAAACAATATTCAAATATCAAAACTTACCTCTTTTCTGTTGTAAACTGTCAAACAAGCCAATATTTCAAGAAATTTGTCAAAAAATTGCTCCTTAAGATCACTATATCAAGTCTTTAGTAAGGATTTGACATTCGAAGAATGGGTTTTGGATTAATGGTTAGGGATTTCTCAATAGGGCTAATTTTGTCTGAAATTATTATGTTAAAGTGACTTGAGATATTTCTTCATAAACTTCTCAAAAATTACTAGTTTTTCAATTCATGACGTTGATGCAAGATATACACTAACTAGAGTGATCTGATTGACCTTGGTGGAATTGGAACCAATATGTGCGTGCTTAATTAAAACCATCAAACTGATGAATTTAAGTGCACAAAAGAAAAGAACAGTGAACAATTTTTAAAGTGGTTCAACAAATTTGAATCTTGAGCCTACGTCCACTGTATTTCTTATTACTTATCTTGAGCCTACGTCTACTGTATTTCTTATTACTTAAAGAGCTTACAAGAAATATTATAATATGCCTAGAATAATTTGCTAACCCCCCTCCCATCGTTGGAGGGGGTTTTTATACAAGTTTCTTATAAAGAAAAGAGAGCAATCAAAGAAATTACAATCAAGAAAAAAGTGCAACTTCAATATTCTCATGATTGAGTGCTAAGATCGCACTATGATTACTATTGATCTGATCTCTTTTAAAATATATGGGATTTGAGCTTATATGTGATCTGTTCAAACAACTGTCAAGGTTGGTTGCGACTAGCTTATGTTGGGTCAAGCTGTATTTCGACGAGATTATGTTGGGTCGGACAAATGCGGAGTTGAATTGATTCTGGGTCGAACTATATTCTCGCGGGCTTTTGACATATCCGAGCTTAATAGAAAAATCACACACAACATCTACCCCCTAGTGTTCAGTGTTTGTTTTGACCTTCAAAGACTAATTGCCCGCTTTGACATTTAGCTCAGACCTCCTCAATTTCACATTGACCATAGGTTTAATTGAGCTTCATCAGTTAGCCTTAGCTTCAGTTGACGTTAACAAGACTTAAGCTTTTTTGCTATGATATCCATGATAATTTTGGAATTTGAAATGAGGGGCATGTAAGTAATTTTCATGTGGTCGTGTCGCATTAAATGCAGCGACTTTTGCAGTTACTTTTCGTCGCGCATGGGTGACTACAACTGTCCACGTGCGAAGTCGAGGCGATATGCGACAACTGTTATGATTATAGAGTTCTTATGGTTGATCGCCCTTTGTGGATGATCGACACATGGACACATCGAGCAGTCAAGATTGCTTGACAAATTGAGGGCTGTGATTCATCGCAGATCAACGGTCAAGGTTGAATCCCGCCCCTTCGTCTCCCATGCTCACCACTATAAAAACGAGCATTCTTCATCAAAATTACACATTTGCAATATCTCAAACTCATTTGCTTCTTATTCCATTGTTGCTTTCTCAAACTTACTTGCGACTTTCTGGCAAGCTCCCATCGTGTTTTGCACTTTGCTAAGGCTCTTGTCTTCATTCTTCTCTATTTCAAGTTTTCTATGTTGTCGAAGATGGCCATTGTCGTGGCCATTTTAGCTTTTTTAGGGTTTTTTTAGTAAACCTACTAGTTTGGGTTTTATGAGGGTTTAAGGAGGCGGCCATAGGAATCCTAACAGCTCACTTGTATCTCTTGGTCGATGCAAGCTATCTTGGATGCCTGAACTGAAAGTAAGTATGGATAGACCACCGATATTTTGAGCTCTGACACTTGGTCGCTTCTGTTTCAAGTATTCAAAGGTGTGCTTCCACCATATCTTCGTCTAGTAGCCATATCATAAATCGCCTTTTCAACTCCCTAGCAACTTAAAATGTTCGCGGGGGAGGAGTCCCAGAAGAAGTTTCTGAGGACTTTATTGTAAGGAGCTCGGACAGCGATGTTGCGAGCTCCTTAAACAATGCTTCTGTAGAACTTCCCCTTCCTAGACCTAGGAAGGAACCAAGTTCCTCGATTGGGGTAGACAAACTTGAGTGCATAAAAGATATTTATGCGACTCAACTTCCGTTGATGGCTCCGGAGATATCTCTCAGAAAAATCCCCCTAGCAATTGGGCGGCGATTTCGAACACCCTTCTAAGGTGTGGGATGTCTGTCTCCCCTCATTATTTTATTGTTGACGTATTAAAAAGGTTCGACATTGCTCCCTTCCAACTGACTGGGAACTCGTACATAATAATTGTAAGAATGTACCTAGCATACCAGACAACTAAATTGGGCGAGCTATTGGTGGACGAGTATAGGTTAAAGAAAAGCCAAGACCAGACGTACTACCTCTCTAAGGCGAGGAAAGTACACTTGAATGGCTTGGTCAAAGTCCTAAAGAAGATTGGGAATTAGGACTCCCAATATTTCTTCTATGAAGCCAAGGAAACTGACATTTTTGCCTCGAAGGCTAGTAAGTATCTTGATCTTCGCACAAAACTTAATGTTTTTTTAGTCGAACACACGAGCTGACTAGATTTTCTTTGTTTTGCAGCAAACGTCGAGCAAAATTTTCTCCTTGAAATGAGCCAAGAGCGGTTTCAACGTTTTAGAAGGCTCTTAAATAGCAAGCAAGATGTTATCTAGCTCATCACGTTTTCCTGCTTAGTAGCGTACAATTTCTACAATGGCTTAGCAAAATTCTACACTATCTATAAGAAAGGTAAGTGTTCAATAGCTCACTATTTATATCTCCATTTTGGTAGGTCATTAACAGTTTTGTTTTCTTTGTAGATATGTGGACCGATAAGCCAAAGAACTTAAAGAAGAAGGCGCCAGCTCGTGGGGCTGCCTAGAAACTACCAATTATCCCAGCAAAGAAACAGCTCGTAGATCGAGGCGACTGGGCCTGGTTCCTCGCGGTCGACCCTCAAGCGAATTAGCGGAGAACTTGGGGAAGGCCCAAGTGCAAAGAAGCCTACAACTGCTTCCAAGGCAGTCAGGCAAAAGGGTACTCTCGAGCTCCCCAAGGGCTCGACGAATAAGTATTCCAAGCTGGAAAGAGGCTCGGGGCAGAAGAAGGCGACCGAGCAGTAGGCGGGCTTGGGAAAGAAAAAATCGATCGAGCAGTAAGGAGGCTTGGGAAAACAGAAGTCGACCGAGCAGTTGGAGGGCTAGCATAGTGACCAAGCTCTTTTTCACAATGTTTCAAAGTCTTCTCCCTTCATTTTTGCTAATTGTTTTTTCCTTTTCATGCTAACATAGTGACCAAGCTCTTTTTTTATTAGAGCTATCCAACGTTGTTGGGCAATCACCTGGGTTGGCAAGAAGCAAAGAATCTCAAAGAAGATGTCTTGGTGAGGGTCGAGGTGGTGGAGAAAGAGAGAGAGTCACTGCGAGACGAGCTTGAGCGACTTAAGGAAGGGCAGGCCGAGACCCTTGTAGTCAATGAGAAAGAGTTTCTCGACAAATTCTCGGGGAGCGAGGTTGCCCGACAAAAAGCTGAGACGGACCTACAGAGGGCCAAAGAAGATCTAGCATAGTAGCGGAGTGCCAACAATAAGCTGGTTTACGAGCTTGTCGTGGCTTAAAGAGCTGCATCTGATTGGGAAGCCAAATACACGGATGCCTTGGGCCAGCTCTTCCAAGAGAGGGAGGACCGCAAGGAAGCCGAAGTAGAGGCTATTAACCTAAAAAAAGAGGTTAAGGGACTGAAGACGAAGGTCAAAAGCTATGCCTAGGAGACTTCGATCTACTTGGTCCAGCAACTATGGGAGGCTCATCTCTCGCTAGACTTCTCTTTTCTTCCTGCCATCTACCGAAAAGAAATTGAGAGGATGAAGGCTGAAGCAGAGGGCTTGGAGTTTGTTTACTCAGACAGGTTCGAGTCTGATGAGAGTGAGGATGAAGAAGGAGGTGACAAAAAGGAAGAGGTCGAGGACCGACCCCGCTTCTGACTGATGCTGGCAACCATCCCTTGGGCGAGCCATCAAAATACGCTCCTACTCCTACTCCTGAAGATGTTGTTCAAGTTCCTGTTGTCGAAGATGCTCCAACCCCTGTGGCATAAACTTTTGTATTTTTTTGTACTTTTTTTTATTTTTGCTTTTAGTTTAGTTTTGTAACTAAACATTAGCCGACCAATGCAAATTTTACTTTTCGCATTTTTTGTTGATCAATAGTTTTATTCCTGCAGAGTCATTTTAATTGTTCTAAGCAAACTTAGCATAGAAAATTCGAATTTGCGCCAAGTTATGCGTAGCTCACTTCTTTAGGAACTTTTTGAACAAACAAGAAAATCTTTCTTGAGACAACGTCGAGTTTGGGCTGGTTGCCCTTCTCACGTTTTGGTTGCCAAATTATGATTGATTTTCTTTCGATGTGTTTTCAAGTGTTTTCGAGTTTTAACTTCGTCATGTCGGAGATTTTCTTTCTTGATGAGTTGAATTATGGCATGGCTTATAAAGCTAAGCTGTCTTTTTTTGAACATTGGACTCCAAGTTTTAAGATGTTATCGCTCAGGTCGTGATTTTAAAATAGTAGATAAATAATAATAAACAAAAGGGAAGTTTTGAATAATACTGATAATTGAGATTTGGCCATAAAAGACCTTTACATTTGATATTGGAAAAAGATAGAGAACAAAATTGAACCCAAACTGCTTATCGGTAGTATCTTCGTAGATGCTAGGCATTCCATGCTCACAATACAACTTCACCGTTGAGGTGCTCTAGGTGAAAAGTTCCTAGTGTGAGCTTTTCAAAGATCCTAAAAGACCTTCCCATTTGGGCCCAAGTGTCCCCAATTTCGGATTCTGTGTACTTGGGAAAACCTTTCTGAGAACTACGTTGCCCACTCTGAAATCTCAATTCTTGACTTTAGAATTGAAATATCTTTTAACTCGTTATTGATAAGAAACCTTTAACTGAGATTTAGACTGGTGCTCTTCGATTAAGTCTAGTCTCAGACAAAGAATATCTTCGTTTGTTTCCTTATCAAAAACCTCTCTCCGAAACGAACTAATCCCGACTTCAAATAGGGTCATTGCCTCGCATCCATAAGAAAGCGAGAATGGGTTTTCTCCTGTCAAGCTTTTTGCTGTCGTTCTGTATGACCATAAGGCGTCGGGTAACTCATCTACCCATCTTCCTTTAAGAGAGTCAAGCTTCTTCTTAAGAGTGTGCTTGATCACCTTATTGACGACTTTTACTTGATCGTTAGTTTAAGGCCGGTGAACAGCGGAGAAGCTTTTCTTGATACCGAGCCTTTCATAGAACAATTGGAAGCCTTTACAATCGAATTGCTTCCCATTGTTGGCTATGATTGTATGGGAAATTCTAAATCTACAAATAATGTTTTTGTAAGCAAAATCCTTTAGGTTGTTCAAAATGATGGTAGCTAAAGGCTTGGCTTCTATCCACTTGATGAAGTAGTACACTACGACCACCGTGAACTTGACACCTTTTTTTTCCTGAGGCAAATGACCTATCAGATCGATTCCCCAGATCGTTAATGGTCATGGGCTTGTTAGAGTGGTCAACTCTTATGGTAGAGCTCGCGGAATATCTGTGAACTAACATTTATCGTACTTCCATACAAAGTCAGTCGAATCGTTGAAGACTGTCAGCCAATAATATCCTTGGTAAAGTACCTTGTATGTCAAAGATCTGCCCCTGGTGTGATAACCACATATACCCTCATGGATTTCCTTCAAGTTATACTCTACATCCTCATGATCAACACATCGCAAGAGTAGGGAGTTATAGTCTCACTTATACAACCTATTATCGACAAGCGTATACCAAGCTAATTTTGCTTGAAGGGTCTTGGCTTCATTTCCTCCTTTGAGCACTGTCTCATCTTTCAGGTACGTGATTATTGAATCCATCCAGCTGTACCTTGACCATGTTACCAAAACTGCTTCTTATGATGCGAGGATGCTTGGACTTGGGAGGAATTTAACAAGAATAGAATCAGTTGTTTCTTTGCTCATCGTCAAAGCCAGGCGAGCTAGAGCATCGGCCACTGAATTCTTCTCCCTTGGAATCTGCAGAACTGCAAGAGTCTTGAAATGTTCAAGTTTGGATTTTACCTTCCGAAAATAGGACGCCATTCTGTTCTCTTTGGCCTGATATTCTCCGAAAATTTGGTATACCACAAGCTGGGAGTCATTGTATATTTTGATTGACTCTGCCCCCATTTCTTTGGCAAGGTAGATCCCCTCGAGCATGGCCTCATATTCTGCCTCATATTCTGCCTCATTGTTCAAGGCAGCAAACACAAATCTGATTGCAGTTCTGATTAGATTCCCTTTAGGACCTTCTAGCAGGAGCCCGACTCCTACCCCTTCTCGTTTAGGGACCTATCCACGTATAAGGTCCTTGTCATAAACTGTTGAGCTTTAGCCCCGTTGGCTTGTTCTCTTTTGAGGTGCTCACTTCACGAGGGCTTACCTCCCCCTCGGGCTGATAGAAAAACTCTAAAATGAAATCAACCAAAGCTTGGTCCTTGATTGTAGTTCTCGGGAAGTGATGTCATGCTAACTTAACTCCATAGTCCACTGAATTAATCTTCCCCATGGCTCAGGCTTCTACATTATCTTCCTTAGTGGAAAATTTGTGAGTTCATATATGGACCTTTGCTTGTTCGTTTTGGACATCTCATGTGTCGATTGACTTCTCATGTGCATCTATGACCTTTGCTTGTTCGTTTTGGAACCTCGTTAAAAACGAGGTCAAAGTTTCATCCCTTTCCTAACAAATATTACTAAGATAGCTGAGTGGCATTGCAAGCTGTCTCCTCGCTTGGAATTGTTGTAAATACAACAAAGAGAATTGTTGTCAAGACTGTATTGAGTTTGCTTTGAGCCTCTTATTTGACCTCTTGGCATCTCCTACTAAAGTGACCATGAAACAGCAGCACTTTGCCAATTCAAAGACCTGATGTAGCTTCATCAGATAGTTGAAAGAATCAAGGTGGTCTCTGAGATTCCCTTTTCCATCGAACTTGCTCTCCAGTGCCCTAAATTCTTGGGGAGGTGGGGCTTGACGAACTTCCTCCATGAACGGAGAACTTACTATCTCTTCCGTCGAATTATTCTAGCAGGCTCTTAGATCGTCGAGCATTTTCTACACTTGATCTAAGTCCTCATCATGAGAAGTATTCTGGCTGCGAGCTTTGTTCAACCTTACTCGAGCAGATGAGTTTGAGATCAGTTTCTTGTGAGCTTGCTCTGTCGTGCGCATTAGTGCGCGAGGTGGAGTCATGATGGCTGGGTTGGTAGGTGTTGTCATGCTCATCAATTCGTTACTCGCGACGTTAGTTAAAACTAGAATGTTGATCATTGCCAGATTGGTGCGTGCGGCTCATCTCGCAAGCTTGCGAGGTTTGAACCCACATTTGGCCTGGGTTAAAACCGACACGCTGGTGTTAATTGTTTCATTGATTAGGGCAAGCATCCCATTGACAACCATTGCCTTCATCTTCCCCCATGGGTTGTTTGCCTAGTCGCCTCCCAAGGTTAACTTGCCTGCAAGATTCACGCTTGTGAGCGAAAGGCGCCCTGTGGTGTCAAGGGTGACGGCGCTCCTTGGTACTGATGAACTAGATTGGTCCCCGACCAAGTTATTCCAAACCGTTGGAGTAACCTCTGTGAAGCTGGCTGATCAAGGTCCTAGTGGGCCAGCTGCTCGTTCCTTAATACAACCACGCTCTGTTATACAGCTTGTGCAACCATCATCCTTATCATCTCTATCAACTGGCCATTCTCGAGATTTGAAGTTTCTACTCCTTGCTTATTCTCGACTTGTTGCTAGGGGTGAGCACAGGTAGCGAGTAGAACCGAAACCGAAACCGAAACCGAAACCGAAACCGAAATCGGAATTGGAACCTACTCGGAACCGGCACTGTGAGAGTAGGTTCCAGTTCCAATTTTTTGGAACTGACACTGTGCGGTTCCGATTCCGATTCCGATTCTTATGTGTGGAGGAACCGAAACCGAAACCTGGAAAAATAACCTAAAAAGGGTACCCTGTTTGGAACCTGTAACGGATACCCGGTTTGGAACCGATTTTGGAACCTGTTTGGAACCTATTTTGGAACCTGTTTTGAACTTGTTTTGGAACCTGAACTGTAATGAAATATTTGTGAAATGTGAATAATGGAGGGTTTCTATTATTTTACATATATAAAAATTAAAAATAGAAAAAATTAAAATTTTAAAATAACCTAATTAAATAAATATACTAATATAATTATATTTATTACATATAAATTACACTATATTAAAACATTAATTAAGTGAATAATTGGAATTATGATCAATTAAAAGTGTTTTAAATTTTTAATGTTATTAAAAGAACTATTTTTGAATAAAATAGTATATTTGATTGAATAATAATATATTTAGTTATTTACTTCAATTATCAAGTTCTAAGTATATCTATAGTAAATTAGCAATTAATTAATTATATATGATAGATTGATAAACATTAATAAATTTAGTTACCAGTTAAATATCATACTTAATCAATTATAAGTTTATAACATTACATTATAGTTAAATGATTACTTAATTAATTATAATTTTATAACATTACCTAATTGATTTATAGTATAATTAATTATGACATTACATTAGTTGATTAGTACTTAATTAATTGACTTATACGTTATAACATTTAGTATATTACTTAATTAAATAATTAGAAATTTAATTAATTATAATATTACATTATAGATTTATAGTATAATTACTTAATCAATTATAACATTTCATTATAAACATTAGTACAAACTTAATTAAATGATTAAAAATTTAATTAATTATAATATTACATTAAATATTTATAGTATGATTATTGAATTCACTATAACATTACATTATAGTATGATTACATAATTAATTATAACATTACTGCATTAGTGTATTACATAATTAAATGGTTACTTAATTGATTATGACATTATATTAGTAATATTAGTAATTATTAATTTACTACATAAACATTAGCAATTTAGCATAATACTTAATTAAATTATTAGAAATTTAATTAATTACAACATTACATTATAAATTTATAGTACGATTACGTAATTAATTGTAACATTACATTATAATTAAATGATTACTTAATTAATTATAATATTCTATTATAAATAAATAAATTATAATATTATATTAAAGATTTATAGTAGGATTACTTAATTCATTGTAACATTTCAATATTTCATTATAATATGATTAATTGCTTACATAATTAATTATAACATAACATAATTAGATGATTACTTAATTGATTTTGATATTATATTATAAACATTAATTATAACATTACATTATAAACAAATGATTACTTAATTAAATGATTAGAAATTTAATTAATTAAATATTACATTATAGTTAAATAATTACTTAATTAAATTATAACATTATTACATTACATTATATTATGATCACTTAATTAATTATAGTATTACATAGTTAAATGATTACTTAATTAGTTATAAATTTATAACATTACATTATAAACATTAGTAATTTACTATATTATTACATTACTTAATTAAATGATTAAAAATTTAATTAATTATAACATTACCTTATATATTTATAATATAATTACTTAATCAATTATAACATTCTATTATAAACATTAGTATATTAATCAAATGATTTGAAATTTAATTAATTATAATATTAAATTATAGATTTATAGTATGATTACTTAATTCATTATAACATTACATTATACTATTATAGTATGATCATATAATTAATATAACATTACATAATTAAAATATTAAATGATTACTTAATTGATTATGACATTATATTATAAACATTAGTAATTTACTAATTTACACAATACTTAATTAAATGATTAGAATTTTATTAATTATAACATTACATTATAAATTTATAATATGATTACTTAATTAATTATAACATTCTATTATAAACAATATTAAAATACTTAATTAAATGATTAACAATTTAATTAATTATAATATTACATTATAATTAAATAGTATATTACTTAATTAATTATAACATTACAATTTCCATTGTAGTATGATCACTTAATTAATTATAACATTATACAATTAAATGATTACTTAATTAATTATGACATTATATTATAAACATTAAACATAAGTTATTAGAAATTTAATTGATTATAACATTACATTATTGTTAAATAACTACTTAAATAATTATAAGTATTTATAACATTACATTATAGTATGATCATTTAATTAATTATAACATTATATTATAATTTAATAATTATAATGTAATGTTTGAATGATTTTTGTGAAGTTATTTGATGTAAATTATGATGAATAATTGTTTGAGTTTTGGTTTTGATTGACGAATTTTATGTGAATTGTGATGAATTGATTGAATTCAAGTGTTGCCTAGAGATTACATGTTATGAGTTACATTGGACACAAATGAATGAATAATCAAAATTTGTTAGGGGTGTATTTGTAAACTTTTAAAGTATTTTTGTCATTTTTTAAATTAATAGGGGGTAATTGATTTTTTATAGGGTACCCGGGAAAGGAACCAGAACCTACATTTTAGGTTCCGGTTTCTTGAATTGAAGAACCTGCACTGTGCGGTTCCAGTTTCGGTTCCTTTTTTTGGGAACCTGCACTGTGCGGTTCCGGTTCCCCCGAAAAGTGCAGGGTACCCGGAACCGCTCACCCCTACTTGTTGCACTAGCGGCATTAGTGGTCGACCTGGAGGAGCGGTCTGTTGCACCTCTTGATGGATAATTTCCACATTGTCGTGGTTTTCGGTGGTGGTTTTGGATTTGGTTCAAGCCATCTGAAGTTTTAGGTGATCAATTTACTGAAATTGCTTGTTTCTTGCCGGAAATATGGAAAGTAGGCGGAGCCCTCCTTTTAGCGCCAAAATGTTGATGCATGATTTACTCCAACTAGAGTGATCCGATTGACTTTGGTGGAATCGGAACTGTTGTGTGCATGATTAATTAAAACCAACAAAGTGATGAATTTAAGTGCATAAAAGTAAAGAACAGTGAACAATTTTTTAAGTGGTTCAGCAAGTTTGAATCTTGAGTCTACGTTCACATTCTTATTGCTTAAAGAGCTTACAAGAAATATTATAATATTATCATTTACAAAGGAAAGAGATAAATTAAAGGAATTACAATCAAGATAAAAGTGCAAATCCGAAATTCTCTCAATTGAGCGCTAAGATCGCGCTATTATTCCTGTTGATCTGATCTCTTTCGAAATATCCGGGATTCGAGCTTATCTGTGATCTGTTTGAACAATTGTCAGGGTTGGTCGCGACTAGCTTATGTTGGGTCGAGCTGTATTTCGACGAGCTCATGCTAGGTCGGACAAATGCGGAGTCGAACTAATTCTGGGTTGAACTATGTTCTCACGGGCTTTTGACATATCCGAGCTTAATGGAAAAATCACACACAACACACGGGTGCAAATTGTGCTGTTTAATATAATTTCTCAAAAATGTACTTGGGTTTTCAATGAAAATTAATAGTCAATAATACCCTTCTAAAAAGATTGAAACATCTAAATAAACCGGTCCTCCATTAATTTCAATGGCAAAATCTAAGAACGAGGGTTAGGCTCCAATTTTGCATTCTAATGAGTGTTTTTTGTTGTTTCTTGTTGTTTCATAAAACATACGAGGATTGCCAAATTATGGGCTAATTAACATTATTAATGTTTTTAAACTCTATTACTAATTGTTAGGGCCAAAAATCGTCCTTGGCCCAAATATGGAAATGGGACTGACAATGAGGAAAATTCCAGGCCCAATCCCGATGCGGCCCAATCTAAAACTCACCGGATTAGGCCCATTTGATACAAGGTACAGTCGGCCCAAACCGTCCGGACACAAGCCTCCTAGTTCCAGTCCACTTCCTGGATCTATGAACGAATTCAGAGCCCATGGTCACCTACAAATCACATTCCTATTCGAACACAGGTAAAAGTAGCCCACAACAACCCCAACTCCTCCAAGGTCCGTGTCAAAGTCATACCTAGACTCTTTTTCAAGCTAGGATAATGGGACCAGAGGATATATCCCAAGAGGGAACGGATTACTACGAGAACTCCAAATCCCAGTGGGATTGGGAGACCAGACAATCACTATTTAAACAGAGGTCAGCCCTCTCACATGGTAGATTACACTACACCTACAGACCCCGGAGTTCTAGCTTGAGAACTTCACATCACAGCTGTAGTCAGTCCCCGACTAGACTTCTGGTAACCTTTCTACTCCCTAGCCCTCACTAAATCAACCTTTCAACCTTCCTGACTTGAGCGTCGAAGTGCCTACGGCAAACATCACCCTGTTGTTTTTCGTCGCTTCACGTGTGTTTCTTTACGTGTGCAAGTATAGTAGATCGCTAGTGGCCTCAACCTCACGGGATCAGTCCCTCCTTCCGTACAGGTAGATTTTTACATCTATAGTTTGGTGCCCACCGTAGGGCCTCTAGCAATCATCCGATTCAACAAACCCTGCTACGTAAAGGAACTTTCCATGGCTGACAATTCTGACAACGCCAACCCTGACCTCGAGGCCAAACTGGAAGCTCTGACTGCCTTCATGCAGTAGAACTCAAATAAAGTGGCTGCATTGGAAGTTGAGAACACTGCCATCTGGACCAAAAACGCCTCCATCAAGGCTGAAAACCAGTCTCTAAAAGAGAAGGTAAGTCAGTTTTATGACCTTGAGCTTCTGCCTTCTCAGGTAACACCCAATCGATTTCGTGCCTTAGTTCCACCTATGCAACCTCTCCAAACCCCAGAGCCCAGATCCGTAGCCTCAGATAAAAGGTCGTGTCAACTATGTTCGTAGGCAGTCGACGATTCGGTCCTAACCCATGGAGAAAAAGATTTGCCAGCGGAACCTCACTCGGCCGAACCATCACAAGATCAAGGTGTTCAAGTGACAGAAAGCCCCCTCCAACAAGAACCACCCATCCTAGCCATCCTACCTCACCTCCAGTCAACCATCCCTACACAAAACCCATTCAGCTCGGCTCACCCTCGCGGGTCGAACGGTAACCCACATCAAACGATCCCGCTCGAGTCTATCCATCCCAACGGACAAAGCGAGTACCAAACAACCCCCCTGACTATCCATGTAGGGCGAAACACTCAATCAGTTACAATGGGAGTCATCCAACCGGAGGGAGTGAATGGTGATCCAAGCTACCAGGTGATACACGAAGGAATGATCCACTAGGCAACACCACATGGAATGACCCAACAAAATTTTTCGAATGCAATGGTTGACCGAGTCAAACAAGATGCCCTAGTGGTACCACCTTCTCCCATGGAACAGATTCTGGCCAAGAGGCTGGCCGATGTAGAGGCAGTGATGAGGCGCATACCAGGAATGTCGATCCCCACCAAAAAGAGCAGGTCCCACTGCTACGTTGATTCGCCTTTTATGGATGCGATCGCCCTAGTTGACATGCCCCACAAATTTACCATCCTTGGCATGAAGCCCTACGATGGCACAACCAACCTAGATGATCACATAGCCTCGTACAAATAGCGAATGTTCACTGTTTCGATACCCCAAGTGCTAAGGGAAGCCTGTATGTGTAAAAGTTTTGGTTCAAACTTATCTGGTCCAAGACTGCAGTGGTACACCAATCTCCCGAACGATTCCATCGACTCATTCGCATAGCTCACCGACACCTTCGTGGAGCAGTTCATCAGTAACAAAAAACTCGAGAAACTATCGGCCGACCTATACAGAGTATACCAGCGAAGGGGGGAGCCACTGAGATTGTATGTCAACAGATTCAACAAAGAGAAAATTTCCATCCCTTCTTGTAACCCCAAGACAGCTGTAGATGCCTTCAGGAAGGGTCTCCTCCCTGATGGAGAATTGTACAAAGAGCTGACAAAGCTTGGCTACTCCACGATGGAGGACGCCTTGGCCAGAGCAGTGATTCAAATAAAGTGGGAAGAAGATGAGATGAATCGGGTAGTACACGTCAGGTATGACCCAAGGGGGAATGATAGATGGCCAGAATTTAAGTCAATTGAACCCTGTCACCAGCCCCCTCCTCGTAACCAAAACAGAGTAAGAAAACCATATGACTGCTAGCCATAATATGACCGCCAGCCACCTAGAGCCAACAACAGATAGGTCGGACCGAGCAGATACAAAATACCAGAATAAAATCTCAACGTCGAACCAGCCCAAGTGGTGGCGATCATGAAAGGAATGGGATCTAGTGTTAAGTGGCCAAGCAAGCTCAATGGCGAAGCAAGGAGAGACACGACCAAGTGGTGCGAGTTCCACGTCGACCATGGACATGACACCCCGGACTGTATTACCCTGCGTTTAGAGGTCGTCGCATTATTGAAAAGAGGACACCTCCGAGATCTGTTGACGGATGAAGGGAAACACACCATTAGCCAGAAAAGCACTAAAGGAACACCTCCACCCCTGCGAGAGCCCACACCGAAAGGATTCTGCTCACTCATCTCCGAAGGGTCAAAAATTAGCGAGGTCAGCTACTCCTCAGCCAAACGCTACGCTAGAGCCAGCAATTACCATGAGATCCAGTCCATCCATCCGGCTTCTCGGTCACATTCCCATCAGGTAATTCAATTTGAAGATGATGAGCCGGTCACCCTGGCCGCTCCTCATCACGATGCTCTGGTCGTCTCTCTCCAGATTGCCAACATCCTAGTCAAGAGGGTATTCATAGACGGGGGGCCATCAGCGAACATTCTGTTCCTTGCAACAGTGAAGGCTATGGGTCTAGAAAAAGAAAACATCAACAAAAGGCCGACCCTACTGGTTGGTTTTAGTTCTGAGCAGAAGTACACCATCGGAGAGATCGTCCTTCCTATGTACGCCAGCAAAGTAAACAAACAGACCGTCTTTCTGGTAGTAGACTATCTTTCACCTTACAATGTTATCTTGGGCCAACCCTGGATCCATGACATACGAGCGGTCTCATCCACTTTCCACCAAACAATGAGGTTTCCTACCAAATGGGGAGTACGAGAAATCAAGGGCGATCCGAAAGCTTCCAAAGATTGTTACAAGAACGCCTTCAAAGGCAAGGGTAACACTTCGTAGCAATTACAGTTCCATCCAACCCCTCCGACTGAGCCAGATCAACCATCTATGGAAGAGTTGGATGAAGTGCAGATACACCCAGACGACCCCGAGAGAAAGACACAGATAGGTTCCCGCCTAGGGCCCAAAACAAGAGAGAAGCTGATAGAATTCCTCAGACGGAATCAAGACTATTTCGCCTGGTCTCACGCCGACATGACAGGAATCAGTCCAGAGGCAATGGTCCACCACCTCAAAGTAGATCCGGATCACCAACCAGTGAAGCAGAGGAGAAGGAAATTCGCACCAGAGCGTAACCGGATCGTCAATGAAGAGGTTGAAAAGCTATTGAGTAACGGTATGATCAGAGAGGTCCACTACCCCAAATGGCTAGCAAACGTCGTGGTTGTAAAGAAAAAGAATAGAAAGTGGAGAGTCTACATCGACTTCACGAACTTAAACAAAGCATGCCGTAAGGATTCCTTCTTGCTCCCGCATATCGACATGATGGTTGATGCGACCGCAGGCCACGAGCTCCTTAGTTTCATGGATACTTTCTCAGGTTACAACCAAATCTTGATGCACCCGGACGACCAAGAGAAGACAACCTTCATCACAAAGAGGGGAACCTACTGCTACAAGGTAATGCCATTCAGTTTGAAGAACATCGGGGCTACCTATCAGCGGCTAGTCAACAAGACGTTTGCCAAACACCTCGGGGACACGATGGAGGTTTACATCGACAACATGCTCGTCAAGTCCCTAATAGCCGAACATCGCTTTCCTAAGGAAGTATAACATGAAGTTGAATTCGGCCAAATGCTCATTTGTCGTCTCATCGGGTAAATTCTTGGGCTACACAGTAACTCAGCGAGGGATAGAAGCCAATCCCGACCAGATTAGAGCGATCCTCAGTATACCATCCCCAGCTTGCATAAAAGACGTCCAGCGCCTTGCAGGACGAGTAGCCGCCTTAAGCCGATTCATCTCCAGATCTGTCGACAAGTGGCACCTTTTTTTCCATGCACTCAAGAAGTCCAACAAGTTCGAGTGGACCCCCTCCTGCGAGGAAGCCTTGCAACAGCTGAAAAGGTACCTGACCTCCCCTCCGCTCCTTTCCAAGCCTATGGACAGAGAGAAGCTTTACACCTATCTGGCGGTCTTAGAGACAGCAATCTCAACAGTTTTAGTTCGGGAAGAGGATGAGAAGTAGCTACCGGTCTACTATGTCAGCAAGTCACTTCTCGACGCAGAAACATGGTACAGGCAGCTAGAGAAACTGGCCCTCGCGCTCATCCATGAATCCAGAAAGCTCAGGCCGTACTTTCAGTGCCACTCCATAGTCATACTCACCTCCTTCCCACTCAAGAAGATACTGCACAAACCAGAGCTATCAGGCTAACTCACACAATGGACAATGGAGCTTAGTGAGTTCGACATATCATACCAGTCTCACACTACCGTCAAGTCCCAAGCATTGGCAAACTTCATTGCTGATTTCACCCCGAGCACCATCATGTGAGCAGAGGAAGAAATATTATGCATGGACAGTGGGTCACCCTCCAAGTGGACTCTTTCAGTGGATGGACAAGTAACGTGAATGGAAGCGGACTCGAGCTAGTACTGACTACACCAGAGGGAGACGTCATCCAACGGGCAATACGGTGCGGGTTCAAGTGCACAAGCAACGAAGCTGAATATGAGGCTCTCATCGCTGGACTCTCCCTAGCCAAAGAAATCGGAGCGAGGAGACTGGATGTGAAGTCCAACTCCTAGCTCGCAGTCAACCAACTGCAAGGTACTTACCAGGCACGCGACTCGAAGATGACAGCATACTTGAACCTAGTCAAAGAACTGCAGGCCCAATTCGAAGAGTTCTCCATCGCCCAGGTCCCAAGAGTGGAGAACTCTCACGCTGACGCCTTTGCCAACCTCGGCTCAACACTCCAATGTTCTTCCCAGTCATCCATCCCTCTGTTATTCCTGCAATGGCAGCCAACTAGAAGGAGCAACCACCAAACAAGTCGCCCGATGAAGCAATGGATATTGAGTTAGCCGACTGCTGGATGACCCCAATAGTGAAGTACTTAGAGCACAACGAACTCCCGACTGACAAGAACGAAGCACGCCGACTGAGAGCAAGAGCTGCCAGATTCACCATCTATGAGGTCCAACTCCTCCGGAAATCATTCTTCGGTCCCTACCTCAAGTGCACAATCCCAGAGGAGGCCGAACGTGTTCTCGCCGAACTCCATGAAGGCGAATGTGGAAACCACGCTAGGGGAAGCAACCTTGCACACCAGGTGATCACCGCTAGGTACTACTGGCCGACCATATGCACTAATTCGGCTGCTTATGTTAAAAAGTGTGATAGTTGTCAAAGATTCGCTCATGTCTCACACCTCCCACCCGAGCGACTCCACTCCATCCTCACACCTTGGCCCTTCATGAAGTGGGGAATGGATATAGTAGGGAAGCTACCAACCGCACCCGGGCAACGAGTCTTCATGTTGGCTGTGACAGATTACTTCACTAAGTGGATCGAAGCCGAAGCTTTCGCACAAGTTAGGGACAGAGAGGTAAAAGCTTTTATCTGGAAACACGTCATCTGCACGTTCGGGATACTGAAAGAAATCGTCATCGACAATGGATCCTAGTTTATCAGTTCAAGCTTAAGGGATTTCTGCGACATGTAGGGGATCAAGCTTAGCTTCTCCACCCCTGCAACCCCAGTCCAACGGCCAGGCCGAGTCATCAAACAAAACCATCATACAGACCTTGAAAAAGCGACTACAAAAAGCGAAGGGTGCATGGGCAAATGAGCTACCCGGAGTCCTTTGGTCCTACCGAACTACAGCTCGCTTGTCAACAAGCGAAACCCCTTTCTCCCTCACATACGGCTCTGAAGCGGTCATCCCGACCGAAGTATCAGTTTCGTCTACTAGGCTCCAATGGGCGGACGAGGAAATCAACAGCCAGAACCTTTGCCAGAACTTGAACATCGTCGATGAGCTCTGCGAGCAGGCGAGCATCCGTAACGCTATCTACCAACAGCAAGCCGCCCGACACTACAACCGCAGCGTCAGGATCAGAACTTTCAAAATAGGCGACTGGGTCCTCCGCAAGGTCTTTCAAAATACTAGAGAGATCAATTCTGGCAAACTCGGGCCTACTTGGGAAGGTCCCTACAAGATAATCGAAGAAGCGGGGAAAGGCGCCTACTAACTCCAGACTCTAGAAGGCAAAGACATCAGCAACCGTTGGAATGCAGTCCATCTCAAGCGCTACTACTTCTAGGTGAACTCATTAGTTTAAGTGTTTGTTTCTTTTTATTTTTATTTTTAAAGGGATGACTGGGACTATCTACCTCCTCATAGATAGTCGGTCTTATGGCCTGAATTTAATGAAGTATTATTCAGAATTTCACATCGTCAGATCGACTTTGCTCGATCAAATTATTTTTACACCTTCGGATCAACTCTGCTCGATTCACAGATTTACACCTTCAAATTTACACTGCTCAATCTACGGAATTACACCTTCGGATTGACCCTACTCAATCCACAGAATTACACCTTCGGATTGGCCTGCCCGATCCACGGATTTACACCTTCAGATCGGCCTGCCCGATCCACGGATTTACACCTTCGGATCGATCCTGCTCGATCCATCGATTTACACCTTCGGATCGACCTTGCTCGATCCACAGATTTATACCTTCAGATCGACCCTACTCAATCCATAGAATTACACCTTCGGATCAACCCTACTCGATCCATGGAATAACACCTTCGGATTGACCCTACTTAATTCACAGAATTACACCTTTGGATCGATCCTGCTCGATCCACGGAATAACACCTTTGGATTGACCCTGCTCAATCCACAGAATTACATCTTCAGATCAACCCTGCTCGATCCACGGAGTCACACCTTCGGATCAGCCCGATCCACGGATTTACACCTTCGACCGGCCCTGCCTGGTTCATAAAGCTACCCATCCAGACAGCCAGACCGAGTGAAAGGTTCTTACACCTCAAAATCTATAAGTGATCGATCCAGCCTAGCAGAGAGTCCACATGACTCAGCCACTGGGCCGCATGAAAATCACAACAGGAGCATAAGAGTTCAACCCCTAGTGCATCTACGAACAAAGAAGCAATCAACAACTCAATTCACCCATCAGGAAAACATCAAAAACAAAACAGCAAGTCTTAACATATAAACAGGCTCAAGCGGCTTAGTTCAGGAATACAATAAAGGCATACACGCCATGAAAGGGCATCGCAGGCCCCAAAATACATGAGCAAAGTAGAAATAAAACTAAGTATCATTGATGCGAGTCGTCTTTCCCATCTCCGACTCAGTCACCCCATCGCCAGCACCAGTACCCGTCCCTGCAGCCTGGTCGCTCACATCCCAGTAATCAATGGTCTTGGCTAACTAGCAAAGTTGAGCATCTGCTCATCAATATGCTCCTCCGTATGCTCAACCCCCTCCTTCAACATCTCTTGCATGAGCTGGATGTCCTCATCCAGATTCCAGTAGGAAGTGTTCCCAGCTTCATACTCAAGCATGAGCTCCCCCCGGGCCCTAATGATGGCATCATCAGCAATGGTGAGGCACTGCTCCTTGAATGACTCAATCTCTGTAGTCTTCTCAACTAACTCTCTCTTCAGCCTCTCCAACTCACCCTCGGCTGCCTTTAGACGCTGTTGGCTCTCCTACTCGGCCTTCTGGGTTACCGCCTCCCTTTGGCACAAACTGAATTCGCCTTGGACACATCATGTATCCTCTTCTTCTGTGCCACTATGGACTTCCTCAGAAACAGACTGCTTATGAATGCTTGCACAACAAAACATTGTCATCAGTACAAACCGTGATGAACAAGATAAAATAAAACTACTGCCCTACCTAAAAAGCGAGGGACACCCCCTAGTCAGCAGCCGCGACCGCCCCCATCTGGTTCAAACGGGTCTCGTCCGTCGGGAAAATGAAGGAGTCAGCCAATTTACTCATAGAAGCCGTGTCAGAGTAGGTTGACATAGAAGCCGGAATACGGAAGGTAATCGTCTTAGTCTCTTCATCCAAGATCGCTGTTTGGGATGACCCGGCTCCGACGGCGGGTTGACTACTTGGCGGTGTCACCACTACATCCTCCACTCTCCTATCCTCTCTGGCCGAGGATTCCCTCTTCCTCTTCTCCCGACGTCGAGCGATGGACTCACTCGCACTGGGACGGTCAGCTTCTTCATCAGTTTCTCTACAAGCGCAAACTCTTCAACGGTTAGCGGGTTAAGCTTGGACTCACCATAAATGGTATGATTGCGATACCGAGTCAAAAGCACATCCTAAGTCTGCTTCAACAAAAGGGAAGGAATACCTTGCTGAATTGCCTCTACTCCGACCCAGAGATGGCTGGTCTTAAGGTTGGCCTCCGCCAATACTACTCGTCAATCCCTTTGCGCCTTCAAAATGGGTAGCACCTTCTAGGTCTGCACATCCAAACTGTCTCCGTTCTGCCCGGCCCGATTGTACTCAAGCTCTGAAAGCAAAAAACACAATAAGATTTAGTAATCAAAATTCAAAAAAAAAAGACAAAGGTTCTCACCAGTGGCTCGCCAACTGCTCGGAATATCGCCTTGGCCTCTCTCCCTAAAGACAGCCTGACCCCGCACAAAGAAGTACCGATCTTTCCAATTCTTATCACTGGACTGGAGGTCGGTCACCTGATAAGACCGATCATGCCTGAGGTTGATCAAATACCGACCCTTCTCTTTGTCGTTTTCCTTCAAAAAATACGAGTACAACAGCTCGTGCAGCCCAAACATCACCTGGTTCCGCACACAGATGTCCTCTAACACCATAAGCAACCTCCAACCGTTCGGCATGATCTATGACAGGGCAACCATGAAGTGGTTTAGCACCTCCCATACGAGGCAAGGAATAGGCAACCTCAGCCAGTCATGAAACCACTTCTCATATACACTCACCCAACCTTTCGCCTCCCAATCAACCCGCTCGTACAACCATGGTGTCTGGATCTCAACCAAACCCGGAATGTGATACATAGTCTGGATTCGCCACACGTCGCTATCCTTGAGCACGGGCGGATAATCCTTGGCCAAGATCCCACTACCCTCTTGGCTTGGCTCCTCTTCAGAGCTACTACTGGACAATGGTGAACTACCAGCACCTTCGGAGTCTTCCCCACTTCCCCCATGATTGCCCGATCTACTCGGACCAGCAGCACTCGTCCCGAGGGCAGCTACACTAACACCAGTCGGTACACCCATCGAAACGCCCCCCTCGGGCATCATCATTATGGTAGGAGCACGTTCATACTCGTTCCCAACGTTCGCCCCAGCCTTGCTCGTACCACCTGACTCTGAGTTTGACATGTGAACCTACTCACCCAGCCAAACCGACCGATTTGATCCTACAATAAGACTCCAAAAACTTAAGTGTCGAGACACCACTCGCCCTGCACTACCGACTGAACGATGATACAAGAACACCTTCAAACTATTGCATGCCCCCTAACGCCAGGCGACCTACCCTCATTGACAACTCGGTCAACCTTTTCCACCCAAGCTTGAACTCCGGTCGATCCTCCCAACCGACCAACCAAGCCCCAGACCCAGTAGACTGAACCCATTCACCCCAAGTGACCGACCTATGAATGAGCCTTACACCCCCTTCTGATGAGCCCACTCGCCTTGAAGCATCGATCGACCCCTTCACATAGGACGACCCCTCGCTACTCGATCGTACGGACCGGACGACCAACCTAAGCCACTTAAACTACCTTAAAACCCTGTTCCAGCCTACCATTCGATTCGATCAGGCAGACCGACTGAACCAATATGCTGCCTAATCTGATGTCTTCTCTGTCCCGTCCAAAAAACCCGAAAAACACCAAAAAAGAGGCAACTCGTTGAAAATCCACCAGAAATCCCAGAATCCACACCTTTTCCAAAAAATCGAAACTCCGATACATGAAATCCCTCAAACTTCACAAAATCAAACCAAATCTCCTATAAACTCAACGCAAACGAAACAGGAAAAGCAAAACAAACCAAATCTTCCAAAAAACGCAACTCAACCTCTCCAGAAAACAACGCACAAACACAAAGGAAACAGAAGAAGCAAAAAAGAAAAAAAAAATTTACTGTGCAAATGGCCCAATCTTGAAATCTCCTTCGAAGTAGTGACGAAAACCCAAGTTTCTAAGAAAAGGAAAAACGCGAAGGGAAGGAAAACGGCCAGATGAAACGAACAATCGCAAGCCAAACTTTTATCAGCAAAAGCTATCAGGTGACACGTGTCACCACACGATTGGGCATCGAAAGTCACGAGTGTCTTAATTTTTCCCGCCCAAGTTCAGAGGGCATCCCAGCTGTATACGTGTCAAGTTCATGCCAGCTATACTTAATCCCCGAGGCACAACCATTCATTCGGGTAGCCCGATCGACTGGGATTGACATCACCGTACCTAACCACCTAGCTTCGGTTACCTAGGATCACACCAAACGCAGGCTAGGCATAAGCCTCGCCACTCGATCACCCCTACTAGATGAGCGACTACGCCGAACGGTTCACTCAGACTCGACCAGTCCCCAAAGCGCCATAACCAATTATGGACTAATGTAACCCACTCGGCTGGCGGCACCGGCTGAACGCACCTTCATGACTCATTCAATCACCCATTGGACCGAACCGAGTGAACGGACCATTAGCAGATCAATCTCCACTTCTGTATCTGGTCAGACACCCTGAGCCATTGCGTGTGCGCTGGACTGCTCGCCCATTCGGCCCCGAACACCGATCGACTGAATTCCACTAGACTGATCAATCCCCCCGACTCAGATAAGGGCACTGAGCACAACCACGAGTTGCCCCCGTCCGATCGAACAATCATACCGAAGAACCGACCCAACTGCAGCCTCACCCACGCGGTTAATCGGTCGACCACGAAGGCCGACCTAATGCCCCTCAAGCGACGCCTACTCTCTAAGTTAAGCACTCCTTAACTCAGAAAGTGGGGGGCAAGCTGTTAGGGCCAAAAATCGTCCTTGGCCCAAATATGGAAACGAGACTGACAATGAGGAAAATTTCAGGCCCAATCCCGATGCGGCCCAATCTAAAACTCACCGGATTAGGCCCGTTTTATATGAGGTACAGTCGACCCTAACCGTCCGGACACAAGCCTCCTAGTTCCAGTCCACTTCCTGGATCTATGAACGAATTCAGAGCCCATGGTCACCTGCAGATCACATTCCTATTCGAACACAGGTAAAAGTAGCCCACAACAACCCCAACTCCTCCAAGGTCCGTGTCAGAGTCATACCTAAACTCCTTTTCACGCCGGGATAATGGGACCAAAGGATATATCCCAAGAGGGAACGGATTACTACGAGAACTCTCAATCCCAGTGGGATTGGGAGACCAGACAGTCACTATTTAAACAAAGGTCAGCCCTCTCACAAGGCAGATTACACTACACCTACAGACCCCGGAGTTCTAGCTTGAGAACTTCACATCACAATCGTAGTCACAGTCCCCGACTAGACTTCTAGTAACCTCTCTACTCCTTAGCCCTCACTAAATCAACCTTTCAGCCTTACTGACTTAAGCGTCGGAGTGCCTTCGGCAAACACCACTCCGGTGTTTTCTGTCGCTTCACGTGTGTTTTTTTACGTGTGCAGGTATAGCAGATCGCAAGTGACCTCAACCTCACGGGATCAGTCTCTCCTTCCGTACAGGTAGATTTTTACGTCTACACTAATATGACATACATAATTTGCCTTATGATACAAGTCATACAACTGATGTAATTATCTCATCGCTATCAAATAACCACTCATAATTTTTATGTGCGTGTAACAATCCTGACAAACGAGTAAATCAAAATCCTTAGATTTTCCCGCATAACAAAGTCTCTTGAATTTTTTCTTGATCTTGTCAAAACAGTGTAATGTCCGAATTAATTTAAATGTGAAATCCTGATTGATTCCTTGAATATATTATTCTTATTCCTTTCTCGTTGTCTATGTCCAGCAGTACGTGTTGTAATAAATTTAGTTAGTTCTTTCCTGGCACCTTCTTTTTTTCGAAATTACAGACAAATTTTCAACACTAGATATCAACGACGACTCCAGCATTTTCTTGCTCTTAACGAAGGCATCCCACCGCCGCTATATATACATGCATCCACCAAGCAATGCTCTTCAGGTTTTCTTCATTCATATCTATCATCAAATTTGAAGCAGGAAAAAATTATTACAAAAATGGCTTCTTGGACCAAAGCAACCACTTCTGCTGCCTGTTTCTTTGTATGGATTTTGGTGGTTTTTGCACAAGATGGATTGGCCATGGACGCTAAGATGCCAGGCATGGATATGCCCCCGATCGGGGCCCCAACTCCCGAGCCGCCGAAGCAATCTCTAGGCAACCTCGCTTCACCATCAATGATGATTGGTTTCCTGGCTATCCTTGTCGCATTTCTTGGTTTCTAGGGAGCTGTTTTGTTGTTGAACTTTGTCCTCGTTTAATCGGTTTGTGTTCTTATTGGTCTCGTTGTTAATAATTTTTAGTTCCTGGTATCTGTTTTATTTTCTTGATTGCCTGATCAGATATCATGTTTCTGGTATATGTAATAAATCACTGTCTCTATGTACTGCTGTCTATTTATTTGGTTGTTTACAGTTAATGAGTGAAATGTTTCAGATGTTGCGGCTTGGAATCATGTAGATGCATGCTACCATGACAGCAAAAACAGAAATAGGCCTCTATAATCTAAATACAAACAATGAATTATCAATGATGATTCTAATTTTATATATGAAACTCGTGTATAATCTAATTGCATAACCAGAGGGCTTTATAAATTTTAAACTTACAACCCAGCTAGCTAAAGAAGCAACATGGAGAACTGCAAACAAATTATCACTCACAGATTCTTTCATGCTGATCATGCTCACTTGATGAAACTTGAACCAAATCCACTTCTTCTTCTTCCCTTATTTGAGGTAGACAAAATACTAATAATGAGACAAGGGGCTGCATTTCAGTATTACAGTATAAATGCAATTTATCAAGCAAACTGGTGGTAGTTTGTGGTTAGTTTTGTCATGCCCCGAACATCATTTTGACCGTCGGATATATATATATATATATATATATATATATATATGCAAACCCTTTTTTTCTTTTTTGAAGCTTCGCATTTCATTATAACATTTGGCTCACGAGAGAGAGTAATTGTTACAGACTACTTAGAGACGTCAAGGAGGGGAGATTGGTAGAGAGAATATATATGCTCCAAATAATCAGTAAGAATTCTTATAATTAGTTGAATTTAAAAGATAGGAATGTGCAAATGCTGCATGTATGGCTGCTCCAATGGGAAACACATCCTCATCAATAAAAAAGTAAGGGCTATGTGGAGGATATGTGGCTCCCGCCTTCTCATTCCACATGCCTAAAAACAGGAAGGATCCTGGAACTTCATCCAAGAAGAAAGCAAAATCTTCACTCCCTGTGAAGCAAGGAGCCACTTCTACTTTTTCTTCTCCCAATAAGTCAACTGAGACCCACTTTACATGTTCATATATTCTTTCATCATTCACCGTTGGAGGAAGTGTGGGATGTTCTCTTCCCTCGAAATCAACCTCGGCAGAGCACCGATGCACAGCCGCCTGCCCCTTGATAACCTGCCGGAAAGAAAATGAACTTAAAATTTGTACTTCTATATGCAGAACATTCTGTCTTGATGATATGTATAATTTAGAGATTTACCATGCAATTAAGTTACTTAAGTTTTAGTTACCTCTTCTATCCTTTCCCGAAGCAATGAGAAGCTCTTTTTGCTGAAAGCTCTAAAAGTTCCGGCTATTGTAGCCGAGTCCGGGATAGTATTATACTCTGTACCTCCATCAATTATGCTTACAGAAACCACCTGCATTATTTTACAATACTTATGTAAGGCGGAAAAGCTCAAAATTATACATAGGGTTGAGAAGTACATGATAAATTAGGATGGTAAAAACCTGAGAATCTAAAGGGTCAATTTCCCTTGCAACAATATTTTGCAAGCTAATTACAGATGACGAAACTGCCAAAATTGGATCAATAGAGTGTTGTGGAATTGCAGCATGTCCTCCTTTCCCACTAATTTTCGCCTTAAAGCTCCCACATCCAGCTAGAAATTCTCCGGGCCGTGATGAAACAACACCGGTGGGATACTTATGCACCAAGTGTACACCAAAAATGGCCTCAACGTTTTCAAGCGCACCTTCTTGGATCATATCTTTTGCACCTGTACCCCGTTCCTCAGCCGGTTGAAATATAAGAACAACAGTACCCTACATAGAAACAAAAAGAATAGGATAAAATTAAATACAAAATTTAATAAAGGAGAAGAATACTATATACGGTTGGGAACAGCAATTTTTTTTTGAAGATTTCCAATTAAACCTTTAATGTGTGTCGCAGTTCTTGCAGTATCTTTGCAGCACCGAGGAGCATGGTAACGTGCGCATCATGAGCACATGCATGCATTTTGCCATTTACTTTACTCTTGTGTTCCCATTCCGCCAGTTCCTGCAGTGATTTTCAGTATGTTAGAAATCCGGTGCCCAATAAACTCTTAAATTAAACCCGAGAGTATAAACGAACACTGGCCATAATCTTCTCAGCAGAGTGATATATATATATATATATATATATATATACTTCAAAGTCTTATTGTTTTAGGCTCCAATTGAGTCCTTAGAAGGAGAAAATATGACATTATGAAGTTGCAAACTTAAAAAACTTCTCCTTCATTTTTTTTCCAAAGCACACAAAGCCATCAGATCCGTATCAATCTTTAGAAGCCAGAAACTTTCGTGCTGCTTGCACAAAACAATCGAAAGTAGAAATGCTTTGCAAAACATCTATCTTTCTAATACTCAATTCATGTTCCAAATACAATATATTTTTCCTTTCAACCTTACAAGAAACATGATTACGAATCTCTTATAAAGTAAACATCACTGAAAATTATCATGAGTTCATACTCTTACATTAGTATTTAATTGGTGTTTACTGAAAAGGCATATTTTCTTAATAGAAATGTTATTGCAGTAAGTTTCAGGACTGCTACTCCGTTCCTGATAAGACAATTATTTGTCTCTTATCCTTCTTCAAATTAATTAAAGTGTAATGAGTACGTACGGTAGCAACAGTTCAAGAATCAATCCGTGTGGGTCCATGACAATTAGTAAATAAACACGAGTTTAAATAAGGATAACTGAGCAGAGCCCCTGTTTTAGCCATTCTGTACAACATGCCGCAGAAACAGAGAACAAAGTTTTAAATCGAAGATTTACAGTAAATATGTGTACAGAAAAACAACCCATAGATATAAATATGTTTAAAAATAATAATAAGAAGAAGAAGAAGAAGAAGATAAAAATAAGAGAAATGAAACAGACCTGAATAGGCAAAGCATCCATATCCGCTCTCAAAGCAACAAAAGGAGGAGAACCAGAACCAATTGTGGCAACAACGCCGGTCTTCGCCACAGGCCATCTATAAGCAACACCAAGTCGGTCAAGTTCACGCCTGATGAGTTTACTAGTTTCAAATTCTTCATAAGCAAGTTCCGGGTACTCATGGATTTCTCTCCTTATCTTCTTCATCCAGTTAACTGTATTTTCATCATTAGCCAGCCCAAGAATCCGATCTTTGATTGAAGTATTCTGCGGTGGCGTCGAAAGTTTTTCAAGAGAAGAAAGTTGGAAATTGAAAGAAGAGCAAATAGTAGTAATGGAAATGAAGATTAAGAGAATGTATTGGAGAAGAGAAAGCGCCATGGCCAAGTAATGGAATTGAATAGTTGTTGTTGGTAGCCGCTATTTAAAATTATTGTACTTGAGAACAAATATGCTTAATAGGATTTAATTCCCTCCATATATTATTTACTTTTTTCTTTTTATGATTGGTAATAACATCATAAGCATATGATAATAAAGCTAAAAGACATTATTTTGGAGGACGTTTGAGTGCAAATGAGGATTAGGAATTTGACCATTTCTTGTGGCTGCAAATGAAAATAGTTAAAATTGACTGCAGAATTTTTGACCGTCTCTAATGGCTGCCCACTTCTCCTATATTTTCTCTGGGAAAAACCTTGAAACATGTATTAATTATGAAGCACGTTGTTTTATTATACTGTGTGTGTATCTTGGGTTCCATTAACATTATAAAGTTATTTTTATCATTCTTCATAAAACTCACAATGTTTACTTATAAAACGACAATGACATATGCATCACTACTGAGGCTTTCATCAGCAAATTCATAACAGTTGGTAATTACATCACATACATTGGGTAACCTATTCAATGAACCTGGTAAGCAATGAGGTTTTTTGAAGTAGGGCCCATGAGGCTCCAAATGGAAGTTTGATCACAAGATCAAAAATTAGGTATGGCTGGGGCAATGGATATGGTTATTGGGTGGAGACATGCATGTGAGTGGGACCTCTGATCTGTCCATCATAAACCGTGGGATTTGATGTATGATATTATATATGTGATGGAAATCATCACAAGATTTTTCATGTTATTTGATGTCATTAATGACCGTGCAATTTTTGAACTTTAAAAAAGCCACCCACGTATACTATACTATCTTCCATTTGATTATAAGAGTTTATTTTTACAAGAGATTGGGTGGTAGACGTTAGGACACGGTCAATTGCACGTGATAAATTAAATTTTTTCGGACTAAAGAGGACCCACCACAGGTGATGCGTCAATTGGCAACTTGGATTTGGATTTGGATTGGGAAAGGCCAGCTCAGCTATTCTGTTTGACTATAGAATAATGGACGCCGTGACATCATCATTTACACCGTATGTCTGAAATAATTATTCAGCTTACAAATTACTTGTAATAATCGCTATTAAGTGATTTGATAGTCCAAATTAAAAAGCAGTACGTCTAATGTGAAAGGCAGTTTTTTGTTATTCTAATTTTGAAAATGCGATTTGACAGATTACTAGTCTATTGCATCACATGTTTTATATGAACAAGTCACCTCAATTATTAACTTTATACTAAAGGGGAATACAAGAATTTGTTTGGCGACAAACGATACGTATACTTGCTGCCTAGAGATTCCTTCTTCACTGGGGAATTATATAAGATTACGATATTAATGTATGATTTGGATATAGTCGCTAGGTGTGTCATTTCCAATATCTTTATACCAAACACTATTTATCTAACATGACATGTAAAAGTCCTATAAGCATTAGTTATGTTATGTTGTTTGAGGCTTAAATTATTAACTATACATTAAGGTTTGTTTAGGACACATTCTAATTAACCTTAATTTATAAAAACTAATTATGGTTTCTTACAACGGTACATTGATCACTCTCTGTTCATTTAACTAATTCACTTTGATTAATCACCGATTATACTCAAACCATCAACGTCTGTTTGTTTTCTATTTCCAGCTTTTCTCAAACGAAACGCCATAAATCTACAGCAAACCTAAGCCGGCCCCTTTAAACTCTCCCTTCCACTAGACTCACTTCACATCCATATTAACAAACTACTAATTTAAACCATGCCCTGGCCCTGCACAGTCTCTCTCTCTCTCTCTCTCTCTCGTACTTCCATTCACACAGACAATGCCAGACCTTTCTCCTCTTCTCCTTATTCTCTTCTTTTCCTTTACAGTCAAATCCCAACTCACCCTCGACTTCTACAACAAAACATGCCCCCAGTTCTCATCTACGTTACAAGAAATCATTACCGATAAGCAAATTGCCTCCCCTACAACCGCTGCAGCCGTCCTCCGCCTCTTCTTTCACGACTGCATGGTGGACGGCTGTGATGCTTCTGTCCTTATTGCCTCCACCCCGTTTAAAAAGGCTGAGCGTGACGCTGATATCAATCTCTCACTCGCTGGGGATGCCTTCGATCTCATCACTCGAGCGAAAACTGCCCTTGAGCTCCAATGCCCTGGCATTGTTTCTTGCGCTGATATTCTTGCTACTGCAGCGCGCAACCTTGTTGTGATGGTGGGCGGACCTTTCTATAACGTTCCTTTGGGAAGGAGAGATAGCTTAGTATCCGACCCTTTACATGTTCAAGGCAATATCGCCAGGCCTAATCTTCCATTATCGGATATTATATCTATCTTTGTATCCAAAGGTCTTACCGTGCAAGAAATGGTAGCTCTTGTTGGTGCCCATACAATAGGTTTTTCTCACTGCAAAGAGTTTGCTGGTAGAATATACAACTACAGCAACACTTCTCAGATTGACCCTTCTCTTAATCCTCAATTCGCAGAAAGATTAAGGATACTGTGTGCAAATTATCTGAATCAGCCGGAAATGGCAGCGTTTAATGATATATTTACGCCGGGCAAGTTTGATAATATGTATTACAGGAATCTGAAAAGCGGGTTGGGATTATTGCCGTCTGACCAAGCCATAGCCGTGGATAATAGAACCAAACCATTCGTGGATTTGTATGCAGCTAATGAGGTTGAATTTTTTCGGAAGTTTGCTCAGGCAATGAAGAAATTTAGCACTTTTAACATTAAGAGTGGAAGGGATGGAGAAGTAAGGCGTAGATGCCATGAGTTCAATAATTCCTAGGTGGCAGTAGTGTTGGTGAAAATAATTAAAGGATTGAGTAGACAAGTAAAGGGTATTTAGTACTTTTCTTTCTGTTTATTTGGGTTTTTGGATAGCGCTAATGTTCCTCCAGTGTGTACGTGCCGTTTCGACAAAGAGTTTACTGCAAAAGAAGATTGTGATTAGGAGCTTGACATTCTACAAATTTAATATTCTAAGATAAATTACAAATGTGTTAAATGACTTTAAAATATTTTAAATTTAAAAAATTAATAAAAGAACAAATCTTTTTAACCACTAGACCAACCCTTAAGGTTGTAAAGCATGATTTTCTGCTTCACTTGACATTAATGGGTCGTAATATTTGTTTTTGTGTGTATCAGTAAATCTACCAACTTATTCGAGAAAAAAAATGTCACATTAGGAATTAATTCAGACTTTCCAAAATATCAATTTCTCGCAAAGAATTTTACCCATTTATGTTATCACTACTTAGACGTTTACTCAGCTAAAATTTTATGACAGCTAGGTTTTATACGGCATAAGCATAAGATATTTTTGGATTAATAATAAAAAGAAATACCAAAATTTAGCCACCATGTCTCACAAATTAAGCCTGAACATTGGTGAAAGATGGAGAACCAATTCCAATTGCCAAACGAGAATCACTAAACACCAGCAGCAGACAGTAGGCCCGTGAAGTGCACTAATTTTTCATTTCTTTAATCCTAAGTTACAACCGAGGCTAAGATGTGGCTGAAAGGATCTTCAAGAATAATTTATGCATTTACAGGTATGCTAGCTAGATACCGATGAAAAACTAACACGAGAATGACCCAGGCATGGGAAAAGGAAGGAAAGAATTTTACGATAACAATGAGCTGTTGTCACCCTTGCCATGCTGGAGAAATGTTGCCATTCCACCGCATTCACTATGTGCATTTCATCACTGACTACTACACTTGGGAAGCAGGAACTTTTTAGCCTTGTTTTTCGCTAGCACAGATGCCAAACCACCACAACAAAGAATGATAATTGAAGAATTATCCCATGGATAGTTGATTCCACATGCTCGTCTAAAATATTGCAAAAAAGAAGCCAACTCAACTAATTATTAGAATAGAGAAAGAAAAATATTATAAGAGAAAAAAGGTTTGATCATAATCCTACCTTTTTTAGCATGGCTTTCGCTTGCCAACTTTTAAGTGGACATTGAACCATTTCTTCTTCTTTGATCTATCCCTCCCTGTATATTTTTTCTCTCTCACTTGGCCTTCCTCTTTGACCTCCTTTGGTGAACCCCGACTTCTGTTCTTACTTGAACTCCGCTTCATTGGAAGGGCAGTTGTGTACGAGGCATGAATTTCATTCCTTTGTTTAAGAAGCTCATCAATCTGCAAAATAAGAAAGCAAAAATAATCTATGAATGTAATTGAATCTCATTCTCAAATGGGATACAGGCACAAGGGTGTTGTGGGTAAATCTTACAGCTTGCATTTCTTGTGCATATCTACTGGTCATCTCTGAAAATTGTGCCAGGACCTGTAACACTCCCAAGTGAATAACAAACAAACATGAAGAGAATTTCACAGGTATATGCATCGTATATCAAAGTTTAGACCTCTCGGTATTCATTTTCAAACTTCGATAACTCCACTCTTTTTGTCAGAATTTGAGCTTCCACAGCTCTAAGATTCTCCTTTTCTTCTGTAAAAGGAGCAGCACAAAGGGCTTCTATCGTGTAGCTTGCACTTTTAAAAAAATTATCACCTAGAGAAATGTAACAGAAACAAAAAGGTTAATCCAAATGCATCATTGAAAAATACAACACATGCACTGGACAGAAACTAAAGAACTAACCATAAACAGCAAATGTATGTGTGCCTGCCTTCAGTTCAGTTATTTCACATGGTTGAAACACATCCAGTTTTTTAAAGAAGGCAGCATCTGGATCCTTTGCAGCAGCCATCTAGAGCCAAAAGAATTATAAAACATAACTTAAAAAGTGATCAAAATCAAACTCAAACATGATGAGTTACCAAGATATATTACAAATCCTCAACTCACCGAGTTGGCTGTTTGATCTAACCGGTAAACTGGGAAACCAAGTAAATACATGCCAGCAGCTGTCACCTTCCCAGTTTTTGTGCTGTCCTCCTGCATTAGAAGAGATCAAATAACTTGAGCATATGATTTAGAAAGGCAACAAAGATATACAAAGGTGCTAAATGCTAATTAAGACTCACAGGCAGTTCATGTATGGAATGGATGTGATCACTTAAAAATAATGTGATGATATTTTCATGCAACAATAAGCAAAGGTCTAAATAAGAAATCAAAGATACTTTAGAACAGAACACGAAAAAAAAAAATTATTCTTGTATCAATAGCTAGACACCGACCTAAAAACTAAAGGTATTAAATGGAAGAGCTCAATAAAGCATATGAAATGTTAAAAGCAAGGTTTAGTTAATCTGGGACTCGCTAACATTCCCTTCATATATAGAGAGTACAGAAAACAGGACAAGGAAAAAACCATTGAGACAGGTTTTGATACCATTACAGGGAACCAACCCAAAATCCTAAGTTGTTAGATGGAAGCTCCAAATACATTATGAAATTTTATCAAAGCCATGATAAAGTGAATGTGGGATACCTAAAAATAGCCTAAATGATGCACCAGATGGACATGGTTAATTAATTAAGGAGTAGCTTTTCTCTAGCAATTTAAGGGTCACAGGTGCTGGATAAGGGTACTACCAAACAATAAAAAAATAAAGAAATACAGAGTTATCAGTAGTACAGCGGCTTAACCCTCTCTGCTCAAGTTAGCAAGACTACTGCAGGCATGATCAATTGCCAAATATATTTCAAAGAGAGTAAACCCAGATGAGCAAGAAATTTGAGTATGAATAATAGTGTTATAATTGAAAGGAATAGTCTCCTATAGATGTGGAAGATAAATCTTGTAACCAAAATACACAGCTACACATGCCTTTCAGAGCTAATTAGAAAGAACTCAAGAAAGCAATTCCATATTATGTCAATAATGCATACCACCCCGACCCCCACCCCCTCCCTGAATTGAAAAGGCCTGCTTCAAAGCCAATTGGTAACTGCACTTGCTTCAGTGGAAATATAAAACAAAATACGATAACCACTCTGAAAAAACAACAGAAGAGAACTGCTTGATACCTGCAGTGCAAGGCTCAATCCACTGCTCCCTTCCTGATCAAAATACAATAACTGCACAAAGCCAATTGGTTACTACACTTGCATCAGCGAAAAAATAAAAACAAAAAAATAATTTTAGATGCATTCCCACAGATATAACACATCAGCCTACTAATAAGTAGGAAGGCATCCAAAATTTAACTAATTCTTGTTCTGTATTGAAAAATGAAATTCTCAGATAGCAGCACTCCAACAAAATTGCAGTCAAAGTGAGCAGCTGGAAGTACCACCTCAACTGTGTGAGAAGCAAAAACTAAGAGTTCATTATAACCATCTGGCAAAGATGAAAGAACTTGGTGCTGTAGTCAAGACCCAGCATTAAATGTAAAGAAGTTTGAAGCAAAACAACTGGTCTTAGAGAAATGCTCCTCAACTGGTACTCTAGGTCTACCAATTACCCGTGGAAGACCAGACCAGATTTAATTCAGAAGCCATGGAATTAAATCATCTCGTAGGGGAGAAATAATTGCTTTCTAAAAAAAAATTCATATATGTAACAAATTTCAAAAATGAACATATTAGGGATCAAACTTGAGCAAGATATTTACAATCAATTTGCTTGTGTGAACCTGTCAACTTTGCTGGTCTATTAGTACCTTCACATATGCTGCTTTATGATTTGATAAAAAAAAACAACTCATTTACATAACATGCACACCTCCATAGAGAGAAGATATGGCTCATAGAGTCATAGTAGTACCTCTTATGTATTTTAAATTCAACCAAAGGAACAGGTAAGTATATGCCAACATATTTAGGATCAGCTCATCTAAAGTAATAATCAAATTTCCAGTGATAAAGAAAAACAAAACTAAAAAACGAGCCAGTTCAAAGAAAGAAATCATAGAAATAATTTTTCCAACATTTCTGGAAGCAAAACATACATCCATTTAAATGAATTTTGAATATAAGTTACTCTTGCTGAACTTAATTCCAATAGCTATTCAAACATAAAGATATTTCAATTAGACCATAAGTAGAAGTCACCCCTGGCCAACATGAGTGCTGTATGAATTTTTTTTTTTTTTTTAATCGTGAAGCCTGAAAAGAAACAAGCCAGTCTCATTTCTGATTAACGGAGAATCATCTTAACTGGCTATTATTTAAAAATAATTTTTTTTTTTACCCAGGGCATAACCTTTAAATGAACACTTTAGCAGGTCCAGCCTATGGTTCAGACAGAATATCAGGGCAGTCTATAGATGAAAATAAACATGCATTTTCAGTAGAACAGGGGTTTAGAAATTCATAAATTTTTAAACCTTGAATTTGCTCTTGTCAGACGATTGCACTCGGCACACAAATCCAGCCCGTGCTTCCTCTTCTGTTATTGTGACAGAATAGAAATGAGCACATTGTTTTTCAACCTGTTAAGATGTACAAAATTTCAATCAGTAGACCATCATTACAAACAGTAACAGCAGAAGATAAAGAAGAGTACCCTACCTTCCTGGTTATAGGTTGGCCCAAAAGGAGTGGGCGAATGGAGACCACACCATTAAGTGCCTCTTCCAACACAGTTGCTGATACAGTGGTCTTGATTGGCACACCAAGTTTACTATTTGTAGGTACAATAAGAACATAACTCAATGTACACAGATCATAAAAAGCACAAAAAGTTGCTAAAAGTACTACGGAATGGAAGAAAATATCAATAAACTTACCTAAAAAGTGCAGCAAACATGGTGTTCACTGCTCCCAAACTGGAAAGATCTAGCTCCAACTCTTGACTTTCTGATTCAACAGCCTACAGAAAGGACAACAATATCATGTTCAGCACTGAACTTCCATGCCAAATCCAAGGATAAAATGGTGACTTAAAAGACTAAAATTGCAGCGTATGTAACTTTATTAAAAAGTAGCAACTTTTGGATCTCAAAGACTTCAAAATATTACCCAATTTTGTATATCTCACCTCAAAACCAGCTGCATCATACTGACGCCGCTTGTCAGGATCAGACAAGATATTATAGGAAAATGTAACCTCCTTAAACATATCAGCTGCCACAGGATCATTTGCATTCTTATCAGGATGGTACCTAAACCACTAAAATGTTAGCAGATACAATAATACAAATCATTTGTATAGAATATGGCAAAAATAGTGGCAATATAATAATTAAGAGGCATATAAGATGGTAAATAAAATGCATCCATTTGTCTAATTAGAAATCAACACATTATGCTTTACAATAACATTTGAACTACAAAGCTTGCCAAGCATTAAGGAAAACATCCTAGAAGAGTTATTGATCAATTGTTTGTTAAACAATCTAAATTCAGAGAAGAATTCAAGTCAGACACATCTGAAATTAATATGGGTGTGGGAATTGTGTCCAATATGTATCTTGATGGGCAGGTAGCAATGGGAGTTATCAGAAGAAAAAAGTTAAATACTGCTAATTCACAAAATTTCTGCAATATCAGCTCTCATTTAATTTCAATGTAGCATGGACATGAATACGAGTGACCGTACACATGTTTCACAAACTAAAAGTATTTTAAAGATGAAGTGTTCCCAAGGGCTTGGTTTGCGGTAGTGAAAAAGAAAAACACATCAGCATATATATCACCAGCTCCAATCATCTGGGGAAGTTTAATGTCCCCACCCATATCCTAGGAATTCCTATGGCCAACCGCAAGTATACGTCTGAAATAGAAGAAATATAAACCTTGACTCTTCTTTTGGAAGTGGATCAGGCTGAAACATGTCTTGTGGCTATTTAATTTAATAAAAAAAATTCCATCTTAATTTTGCGATGCTTACAAGCAGAAGTTCATAAAACTAAATTAGCATTAATATTGGTCACATTACACTTGACTGACCAAGTTTTGAGGTTTCATAACAGCTCCAATGCTTCCAAAAACACATCTAAGTAACTAGTTTTAAGCAGATGTAGCATTCTACAGATGAAATTTGCAGTGCGCATGTACAAATTCAGCTTTCTTGAAAGTGCCAAGCAACTGTCACAAAATAGGTGACACTGTACTAGTGCACATTTCATTATTAAGTAATCCATGCAAGATAGAACTAGGGCGAGACAACTGCGCGGCCATCTGAATATACACACTCCAAACCACCTAGTTAGGTAGGTCCAACTTTGCAAACCATGCTATTTTCAACAGGTTGTCAAACTTTGGCAGGCAAAATTCTCTTCCACTTATGTCTATAAAGGCTGCCTGCTCTTCCTTTTTGCAATGAGAATTTCTGTAACTCAAACCAATGTCTTCCCAAGGTCCATATCCATAAGAACACAGTCATGAGTTCTGATTTAGAGTGAGCTTTACTCTAACAGAATTTAGCATGATGTCAATGTTCATGCTCCACAAGAATGCAACCATGATTTTGGATTCAGCACATCTCTTTCTAACTAACACTTCTCTTACACAAGCATCAGACAGAATTTACTCAGCGGCATAGAAGTGGTTACTTACTGTTCAAATATTACAACCCCAAAATATCACAGCTCCAAGAGAAAAATAGTCAACCATCCGAGATTTAAGGCTATTAGAGCACACTAAAATCAGATCAAACTATGAAATAACACATACTAGGAACGCAATCAGTTTTCAAACCTAAAAAATTTTATTGCGTGTTTGATAATATGAATACAATAAACCAGAAACGCACCTTAAGTTTTTTGCTTTGTGCATGTCTTTAAATTTGAACACCTGACAATCTAGTCTATACACTGCCTTAGAGATTTTGTCTTCTATTCAGCATAAAGACCCTCAAGCCATCTTGGTTATCTTGTCTCATAATAAATTAACAGTCCCCTACACCAAGACAAGCTCCTAGCTGGATTTAGCACTTTGACATGAGCATTACCAACAGACCACTAAACCACCAATCAACAACGTTTCCAATAAACCTCTGTCACTTCAAAGTGCAGCATGAGCAAAATCTAGCAAATTATAATTTTCTTCTCACACTAATTTACACGCATGATTCAAATCCATATTAACACAACAAATGGAAATTTAAGATAATATAACGAACTCACAATGATTCATTCAATTGCAATACCCAGAAAGTCCAATAAAAACGTTTCGAACAAAACTTAACCAATAATTTCACATAAGGTCAAAAAAGTTAAAAACCCCGCATAAGCAGAAAATACATAAATTAACATACTTAAGGGCCATTTTACGGTAAGCGCTCTTGATTTCCTGCTCCGTACAGTTCCTAGAAACTCCAAGAACCTCGTAGGGGTCCCGGCGGAGCTGCTTCCCGGCATCGCTTCTCTCGGACTTGGATCGATGAGCTGGCATTTTCGACTAAAACCTAATGAATTAAGCGAAAACCCTAGAAACCACTACCGAAACAAAAAGAAAATACAAGAGAATGAGGAAAACACAGGTACTACTCCTGAATTTTCTCTCATTCTCTATACACGTCACCACACGGAATCACTAATTGCAAGAGAACAATATAAAAGCCCTAGACTTGATGGAACATCCAAGCAGGAGCTGAGGCGGACAATAGCGACACAATAGAAGGAGAAAATGGAGGGGAAATTACAAATTAGGTGCGATTTGTTGTTTCTACACTGTTATCTTATAAAATTTTAAATTTCAAACACCGGGTTTTGCTAGAAAGCGCAGGGTGCACCGTGCGCACGGGATAGTGATGGCGGCAC
Source organism: Pistacia vera (assembly GCF_008641045.1). Classification (NCBI taxonomy): domain Eukaryota; kingdom Viridiplantae; phylum Streptophyta; class Magnoliopsida; order Sapindales; family Anacardiaceae; genus Pistacia; species Pistacia vera. The sequence continues at coordinate 149,125 of NW_022196305.1, forward strand.
GTGAGTGGGGCGGGTGCTAGGGTTTTGGACCGTAGGTGGGGCCTTTTGTGGGAGTTAAATTTAAATGATGGGAAAGAGTGGGGAAGAAAGGGTTGATTGGCATAATAAAAGTTTAAAAAGTAATTAATTTAACATTAATCATTAATCATTTATTTTTGTGTGATTTCAAATAATGATCATGATTTATCATTTATGTCATTATTTTACATTGAAATAAATAAATTTAAGAAGGGTATCCTTCAACTGTATAATATAAACAAAGAAGCAATATTTTTTAAAATATAAAAAGCTGTCTGATTACCTTAATTAAATAAAAACCATTTACAGCAAGATTTTATATGGTAATGTATATTATGTTAGCCCAAGTGGAAATGGCTGGCATTTTCCATATAATTTGTCTCTAAAATCATTGGAATGGACAAGGAGAAAAGTACCAAGTTTAAGACTATTTATTAGCTGGCAGAGATGGATACAAATAGAATAACATATTCTGCAATTTGTTGGCTAGTGAATAGATATACGGAAATTAAGACTTGAGGGATCTCTTAATCATCTAATTAGCCTCCAAATTCATCACTAGCCTTGTATAAATACTTGACTTGTACATCTGAAATTATTAAATTATAAAAATATTAAGTTATATTTTCTGAATATATTAAAGTAAAAAATAAGTTGCATTATATTTATAGTATAGAGTTAACAACTTTTACCTACCCAAATATGGCTTAATGACACTTTCTCACTCTTAAACTTTTGAAATACCATTTTTTCCACCAAAAAAATATATTTAATGCCACTTTCCCATTGACCTCACTAATCACCAGTCAATTTTGGTATCGTTGCGATCTCACACTATCATCATTATCTTTCCTGATCATCACTCACCAAAATCCCTCAAACCATACTTTCGTCGACCTCGCCAATCGTCGACAATCGAGTGATTGAGGTTTGCGCAGCTGTCCCTCCAAATCAAATTCTGACCAATCACGACTACCAAAAGGCTAACCGGTCTCTCCTCTTCAAAAGCCCCAAAAGAAGGGACTGAGTTTGCTTTCCATTTGAGGTCGAATCGGAAAGTATATTTTTTTGGGTGAGAAAGTAATATTTTAAAAGTCTGTGGGTGAAAAAGTGTTATTTGAGTAGAAAAAAGTCATTAACTCTATAATATATAGTGACAGCTGGCCAAAAATAATAAGCCATTTAACTATCATTTCCCTCCCCTCTGTCCCAACTGTCTGCAATTCCTTGCTCATAAAATCATCAATATTATCAATCGTGTATTTGGATTTATATGATTACCTTCTTCACGAAGTTTAGGAACATCCGAAAGGGTCTAAGTATATATATATATATATATATATATATATATATATATATATATACTTTAATGTATATATAGTTTAAGCTTCACTTAAACCACTCAACTATGTAATAAAATAGTTCAGTCATAATTCCGCAGCTTTGCTTAATCCACGGAGTGATTGATGTAGAGTAGAAGCAGTATCGATGTCATGACCTCGAATGGAATCTCCCAAATATCTCAAACAGCAAGCAACATTCTCCAATTTTATTTTGGTAGAGCATTATCTTTCAAACTAAGTTTTGAGGTCTCTGTCGTACTCAGAGAATTTTGGAATGATAATATGTTTTCAACATATGTGTGAAACCTTTCATGGCGTAGTTAAGGTTACTGACTTTGTGTTGAAGTAAACCTAATTCTGTCGGCCATTCTTGTCATCAATTTCTGATGTTTCCTTCACCTATATTGACCCATAAATTAATTAGTGTTCAGCAAACAAATCCAAAACACATCAACATTTTATTACTTTTTTTTTTTTTCTTGGTAATCAAGGTGTTGGATTGTTGTGTATACCTCAACTAATTTCCGATTTCATTAACACTCTAAATTAAAAAAATTAGGTAATCATAATGTTATATGATATATGCTCTAAGATTTAAATCTACAAACTCAAGAAATGAACAAACATCTTTAACCATCAAGTCAACCTCACATTTCTTTTCCTTCGTTTTATATATATATATATCTATATATATATATAGATATATATATATATATATATATATAAAAGATAACTTCAATAATTGAACTCTATTTTGTTTTTTTTCGCCTTGATTATACAAGAATTGGCACAAGCTTATATATATATATATCAGCTTCTTCATATAAGATAACTTCAATAATTGAACTCTATTTTGTTTTTTTTCGCCTTGATTATGCAAGAATTGGCACAAGCTTTGGCCTCTAAGATTGCCCAGGGGAGGTGACCCCATACCTACTCAATTATTTGATTCTAACAAAGACAAAGATGTAACACCTTTTTGTCCAGCTTACGTTAACATAGGATACTTTTTTTTATTATTTATATAAAATTTTCTTTTTCACATGGTTTAGTTCTTCATTTAATTACAATACTGCTGGGGATATAAAACTTACATATAACATTTTACTCTTATGACGTGTTTGGTTGGATGAATGTCATCTTATATTACTAACATTATCATGTTTGGTTATCACGTAATATAATATTTCGGTATTCTTCTAAAACCAATAGTCATTATTGTTAGTTATATTGGTGGTAATCTAAATGAATAATACTATACTTATAAACATTTTATACAAACTCTCTCATACAAAGTAATATAGTCACTTTGCATGTTTGTCACATAATTTCTTTTAATTTAAAATAATTCAATCATCTTTTGTACATCAATTTGTATAAAAAGTTTGTAAGTGTAATATTACTCAATGTGAATATCACAATTTTCTTAGATATTCTAAGATTACTTGGTAATCTTAATTTTGTTACAATTGTACCCTTAACAATTAAAATTTTAGGACATTATTACCCTTGTTCTTAAAACAATTTACCCATAACACACCAACCACCTTCCAACGACAATTGGCCACCATCGCCCCCGCTGGCCAACGGTCGACAATTACTAAAATAGTGAACGATCGACTGGATTTGACTGATCGTGCATAGATGTGGTTGTTTTCAACTAGATCTATTTGGCTATTAATGACCAATTTATTCCTCTTAACCAAACATATTAATATAACATACCTACTAATTTATTCCAATCTAATCAAACACATTTTATATAACATTCCCAGTAATCTTGAAAGTAATATGTCTTCCCATTAATATAATATTCCTAGTAATACAATATTCCTTTAACTAAATGTCCCCTAAAACCGTATTCAAAAACATAAATCAAGCAAAAAGCATGTCCTTGAGATTAGATGGGCCGCATCAGGTTAGCCCTTAATATCATTTATAAATCCTTGCTTAATCCATTAGTTTAGTTGGACCCAAACATCATTTTATTAGTAATGCTAAGATGTACCCCATTTTTTAAGTACGCAATATTAAAAATATAAAGTGTATTATACTAAAAGTCTATTGTCAATTTTATTTTTATTAATGTTATTTGTCACGTGATGTATTAAACGGCAAGTATATAATAGCGTGTGGCATTTAACTACTACTATTAGATTAATATACATATTTATTATAATTTAATTTTCTTATTAATTTCAATATTAGTTTATTTTGGTTCATTGACAAATACACATTCTGTCTATATCCCAGGAATCTTCAACAGAAACCATAATATAAATTCCCATTTTTCTAGCTGGTCTGTCTGATCGTATATCTTCACGCATTGAATATTGAAATAAGATATATGTACTAGACGTACTCGTTCCTAAGTTTGTATATGCATATGTATTAATCTCCCATCCCATGATAGACACGTTATCCTTAGACTTGTAATAATATTTACGCCTATTTCTCTATATTATATATAATTGCTGACTTCTAATCCAGTGACTACTGCCTCCCTCCATCCTAATCCTCAATTCTACGTCTCTATTAATTAAATAAATCACATTTGAAACAACCCCATATAAAAATATCATTTTCAACCCAACTTGTAGATCTTCAGAATCATTCAAACTAATATTTACTATCAGCAAAGTTATTCAATCAAACACTTCAGTATTAGAAAAATATCATTTATACACAAAGATCTGCAATATTTATCTATTTCTGATAATAACTTGTTGATAATGTGGCTCGATTTGGAGATTTTATTATATCTTAATGCATCATCAAATAATATAATTAATCATATGCTTAACCACAAAACAACAGGTCGCCCAAATTCAGCCTCCTTTTTTAAAAAAAAAAAATTTTGGAATGAGTCAAACCTGCAATGCACAACCGTCATCTGCTTTTGAAATATCTGGATTACTTGTTTATGTATTATAGTACTTGTGAGCCACCAAGATGTTGAATATAAACATTTTTTTATCATTAAATAGGCTGATAATTCAATTGGGAAGATCTGGTGGGCGATTGCTTCATAATTTGAAACAATTTTTAAAAACAAAGAAACAATCAAAACGTCTAGAATCAATTAGGTTGTACTGTACTTAATTTAAAGTTAAAAAACAAAAACATCTGTAGACCTGTGACTTCTAGTTTTTCTAAACTTTCCACAGTTCCTTCCAGCCTAGCGCCTACCCAGCTACCAATTATTGCACTGAATAATACAATTACTTTTGTCATTTAATATGATGGAAAATTTCCGTATCATCCCAGGAGCCAACCCTTTCATTTAAGGTGTGTGCACAGCCGCCCCTGCACTAACTGAGCAATGATACATCAAACTGATCAACTAAGCCTCGTGGCTGAATATGGAAAAGTTAATTATATCTGCAATGAATTATAAACCTCCAATAAAAGATAAGTAGAATTCCGTCAGCTATGAACTGACATTTTAATTTACTTCATTATCTTTATCGGCCACTCTGATTTACAAATAGCATGTTTTCTATATAGTAATCTTCTTGAACCGGTGGCATAATTGTGTAAGTTACCAATTTTTTTTTTATTTTTTGCTCGTGAGGTACAGCGGATGCCGGACGTACCAGCCAAGTATTAGGAATTTTTTATTCAATATGCATATCAGTCTGTAAATATAAATCGAAAAAATTCATATCCCTAGAGAAGACATAGCACTATTTTCCTATACTATGAATAAGTTATATCCCACTTTGCAAGCTGAGGCCTAACTGAAGATCCAGAGATTTACAGCTTTGTTTTGAAGAAGACAAAGGTGAAGGCGGGATGATGACAGATCTTTTATCTTGGGATTTTTCAGCCTGTGTTAAAGTGAACATGCAAGAATCTTGTTGAAAAGGAACATGATGAGTTGGTATGGTGTACCAATTTGATAGCTGAGACGCATCTTGATCCCGTGAACTGAAACTAATCTGAGATTCCTGATCGTAGACAGTGAAATGATCGGGAGAATAGATGGAAGGATCATAAAACCACGCATTGGAGGCATGGTAATTGAAATTCAGATTGTTTTGAATAGGTTGAAGATAACAGTTGATGCTGGCTTTTCTGGCTTGAAGTTGCAGTCTTTTCTTCTTCATTCTCTCCTTCTTGTGGGCATTTTGATGACCCCCCAACGCCTGTGAATTTGCAAACTCTTTGAAACAATATTGGCACTCAAACTTCTTGTCGTCCGGTTGATCACCCGGTGAGGTTTTATCCTTGTTTGGTTGCTTCTCGGTTGCATATGAAACGGTGGTCGATGAGTTGACACTGTCATCTCCTTCAGTACATACTTTGAAAATTTCAGTAGTGCTATTGTTGCTTGGATTAAGCTCAAATCCAAATAATCTGAGCTTCTTTTCAACACAGGATCCTGAAGAACAAGCATTTTCTCCATCGGATGTATGAGAAAGAACATTATTAGACACTTCTTTTTGATCCATGTACTCCATTGAAACGTGAAAAAGAATATGAAAATATATATGTATATTTTTTTTGGTAATGCTAAGAGATACCGATGAGTTTTTATGTAGGTTTGTGTTCCTTTTATAGTAAAACTCTATAGCTCCAAACGATGCATTGCATCTCAAATAGGGAAGAGTTTAATAATCATGAACAGCATAAAACGTACTCAAGGGTCAATTTAAAAGAGAAAGAAAAGAAAAGTCAGATCGGAGAAGCCGTCTCATCTCTCATGCAATAATATTTGTTTATATTAAAAAAAAATACACCTCAAACCTTCTCAATCAAAGAGGATTCAGTGTGGTTTTTAAAAAATTGAAGAATAATGGTCTGGAAGCAATTTAAATAATTCAATTATAGTACCACTTGGTCATCAATAACATATATTCCAAACTTAAAGAGAGGATCAAAGTTATAATATAAAGATTAATATTAATAATATATTTAACAAAAGTCAAAGAAACAAGGTATGTAACCACCTGAAAGAAGGGACTCTAAACTTTGCAACAAATCTCCCACAGGACTTAAATGCATATCTAAGAATATTATTATATATTAAACTAATGACTCAGTGGATTCACGTATTGCCCTCTATCCAAGCTTATCACAATATAAAATAAAATAAAATAAAAAGATTGTAGCTGTGGGTTCCCAATCCCATCCACTAAAGTCCCCAATCAATGCATAAACAATGTTGAATTTCTGTAGAAATGTGATTATTCAGCACTAAACTGAAACTTCTGCGCAATTATCCCTCCACCCACAAAGGGTTTTAATATGTCAATGTTGACCATGTTTTTTGCTGAGGGTATTATAATAGTAAAGGGGTGAGAGTAGCTGCTAAACAAGGGAATATAAAGAAGTGGGGAATGACGTAATAAGCATATATACTAATAATGGTCTTCAATAAGATCTGGGCATATCTTCTTAGAGCAGGCAAACCTATTATTTTAATGCCCAAAAGCATATGTTTTCTGGTTAATCAAGTCATCAACTAATATTATTGTATGATTTAACAAAGCATTTGTGTTGGACAGTTGTTGTATTTTGGACCCACCTTTTGAGGACATATTAGAAACTTTAAGATTTGTTGTTTTATTCCTAGATCTTCCATTGGTAGACTTCTTCAATTCTGCTAAAATACTTATTAACTCATGCTAATCAATTCCCACTCCTTTTTCCAATCTGTTCAAACTACTTTCTTTGGCTTTAACACAAGAAATTCCAACTGGGTATGCTGTCATCAACCATTTCTCTATCTTATATAACTTAACATGTGGAATATATTGAGATTTTATTTGTGTTATGGTGGTAGCTTTGGTGGGTGGGTTGGCTTATTTATTGATTGATTGATTGATTGTTTTTCTTTTTTCTTTAGCTCATTTCATTTCATTTTATCCTTCTTGTTTGATAGAGTATCCAAAGGTGGCCCCTACCATCAGCCACCCCATATCTTAACTCTCATCCAATCAACCCTGTCTTCCTTCTCTTCTGGACTTGTCCAGAGGAATTTTTAAAACTTATTTAAAAACCACAAAGAGTGCCAAGATTGACTATACAGAAAGATTATATATATAAAATTTATCACTTGATTAAGTAATAGAACAAAGTATGTTTAATAATAATAAGAATAATAACAAAGTCCACAGCAGGCTTATTGTGATAAAATGCACCCACCTATTAATATTTAGATTAACTCTCTTTTAAGTGCTGTTCTATATCTGTAGCTGGATTAAGCTTTTTGAGTTTTGATTCCGAACCTCAGCCTATTGTGGAGCTGAAAATGCTTCTGTTAATGAAAGATTACTAACTTTTCTCGGCAATATTGATCATGCTGCAATAAACTATTAGATGATTTGTTTTTAAAAAATGAGAACAGAAGAAAAATTGCTTAGAAAATAATATGTGCAGTCATATCAAATAATGGTGGTGAGAGTAGTGTGGAAGGCACTTGGGGGAATGATATACTGTACTAGTGATGGAACAACAGAAAAACTTCACACGTCAACCATTATGCAACTATCAGGTTCCTGGAAACCGATAAGACGCACAGTAACAGTGTAATTGGAGTTAGTGATAAGTATAAAAGAAACTTCAAGGTAGGCTCCTATAGGCTAGCTTTTTTTAATGATAATCCAATGCATATCAAGTATTGATTTGGATAAAACTAAGTTGAGAAGTAATTCTGGAATACGAACTTGCCAAAAGTAGTTGGTACAAGATTGACTTATTAAGCCACATTCCGGCCACCCCATTTCTTAAACAGAATTAACTGTGCAAGAGCTTGTTAAAATTGGAAGCAAAGATAACGCACAAAGACAGATAGACTTATCAAAGGAAGACTTTTATTCAATCTGAAATACTTCAAAGTCACATGGATTTATTTAATGTGAAATACATTTATTAATTAAAATTCGGGTAGAGAGTAAAATTTGATTTTTTAGATGTGGAGAGTTATACTCACTTTTTAATTTATATTTAAAGGATAAAGAGTCTGTTTGACTCTTATTTTTATGAATATACTCTTTATAATAATGAGTTTGGGTCATATAAAAAGTCTTTTAGAGATACTCTAATATCACTTAACTAAACACCAATTTAATAGGTGCAACTTCTTTAACTGAATCCAACTGTTGTTTAAAAACTGAATGATCTAATCTTTTTGTCCTGAAGTTGATAATCAGATAAGTCTTTCAACAATTACCCTTATTAACGTTTATGGGGACTCAAACTCAAGAACTCATAAAACCTCGTTTTGTTCTTTTATCGTTACGCCACGAAATCGTAATTAGAAAACTTCATTTTGATGTTCCCCGCGACGTTCTTTTTCCACCGCTGTGACAAGCGTCCCTTCGACCAAAATGCGTTCACCGTTTAACAGATCTCATTCATACACAATTCAAATCACATAATTATCATATTTATTTAGGCAAGATTCACATGTTGATTAAATTATTGGACCAAGCATCGCCCAGATACAATGTGCAGAAATCTACACTTATTCCAGGAGCCCACAAGCTCAGCAAATAGGCAATCAAATTATGAAACTATACACATGTCACACCATTACTAACTGGTAGCTCAGATGTACTTTTCAAAACAAACAAGATGATAACCTCATATTCAACCTTTTTTTTTTTTTTTTTTTTTGAAGTGCTCAAACACCATTTAAGGAGCAGATAGCGCATTTCTTGGCTTATGATTAGGAATCAATTCCTCCACTTTCGGGAGTTGCTATTCTAGTGATAGATGGTGAATAAAACTAACCAATGAATTGTAGAATACATGGATTTTTTGTTAATTAAACAAGTGGTAGGGTTTTAAGATTTGATACAATTAAAATAAGGCTTCTAATTTTTCTCTTCTATTTTATTGACATAGGAATAAACTTGAAATTAAGGTTAAACTCCATAGACAATGAATTCCAAGGAATTCAAAAGAAGACTAATTAATAACTAGTTAACGAAGTGTAGTGGGTGGTGTGGTTGTGGGATTTAAGGAAATAGTGTAGTATGATTAAGACAATGTTGAGTCCCACCTGAAGAAAATAAATTTTTTAAGTATATAATGGTAAACAAAGTACAACTTGTTAAGAAAAGAAAAGCACCACTGAGTCTGAAGCAATCACGTGAAGAAAGAACAAAACAAAATATTGACATTGACGAACTCAACAGACCACATTCGCTGTTAGATTAGAAGACAGTCACAGAAAGCAGAGCTTACCCAGAAATTGCTCGAATGTCATGTTATGTACAAAAATTCACAACAGACGTGCGCGCTTTTGGAAACACTTTCTAATACTCCACACATGGTTTCCAATTCTCTTTAGTCTCCTCCTGTTGCAAAATTTAATTCACATTCAATGATCCTCACCCACCCAGCTGAGCTTCCAAACTAGTGTTTACTGTTCAGTTTTTTCTTATAAGAGTAATATTACGCATACAACATTATGTGACAAAAGAAGATTGAATGAAAATTTATTTTTAATTTAAAATCAACCAATTATCTTTTGCTGTATCATGTTGTATAAAAATGTTATATACATAGTATTATGTTTTTTTATAGAGAGAGACCTCATTGTTTTCACCATAAACAAGAATAGGAGGTCAACTCTATTATTAATTAATAATACATTTGCATATGTATCCAAGTGGTGTGATTGTTTATGTATTAACATCACCTTGAATCTTGATCATAAGAGAATGGGAGAAGAATTATAAATTGTCACATTATTTGATATTCAAAATTGGGATTCCAGCTTTATTTATATGTGTAGCATTAGGGGTGTTAAAAAATGCAAAAACCAAACCGAACCGGTTTTTCGATTATCCGGAAGACTGGTTTGGTTTAAGTTCAAGGAAATACATAAACCGAAAATTTGGTTCGGTTACCGGTATAAAGAAATTTTAAAACCGGTTTATAAACCTGGTTTTCACTTTAAAATTAAAAAACCCTAAACCTCAAATCCCTTTCTCTTTACTCTTCACCTTTTACGCATTTCTCATTTTTTTTTTTCACATAGACACACACATTTCTCCTCAGTCCTCACCGATTTTCACTTTTCTCTTCCTCTCAAAATAAAAAATATATTAAAAGGAAAACCAGTTCAAAACCAGTTAACCAGTTTTTACTAGCCAATTTTCTCCTTAACCGGTTCGATTTCAGTTTAGGAAATTTCCTAAACCGAAAAACCGGTTCAGTTCAGAAAATCGATTAACCCATTATGAACACCCCTTTATAACATTATTGTAAAACTAAAAAGTTAAAAAAAAAAAAAAATTAAGTATGCACACTGTGTATTTATCATTTTATTCAGACACAAACCAGTTGTTATCAAAAGACAAATTGTATTGTAAAACCTTTCTTATTAAGTGGATAAAAATTAAAAGATTCAATAATCAATATCCACTTGCGGCTAACTTTATTTATTTTCTTAATCATTTTATTAACTATTGCGCGCACCCAGTTGCAATAAGATATTAACCAATTGTTACTTATTTACACTTTACAGTGTTTTAAAACCCCACCCAATCTGACCTATTGAACCGGTTTAACCAGGACCGTGACCTTCACTGGACTGGGTTAACAATTTTCCTATTTACCCAAAACCTTAGAATTTAGGATGATGATCGATGAACAATTGAAGACTAGGATGTTGGGGCTTTTAAAGAGCAAATGTCGGTGAGTACAATGATGGCAACAGAAGTAATTTCTGGTGATTTAATCGGTCAAAAATCGAAAAAAACCAACAATGACAACAGTTGACTTTTGCCGATGATTGGCAAGGTGAACAGGGGTTGGGTGAAATGGGGAGGCTAAAGGGAGTATTTTAATGGTGATGAGGAGGGTTGTCGAAATCAACGGTGGTGAGATCTAACCGAAATTGATCGACACTGACAATCTGACATTAGTGAGATCTATCCAAAATCGATCGATTTCGACCAGATGTTGAATAAATTTTCTAAGAAATTGGCTCAAGTAATGATTAAGATTGCATCGCCAACCAGTTGAACACCAATTTGCATTTGAAATGTGTTTATTAAATTTCAAACCTATAAAAACTTAACGTAATTTCAAGAATGTATTTGCTAAATTTTAAACTTTTGAACACCCGATTTGACCAGCCGATCAAACCTATTAAACCAGTCAACCCAAGACTCAGAAATTTTGTTAGGTTTCACCCCGGTTGGTTATTAAAACATTACTTATTTACACTAAAAGCCAAGATGGAAAGAATACGTCAGCATAGGCACAATGCAAAGAACTATCCTTGTCCAGAACCGGAAGCAAATGACTATCTCAGGTGAACCGTTCCGTTGGTCTTACTAAAGATCCAAGGAAAATCTATGAAAATGAACAAAAAGCTAATAAAAGTGGGGGAAATTTTACATAAGAATTGGCCCAAAGATTGCCCGGTTCTGGGATCAGATTACCCATTTTCCAGTATGGGAATTTAATCTTTACATAAAATAAACCAGCATCACAAACCAATTCTAAAATATTCCAAGTGGAAACAACTGTCACCAGTTATATGAGAATGAAATCAAAACAATTTTCCGGTGTAGAAGATAATGAAGGAAAGATATTCTACACCTCAAAATTTCTCGCAATTATCATCAATTAATATCAATGGATTGAGTTAAGGCAAAAATGCTATAACTGTTTGACGAGCCATATCTATATAAAATGAGAGAATACAAGATATTACTTTAACACAAAACTTCTTCCATTGGAACTCCCAATAAGAAAAAGCACTCAGGATCACAATAAAGCCTTGCTCTTCATGTGTAACTGTTACGGTTGTCGCTTGGAGCGAGGCAATAGAGCAAGGAGGATTTTTTTTCTAGGCCCCTGCAAATTATACCACCTTTATTAAACACTGCGGGTCAAACATTCAACTAGAACATGGCAAGCTAAAAGATCAACACGACGAAACAGGAATGCAGATTAAATATGCAAATCATCACTTGGAAATAGTTCATACATATTCAAAACTGCCAAATTCTCAACTTTTTCTAGAAACACCAAGTGTTTTTACACAGTTAAGCTCACTACCACAACTGTTTAAAGTTAAAGCAACGGTTAACACCAAAGATCATACAATCTCAGTAACTTGTTAGGGTGTTTATGTAGGCAACAGATATTTGGCTCTAGAAGACTAGTGCAATAGAGTCATTCCTCAAATGCTGGACTCAAACAGAGGACTAGTGCAACAGAGTCCAATATTTCATTGTAAAATAATAATTTTAAAAATTCCTCCCCCAGCTTTGCCTACATTTGATTGAGCATGGCTTTCCCGACATATAACATCTAAAACTCTATTTCTTCTCAAAAAAAGATGCTAAAAGAGTGGGGTACTCAGTTGATCAACCTTAATTAGTCTAATTTCATCAACATTTAATTGAAATGAATGAACTTTAAAAAAAAGGAATGCTGCTTGATTATGCACGAGTTTCAGACATCACATAGTATAGTGCTTTTTGCATGAGACATCCTAACATTTCAGAAGCAAGAAAAGGCATTAAGAATAATATTTTTGAGGAAGACACCGATCATTACACCCACCAAACAGGGGGGACAGAGAGAGAAAAGGTGCCATCAGTAGGATATGTAGAATGAGACAATTTAAGAATATTAAAGTCAATTTATAAGTAGATTACAGAGATTTAAATTAGAAATCTATTGTCTGAGTGGGATGGAAAGATGACCCCTAGATTTTTACTCTGTGTGTGAAATTTTAATACCATACAATACCTTCCAACTGCTTTCATCTTTTGTTTCACTCAAACTACAAATACAGCTTAAATAATAAGGTGGAAGGGATAAACTACACCTTAGCAATTTAAAATGTACATGCAATTTAATTCAACACATGCATAATAATAATATGTACATGCTTCAACTCATATATTTAAGCTGACTCAAATTCTAAACATTTTCATACCCAAAGCAATTTAGATTACATAAAATGCATTATGACTTTGCAAATGTAAAACTCTGCAAAGTCGAACTGCTTCCCAGCATCAAACACACCTAAAAGAAAAAGACAAAAAAGAAAAGAAAAGACAAAGGAAAAGTATATGTATACCATAGGTATTCCCAGCTCTTTGAGGTCATTTTCCCCCATCTGCTTCAGTGCAGTCATATCCACCTGCATTATAGATCAAATGAATCAAATAAAAGAAAACAAGGTGAGATTTTTTTTTTTTTTTAGTTCTTTTTTTTTTAAATAAATAAAAATGGAAAAGAAAAAAAGAAATCATCTTGTTCACTAGCCGACTCCAACAATGAACTGAAACTCCTCCTGATTTTAAATATTCAAAATTGAGATCCCATAAATTTGTAATCTGCAGTGTAAATTCCTTAACTTGTTTCCTATCAAAAATAAATAAATTCCTTAATGTATAACTTTTGAGATTGTACTAAACTTAGCACGTATAGTAAAACTAATAATGACACAAACATGATTTATAAAAGAAAAAATGTTCACATAATGTTCCTTCGAAGCATACTTTTGTTCTTTATACCCATAAATCCTTTCCTTTCTTACGTCTTTACCAAGATCTTTACAGGGGATCACACAACCTTGATTGAAACTTGTGAGATGTACTATGCCAAGCAGGCAATCACAAATTCAACTCCAAATCCTCTTGATTAAAGCCAAAGACCTCAACAGCTCATCAAAGCAATTAATCAAAGGAAAGAATAAAGTAACATACTTCCTCAGCCTTAAAAAGGATGGCATATTTTCCCAATCCCAGTGAATGTAACAAACCATCAACTGTTTGTTGTTCTTCACCCTACATAATGAATAACAAAAGAAAGAGCTCAGAAGATGCAAGAAATAGTAATCATTTACAAGTAAATAAAACCAAACAAAAAACTACAAAAAGGAATTCTCAAGAGCTACACTCTAATAAACAGCCATGAAAATATTGACGCTATGAGCTGTTTTTGTGGTAGGGTGATGGGAAGAATCTGGTGGGCATATATATTGAACAGAGATTAAGTGCAAATATATTATTAGAGGATAAAGAATAGGAATCATATGAGATATGGAATAAAAATTTCAACTTGTGTCTCAGGCAAGCATTTCAAACTAGCAACAAGTGCCAAATAATAAATTCTAATTATGTAGCTTGGGAACATTGCATCTCCAAAAAAGCAATTTCTAACCCCAGAAATGAATAAGCAACTAGATATCAATTAATTTACTAAGAAATTAAGATTTTAAGACCATGCCGGCAAACAATCTCAACAAATAGTAAAGCCACAGTATACCAGGAAATTTGATAAATCTGACTAGCTGACACAATGCAGCTTTTCTAGTGCCTATAGCCCCAACTTCCATTATCTCAGGAGTACTGCTTTTTACATTATCAATTGGGCCATCCAAGTCACTGAGTAGACCCAACTGTACAGCTAAAAACTTAGATGATTCATGAAATCAATGGGATTACAGGGATCTTAGACTTTTAAGCTGAAAAATTACAAAAGGGGCTAGCTAATATAGCCAGATTTGAAAACAGAGCTAATCCTTGAGCTTCTTAATTTGCCCCTCAAGTCCTTTCTATTTCTTTGGAAGTAGGGTGGCATGATTGAAGGCTCTCTAAACAACATCCATAACCTTTTTCTTTCATTTGTCCATGTAAACATGCTAACTTGATAAATTTAGGCCAATGAATATCATTTCACAATGTATAAAACACATTAGATATGAAACAATGTATTTAGAACTTGTAAAATGATACACTTCTACCTAAAAACAAGTACTTGTGAATTTTCTCATTGGCAACTGAAAAGTGAACTTCTCCAAAAAAAAATTGAACTATAGCATTAGTGTTAAAAAAAAAAAAAAAAAAAAAAGAAGTCCAACCATTTAAAAAGTTAACTATGGTACACAATCACCCCTACAAGGCAAATTAAGAAAAACAATAAACAAGAACCTGACAAATCAAATAGAAGTAGCAGGTGACCACATTTATCAGATTTTCAAGCAGTAGTAGTATACCAATGTAAATCATCCTTTCCATGGTATAAGAGTTTTATATAGTCTCATATACATATATATAGATATCATTGCAGAGTATGACAAAGTATCAGTGTGTGTGTCAGAAAGTAGTAGCCAGGTAGCTCGTACCATGTATGAACTTTTTGGCCCAGTAGACGAGGGCAGTTGGCCTAGAAGCTGCGGGACCGGTGGTACCGGTTTAGCAGATCCAGAAGGCAATGCAGGTTTAGTCATGTAAGGTGCAGAACTGACAGGCCTTGGAGCATTATGAACATCTTTGCTCATATATGGAACTGTTCGCACATCATCATACGTCCTGCTTAATGGCCTTCTCTGTAGATGCTCCACATTCCTTGGGGGGGATAGACCCCTAGTGGAACCAAAAATTCTCTCCGGTGATCTTCGTCTTATATGATCCAAAGTCCAAGCAGAATAAGAATTTCTAGATGAGCTCATCTGGGGCAAATCTTCTGCACTTCTTGTAAGAGGAATTCTCCCCAGGATACTGGATTCTTTTGACTCAGGCATGCGCTGCCTTGAATCAAGTTTACTGAGCGGGGGCTGGCTGGTCCTTGACAGTTTTTCACGAAGGTCCATGAATTTCCGATCATCATCACTCCGAGCTTGTCTAACAACATTTTTTTGCATGAGTTTGAATCGAAGGTCATTTTTGCCAATGGAAACATCTTTAGTTGTTCAAGGCAACAAAGTTAGTGATCAGAAAACCAGTTAAAATTTTTTTGAAAAGAAATTATATCACAATGACAAAAAGAAAGCTACTTACCATCAACACCATTACTAGTCAAACTTGAAATAGAACTATCCCCTCTTTGTCTGCAAGAATTTGAAGTATAATCACTACTCATGGAAGTAAAATTCATTGACAAAATAAGGAAAAAAGGTCGTGCATATACAATCACACACTAAACAAGACTTGGAATACAGCGTTAAACTTGATGCAATTTAGAAACTCGAAAACATACTACAATGCATCAACTAATAGAGAACATCAAAAAACGAATTTAAAGGTGAATACAATGCATCAACAAATATAGAAGAACGATGAAGACACCTTTTGTGGTTGACTTGGGAACTATCTGAATTACTTCCTAATCTATCCCTTATGGACCGCTTACTTCCAGCAGCAGGCAGGGAATCAGAAAAACCAACATCTGACACAAGTCCAGACCTTTTCACCACCTGCAAATTTATAGTAAAGATTAATGCATCCTTATAACGAGTGCTACAAGTAGATGCAATTTAGCAATTCTATTGTTAATCCTAAAACACCAAACCATCTAATAAATTTCCCCAAAAAAAGAGTAAAGGAAATAAGCTCACAACAAAATTCCACTCCATATATAATATTAATTTGCTTATCCCGAACAATGTATTAGAAACTAAAAACATAAATAAAAGAGTAAAAGCCCATTCAGCGCTTATATATAGAGTTGGCTCGAGCTCAGATGACTACACTTTTGGCAATAAACAAATTCCTGTTCCACATTTTCTTGGCAACCAAACAGATACTAAAAAAAATGGTTACAAGTACCAAAAAAAAAACAAAAAAAAAAAAAAAAAAGACGTCCGACTCCAATCAATAGCTCAAAAAGCAATAATAAAAGAGAAAACCATGAATACATTCAAAATCAAAGCTCAGCACTGAAATTTGCTACTAAAAAATAAATAAAAAAGGAAACCCTAACTTTCGAAAAGATTAAAAAAAGAAGAGAAAGAGAGAGTACCTGCCACTACTTCCAAAGTAATAGTAACACGCGCTTTCGAAGCTTCTGCCATAACCAAAGCTAAAAACCCTAGTTGAATTAACCAATTAATCGACCCAATATACCGCAGAAAAAATTGATGCCTGAAGCATCGCCGTTTTCGAATCAGCTACAACAAATTAAAAACCCTAAGCTCATTACACAACTAGAAAATTAATACAGAGCAATCGAAATCACTTATATGATCGTGATTGATAATTATGTGTATCAGGTGAAAAACTAATTAAAATAAATAAAAAGGAAAGGGAGAGAACGGTCGTGATTCGTGAAGAGAAGATGAGTGTTACTGTAGAAATGTTACGGCCTTACAGGGCCGACCTAAAGAAATGATGGTTAGGATTGTCCGTGCGTTGTGTTTTTTGTGTGTGATCACGACAATATGGGACGTCTGATTGAATGATTCATTGGTTAGTTAACACTTGGTACCCGTATTATATATATATATATTTTTTTTTTTATATGTTTCTTAACATTTTTGAAGAGCTAATTACGGACTCCGTTCAGGTTTCAATATTTCGCACACAACTACCCCGCTCAGCTCGCACCCCTTTAACTTTTATCAAAGCTCCGTTACAGTTATCTCCATATCACTCCCTTCAACAAAAATTATTGACAACTTGCCCCCTATATGTAGCCATTTACACCTCTTACTAGTTACTATCAATTTTTGGTGTTAAATTAATTGAAAGAAGGGCACAAAGTTGAAAATTAAAATATTTTACAAGTATAAATATAAAAACTTAAAAATATATATATAATTTTTAAAATATATACTTTTATAAAATGAAAATTTAATAATAATTTTTTTTTTAAATTGTTCATTCAACAATCTAAGAACATCTCCAAATGATTTTTTATATGATCCAAACTCTCTATTATAAGAGTCTATCCATAAAAATAAGAGTCCAATCGACTCTTTATCCTTTAAATATAAATTAAATAGTGAGTTTAGCTCTCCATATTTAGAGAGTCAAATTTCACTCATATATCTTAATTTTAATTAATAAACTACAAGTTTCTATGCATTTTATTTATTAATTTTCTTTCCTATTAAGTTTCTTTCTTGAAAATAAAGAGTATCTTTAATAAATTTAAATAGTCCATTGGATTTGAATAAAAATTTTGTTTTATATGAAATATGCTATTTAAAATAAAGAATACCATTGAAGATGCTCAGAAGATGGTTGCAGAGATCTGATAGTCCTAAACCTCTTTTTTTTCAATTTTTTTACTCAGTTTTTTGAAGATTTTTTTTTATGTCCGTATAATTGATATTGACATTTGGTAAACAGTAGGCTTGAGCTTTAAGTAAATTTTTTTTAAAATGATATTAAATCTTAAGTGTGTGTATATATATATATATATTGATATATTTAATATATAGTTGAGTATTTTAACATAGAAGGTCTATTTTACCCTTCTCTTAATTAACTTTAACACGAAATGAACAACAAACAGCGTAAGTGGCTCATTATGGGGGGTAACTATCATTTTTTTTATGTTAGAAGGGGTGTAAAAAATAACCCTAACAGACTCCTAACGAAAGTTAAAGAAGGAGGGCGTTTGTGTTAACATTTTTTCTATCCAATTGAAATTTTATGGGAGGTCTACGTAATTAATTCTTTTTTTAACTATAATTTATTTGTAAACTCATGTATATAAAATATTAGGACACAAAATTTTAAGTTACAAATTAATAAATTTTAATTTTCATAATGTTCATCAATCATCAGTTAAGTCATCTTTCCAAATTTGAGACTTTTTTGTGAGTTTTAAACTACTATCTTTTACTCAATAATATATAGCAAGATAAATGAAATATTAATACTGTTGAATATAAAAAATTACATACTATTTCATATACAATTATTTTATATGTATGTGTAACATTACTTCTTTTCAAAAATATAAATATTAAAGCTTGCGATTTTTTTCTTCTTTTTTTACATATAAAAGCATGATAATTAAAAAAGAGAGAGGAATGGTTGATGTTTAGTTGTATTGCTATAATAATAAAATTACTACTAAAAGGTTATTATAATATATATATATATATAAAGGGGAATTAATATTAAATGTGACCTATATAAGCGATTGTGATTTTTATTTAATGTTAAAACAATTTCTGCCAAAATAAAAATACGAATAGATTGTGATTGGACTTTAATATCTGGAAAGCAAATTTAATAAAATATTTTCCTTAACATCTACCTTATTATAATTTTATCTTTAATAAAATTTTATTATTAGATACAATAAGTTAAAGACTTGATTGATACAGATCAATAAAAACCACAATAATGGACCATAACAATTCAAGGAGGCCCCTTGAAAAAAAGTGAGTGAGGTTAAAATGAAAAAGGAAACACAAAGTTGTAAACTATTACTGTAGATGGATGTTGAACCGTGATCAATTAATGTTCTAACTAAAATATTATTATGAGTGAACAACTTTTTCCCACCCAAAGTTTGCCTTAAAGACCCTTTTCCACCACAAAAATTTCAAAATATCACTTTTCTACACAAAGTCAATTTTGGTGACGAAAATTCTTTCCATCACCCCCATTTGAACCTCTAGTCTCCCCTCTACAAAACCTCTTTCACTCCAACACTTGATTTCTCGTCGATTGTTGGCCATTATAAAGCTATAGTTTATTGTTCTTAGCTGATTTCCGACTAATTCCGGTGGCGAATATTTAATCAGTCACTACATTTGATCCACCGGCCTCCACTCTATAAAAACTCTTTTACCCTGGCTTTTGGTAACTCGTCGAACGTCTGCCGAGAAAGTGAAATGTATGTTGGGTATTAACGAAATATAAACGTTGGGTGAAAAATGGTATTTTGAAACTTTTTAGGTGGAAAGCGTCATTAAGGCAACCCTTAGGTGGGAAAAAGTCGTTTACTCTTATCATTATTGAGCTTATTAAAGTAGTGCAATATCATCTTTCTCAAGCAAAAAGTTGAAGGTGATGATAGATTACATAGAAATTTTTCAAAGGTTTAAGGTTTATGAAAATTAAAAGTTTCCACACACTCATGCCCTATAGAGATTACCAATTTACCATCATAAACCCTTGTGCAGAAACCCCTTCCACTCAAACACTAGTGATATTCTCTAAACCCTACGGAGATTGTAAATCACCCCTCACTAGAAGAATACCCTAACTCTCAAATAATCTCTTCTTTGCTGTTCTTCTCTTGTGTGCTTATTTTTTTCTTCTAAGATTTAGACTCCTTTAGGGTTGTAGATTTATTTGGAGAAGTGGCTTTCCTTGTATCAATTGTAAACTTCCTTGTTAAGAACTTTCCCAAAGTTATTGAAATCAAATAGGAACTACAAACCCACAAGAACTCTTCCTAAACAGTTCTTCTCCAAAACTAGGAAAAAATCCCCTTAAAATAGATAGATATCATAATCTGCCAAATCCACGTTCTCCATAGCAAATTCCTTGTTGCTACAGCAACTTAGCAACTGGAACTTGTGGCAACCCAGACTCGCTATAGTGAATCTACTACTGTATTAAACTCTTGCTTTCTCTTTCACCGATTCTCTAACCACGATTCCAATCCGAACTTATAATCATAGATACATTATAATGAGCTAAAAATATCACAATATCTGTTCTTGCACCAAAAAAAAAAAAAAATAGTAATAATTTCTAAATTAACTCATACTCTATTTTATGTTTTTGTTTTAATTTTTATCCTTTAATTCTTACTTAAACCCTAATTCTAAGTTTTCTAAATCATTGGACCATTTTTTTTTTAAATTCAAATATTTGTTTGATGGAAATCTATGAAGAAAATAATCACACAATGGGATAAAATTGAATCTAAATAAGAAAAAGTATGTTTTAAATTTGAAATTAGGTAAAAGAAGTATAAATTAAAAAAAAAAAAAAAAACTAAATAAGTTTGAATTTGTAGAAAATTAGTGTAAACAAAAACCCTAACTAAGTTTGAAATTTGATAAAAAAAGGGTAAACCGAAAACCTAACCCAATTAAACAAAGTGCAATTAAGACTTTAAGATTCCATGATGAACGGGCATAGGAAAGCTAAGCGACAATCCAAATCATTCAACGGGCGGCCAGACAGTGGGATTTGTGGCACTAACATCTTAAGCCCCAGGAGTCTACTAAAAGTGAAGAAGATTTAAGCTTTCAAGTCAAGGAAGTCGTCTTCCACTCAAAATCCTATTTCCATTAACCAAAAATCCTTGGAGAACACCTTCTCAACTGAAAATATAATAAAACAACCACTGTCTCAAGGACAATCATGCCGCAAAAAAAACATATGAATCATAGGCAAATCATCAAAGTATTTCCTATTAATTATCATGATTTTATAGATACATGTGATAAAAAGTGCTAAAACGATTTTTTAGTTCAACATCAAAACACCTCGGAGCCCATGTTAAACTCTCTATAATGTATTGATCCGTTAGTGACTTGATCTAATAAAAATAAATCTAACAAATTTTTTTTTTTTTTTTTTTTTTTTTTTTTTAAATCAAGTGGATTCATACGTGTTAATAAGAGAGATTTAGGATTTTTTTTATCAAATGGATTCATATGGTTTTAAAACCTGGACCGGACAGGCCGATTCGACCGATTTCAACCATTGGTCTGGATTGATCTGTATGTGGTTGAACCGGAGAAATGGTGTCGAACCACTAGTTCAACCATCAGGTCACCGAACCCGTGGCTAAACATGGTCACTAAAATGCAATTTCAAATAAAATCTCTAATTCCATTTCTGAATTCTGATCCACCAATTTGCCACAATCTGCCAGAAAAACCAACATAATCCACCATAACTCAAACCCTAATCCATCACACAATCACTACAACACCACAATTATCCAAATAACAACCCAGTGAGCAACTGCACACAAATGGCTCTAGCAAGAGCCAACACAATCTACCATAAACCACCACACAAAAGAGACGAGTAGGAAGTGAAGAGAGAGGCAAGCAAACCCAAATAGCAACAAGATCCGTCAGGCTGGAAAACCTGACAAATACACCCATGTGATCCCTTGCAGGTTTGAAAACCTGACAAACACACCCTTGTGAGTAGGCTTTTCCATTGAAACCCTAGCACCACAATCAATCAGTGGCAGCAGGACTGCGACAACGCGCAAACGCTAGCTTGAACCAACAACAAACATAACGGCTGGGACTCAAACAATCTCAAACCAATAAAATTACTAAAATGGTACTACATAAAACAAGGACATACTATAGAATTTTAATTCAACGGATAATGTAAGTAATACTTGGTCAAACTAGCTTATAACAAAAAAAAAAGTACCTCCCCCCCAACTTATTTTTTTTAGCTTATAAGCTCAAAAAATTATAAACAAACAGGTCACTTGCTTATTTTAGAACTATAAGCAAGTTTGACCAGCTTATAAGCTTAGACAACACCCCCAAGCTTAGACAGATACTCCCTAATAAAATGCATAGAAACTTGTAGTTTATTAATTAAAATTATGATAAAGAGTGAAATTTAACTCTCTAGATGTAGAAGGTCAAACTCACTATTTAATTTATATTTAAGGATAAAGATTCTTGTGAACTCTTGTTTTTATAAAAATTCTTTATAATAAATAGTCATTTGAGATGCTCAAGAATATCTCCAAAAAAACTCTTTATATGATCATCCTGCAACTCTTTTTTTTTTTTTTTTTTTTTTTTTCTTTTGTAAATTTTTTTAAAATGATATTAATCTAAGTATATTTTTTTTTAATTTTATTTTTTTTTGTTTGAATTTAATATATAGTTGAGTATTTTAACATAGAAGGTCTATTTACCCTTCTCTTAATTAACTTTACACAAGAAAACACAAACGGTGTAAGTGGCTTATTATGGGGGTAACTATCATTTTTTTATGTTAGAGGGGTAAAAAATACCCTAACAGACTCCTAACGAAAGTTAAGAGAGGTTTGTGTTAACATTTTTTTCTATCCAATTGAAATTTATAGGGTCTACGTAATTAATTTTTTTTTTAACTATAATTTTTATGTAAACTCATGTATATAAAATATAGGACACAAAATTAAGTTCAAATTATAAATTTTAATTTTCATAATGTTCATAATCATCAGTTAGTATCTTTCCAAATTTGAGACTTTTTGTGAGTTTTAAACTACTATCTTTTACTCAATATATATAGCAAGATAAATGAAATATTGTTACTTTGAATATAAAAAATACATACTATTCATATACAATTATTTTATATGTTGTGTACATTACTTCTTTCAAAAATATAAATAAAGTTGCATTTTTTTTTTTCTTTTTTTACATAAAAGCATGATAATTAAAAAAGAGAGAGGAATGGTTGATGTTTAGTTGATTGCTATAATAAAAATTACTACTAAAGGTTATTAAATATATATATATAAAAGGGGAATTAATTTAAATGTGACCTATATAAGCGATTGTGATTTTATTTATGTAAAACAATTTCTGCCAATAAATAACGAATAGATTGTGATTGACTTTATATCAACAAATTTAATAAAATATTTCCTTAAACATCTACCTTATTATAAATTTTAGTCTTTAAATAAAATTTTATTATTAGATACAATAAGTTAAAGACTTGATTGATACAGATCAATAAAAACCACAATAATGGACCATAACAATTCAAGGAGGCCCCTTGAAAAAAGTGAGTGAGGTTAAAATGAAAAAGAACACAAAGTTGTAAACTTTACTGTAGATGATGTTGAACCGTGATCAATTAAGTTCTAACTAAAATATTATTAGAGTGAACAACTTTTTCTCCCACCCAAAGTTTGCCTTAAAGACCCTTTTCCACCACAAAAATTTCAAAATATCACTTTTCTCACAAAGTCAATTTTGGTGACGAAAATTCTTTCCATCACCCCCATTGAACCTCTAGTCTCCCCTCTACAAAACCTCTTTCACTCCAACACTTGATTTCTCGTCGATTGTTGGCCATTATAAAGCTATAGTTTATTGTTCTTAGCTGATTTCCGACTATTCCGTGGCGAATATTTAATCATCCAAATAAATAAAAAAAGGAAACCCTAACTTTCGAAAAGATTAAAAAAAAGAAGAAGAAGAAGAAGAAGATACCTGGCCACTACGTCCAAGAGTAATAGTAACACGCGCTTTCGAAGCTTCTGCCATAACCAAAGCTAAAAACCCTAGTTGAATTAACCAATTAATCGACCCAATATACCGCAGAAAAAATTGATGCCTGAAGCATCGCCGTTTTCGAATCAGCTACAACAAATTAAAAACCCTAAGCTCATTACACAACTAGAAAATTAATACAGAGCAATCGAAATTACTTATATGATCGTGATTGATAATTATGTGTATCAGGTGAAAAACTAATTAAAATAAATAAAAAGGAAAGGGAGAGAACGGTCGTGATTCGTGAAGAGAAGATGAGTGTTACTGTAGAAATGTTACGGCCTTACAGGGCCGACCTAAAGAAATGATGGTTAGGATTGTCCGTGCGTTGTGTTTTTTGTGTGTGATCACGACAATATGGGACGTCTGATTGAATGATTCATTGGTTAGTTAACACTTGGTACCCGTATTATATATATATATATTTTTTTTTTTATATGTTTCTTAACATTTTTGAAGAGCTAATTACGGACTCCGTTCAGGTTTCAATATTTCGCACACAACTACCCCGCTCGGCTCGCACCCCTTTAACTTTTATCAAAGCTCCGTTACAGTTATCTCCCTGACACTCCCTTCAACAAAAAATATTGACAACTTGCCCCCTATATGTAGCCATTTACACCTCTTACTATTTACTATCAATTTTTGGTGTTAAATTAATTGAAAGATGGGCACAAAGTTGAAAATTAAAATATTTTACAAGTAAAAATATAAAAACTTAAAAAATATATATAATTTTTAAAACATATACTTTTATAAAATGAAAATTTAATAATAATTTTTTAAAGAAAAAAATGGTTCATTCCGATAATCTAAGAGCATCTTCATTGGTGTTCTTTATTTTAAAAAGAATCTTCATTAATTTCTAAATATGAAAAACAAAATTTTTATTTAAATCCAATGGACTTTTTAAATTTAATGAAGATATTCTTTATTTTCAAGAAAAAGACTTAATATGAGAGAGATAGGGAGTGTTTGTCTGAGCTTATAATTCGGGGGTGTTTGTCTAAGCTTATAAGCTGGTCAAACTAGCTTATAAGCTCTAAAATTAAGCTGACCTGTTTGTTTATAACTTTTTTGAGCTTATAAGTTGAGCTTATAAGTAAAAAAAAAAATATGTTGGGGGAGAGGTACTTTTTTTTTTTTTTTTTTGGCTTATAAGTACTCTACTTATAAGCTAGGTTGACCAAGTATATTACCACATTATCCTTGTTTAATTTTAAAATTCCTTAATATACCCTTGTTTAATGTAGTACCTTTTTTAGTCATTTTATAATAAAATATACTTATAAGCCACATTTTACCAAACACGTCAACTACTTATCAGTCACTTATAACGTAATTGCTTAAAATTTCAAATGCTTATAAGCTAAAATTATCTCCCCCTTACTTTGTTTTTTTGGCTTATAAGCACTCTGTTTATAAGCTAGTTTGACCAAGTATATTACCACATTATCTTTATTTAATTTAAAAATTTCTTAGTATACCCTTGTTTAAAGTAGTATATTTTTTAGTCATTTTATAATAAAATATACTTATAAGCCACATTTTACCAAACACGTCAACTACTTATCAGTCACTTATAAGTATTTTAACCAAACAAGTAATTGCTTAAAATTTCAAATACTTATAAGCTAAAAAGCACTTGTTGCTTATAAGCTAATTTTCATAAGCTCAGACAAACACCCCCTTAAACTGACCTGTTTGTTTATAACTTTTTTGAGCTTATAAGAAAAAAAAAATAAGTTGAGGGGGAGGTACTCTTTTTTTTTTTTTTTTGCTTATAAGCACTCTGCTTATAAGTTAGTTTGACGAAGTATATTACCACATTATCCTTGTTTAATTTTAAAATTCCATAGTATACCTTTATTTAATGTAATACCTTTTTTAGTCATTTTATAATAAAATGTATTTATAAGCCACATTTTACCAAACACGTCAACTACTTATCAGTCACTTATAAGTATTTTAACCAAACATGTAATTGCTTAAAATTTCAAATGCTTATAAGCTAAAATTAGTTTATAAGCACTTGTTGCTTATAAGCTAATTTTTCCTCCCAACTTATTTTTTTTTGGCTTATAAGCTCAACTTATAAGCTCAAAAAAGTTATAAACAAACAGGTCAGCTTAATCTTAGAGCTTATAAGCTAGTTTGACCAGCGTATAAGGTGTTTGTCTGAGCTTATGAAAATTAGCTTATAAGCAACAATTGCTTATAAGCTAAAATTAACTTATAAGTATTTGAAATTTTAAGCAATTACGTGTTTGGTTAAAGTACTTATAAGTGACTGATAAGTAATTGCCGTGTTTGGTAAAATGTGACTTATAAATACATTTTATTATAAAATTACTAAAAAATGTACTACATTAAACAAGGACATACTATAGAATTTTAAAATTAAACAAGGATAATGTGGTAATATACTTGGTCAAACTAGCTTATAAGCAAAAAAAAAAAGTACCTCCCCCCCAACTTATTTTTTTTAGCTTATAAGCTCAAAAAAATTATAAACAAACAGGTCAGCTTAATTTTAGAACTTATAAGCAAGTTTGACCAGCTTATAAGCTTAGACAAACACCCCCAAGCTTAGACAGATACTCCCTAAATAAAATGCATAGAAACTTGTAGTTTATTAATTAAAATTATGATAAAGAGTGAAATTTAACTCTCTAGATGTAGAAGGTCAAACTCACTATTTAATTTATATTTTAAGGATAAAGAGTCTGTTGAACTCTTGTTTTTATGAATAAATTCTTTATAATAAATAGTCATTTGAAGATGCTCTAAGAATATCTCCAAAAAAACTCTTTATATGATCATCCTGCAACTCTTTTTTTTTTTTTTTTTTTCTTTTAAGTAAATTCTTTTTAAAATGATATTAAATCTTAAGTATATTTTTTTAATTTTAATTTTTTTTGTTTTGATATATTTAATATATAGTTGAGTATTTTAACATAGAAGGTCTATTTTACCCTTCTCTTAATTAACTTTGACACAAGAAATGAACAACAAACGGTGTAAGTGGCTTTATTATGGGGAGTAACTATCATTTTTTTATGTTAGAGGGAGCGTAAAAAATGACCCTAACAGACTCCTAACGAAAGTTAAGACGGAGAGTGTTTGTGTTAACCTAATAATTTTTTCTATCCAGTTGAAATTTCATGCAAGGTCTACGTAATTAATTATTTTTTTAACTATAATTTATATGTAAACTCATGTATATAAAATATAAGGACACAAAATTGTAAGTTACAAATTGATAAATTTTAATTTTCATAATGTTCATAAATCATCAGTTAAGTGATCTTTCCAAATTTGAGACTTTTTTGTGAGTTTTAAACTACTATCTTTTACTCAATAATATATAGCAAGATAAATGAAATATTGTTACTATTGAATATAAAAAAATACATACTATTTCATATACAATTATTTTATATGTATGTGTAACATTACTTCTTTTCAAAAATATAAATATTAAAGCTTGCGATTTTTTTCTTCTTTTTTTACATATAAAAGCATGATAATTAAAAAAGAGAGAGGAATGGTTGATGTTTAGTTGTATTGCTATAATAATAAAATTACTACTAAAAGGGTATTATATATATATATAAAGCAAAGGGGAATTAATGTTAAATGTGACCTATATAAGCGATTGTGATTTTTATTTAATGTAATAACAATTTCTGCCAAAATAAAAATACGAATAGATTGTGATTGGACTTTAATATCTGGAAAGCAAATTTAATAAAATATTTTCCTTAACATCTACCTTATTATAATTTTATCTTTAATAAAATTTTATTATTAGATACAATAAGTTAAAGACTTGATTGATACATATCAATAAAAACCAATAATGGACCATCACAATTCCAAGGAGGCCCCTTGAAAAAGATTGAGTGAGGTTAAAATGAAAAAGGAAACAACACAAGTTGTAAACTATTACTATAGATGGATGTTGAACCGTGATCAATTAATGTTCTAACTAAAATATTATTATGAGTGAACAACTTTTTCCCACCCAAAGTTTGCCTTAAAGACCCTTTTCCACCACAAAAATTTCAAAATATCACTTTTCTACACAAAGTCAATTTTGGTGACGAAAATTCTTTCCATCACCCCCATTTGAACCTCTAGTCTCCCCTCTACAAAACCTCTTTCACTCCAACACTTGATTTCTCGTCGATTGTTGGCCATTATAAAGCTATAGTTTATTGTTCTTAGCTGATTTCCGACTAATTCCGGTGGCGAATATTTAATCAGTCACTACATTTGATCCACCGGCCTCCACTCTATAAAAACTCTTTTACCCTGGCTTTTGGTAACTCGTCGAACGTCTGCCGAGAAAGTGAAATGTATGTTGGGTATTAACGAAATATAAACGTTGGGTGAAAAATGGTATTTTGAAACTTTTTAGGTGGAAAGCGTCATTAAGGCAACCCTTAGGTGGGAAAAAGTCGTTTACTCTTATCATTATTGAGCTTATTAAAGTAGTGCAATATCATCTTTCTCAAGCAAAAAGTTGAAGGTGATGATAGATTACATAGAAATTTTTCAAAGGTTTATGAAAAGTTTCCACACACTCATGCCCTATAGAGATTACCAATTTACCATCATAAACCCTTGTGCAGAAACCCCTTCCACTCAAACACTAGTGATATTCTCTAAACTCTACGGAGATTGTAAATCACCCCTCACTAGAAGAATACCCTAACTCTCAAATAATCTCTTCTTTGCTGTTCTTCTCTTGTGTGCTTATTTTTTTCTTCTAAGATTTAGACTCCTTTAGGGTTGTAGATTTATTTGGAGAAGTGGCTTTCCTTGTATCAATTGTAAACTTCATTGTTAAGAACTTTCCCAAAGTTATAGAAATCAAATAGGAACTACAAACCCACAAGAACTCTTCCTAAACAGTTCTTCTCCAAAACTAGGAAAAAATCCCCTTAAAATAGATAGATATCATAATCTGCCAAATCCACGTTCTCCATAGCAAATTCCTTGTTGCTACAGCAACTTAGCAACTGGAACTTGTGGCAACCCAGACTCGCTATAGTGAATCTACTACTGTATTAAACTCTTGCTTTCTCTTTCACCGATTCTCTAACCACGATTCCAATCCGAACTTATAATCATAGATACATTATAATGAGCTAAAAATATCACAATATCTGTTCTTGCACCAAAAAAAAAAAAAAATAGTAATAATTTCTAAATTAACTCATACTCTATTTTATGTTTTTGTTTTAATTTTTATCCTTTAATTCTTACTTAAACCCTAATTCTAAGTTTTCTATCATTGGACCATTTTTTTTTTAAATTCAAATATTGTTTGATGGAAATCTATGAAGAAAATATCACACAATGGGATAAAATTGAATCTAAATAAGAAAAAGTATGTTTTAAATTTGAAATTAGGTAAAAGAAGTATAAATTAAAAAAAAAAAAAAAACTAAATAAGTTTGAATTTGTAGAAAATTAGTGTAAACAAACACCCTAACTAAGTTTGAAATTTGATAAAAAAGGGTAAACCGAAAACCTAACCCAATTACAAAGTGCAATTAAGACTTTAAGATTCCATGATGAACGGCATAGGAAAGCTAAGCGACAATCCAAATCATTCAACGGGCGGCCAGACAGTGGATTTGTGGCACTAACATCTTAAGCCCCAGGAGTCTACTAAAAGTGAAGAAGATTTAAGCTTTCAATCAAGGAAGTCGTCTTCCACTCAAAATCCTATTTCCATTAACCAAAAATCCTTGGAGAACACCTTCTCATCTGAAAATATGATAACAGCCCACTGTCTCAAGGACAAACATGCCGAAAAAAAACATATGAATAATAGGCAATCTCAGGTGTTTCCTATTATTATCATGATTTTATAGATACATGTGATAAAAAGTGCAAAACGATTTTTTAGTTCAACATCAAAACACCCCGGAACCCATGTTAAACTCTCTATAATGTATTGATCCGTTAGTGACTTGATCTAATAAAATAATCTAACAATTTTTTTTTTTTTTTTTTATCAAGTGGTTCATACTTGTTAATAAAGAGATTTAGGATTTTTTTTTATCAAATGGATTCATATGGTTTTAAAACCCGGACTGGACAGGCCGATTCGACCGTTTCAACCATTGGTCGGATTGATCTGTATGTGTTGAACAGAGAAACAATGCTAAACCACTAGTTCGACCATCGTGTCACTGAACCCGTGGCTAACCTGGTTACTAAAATGCAATTTTATTTTCAATTTCAAATGAAATCCCTAATTTCATTTTTGAATTTTGATCCACCAATTTGCCACAATCTGCCAGAAAACCAACATAATCCACCATAACTCAAACCCTAATCCATCACACAATCACTACAACACCACAATACCCCAAATAACAACCCAGTGAGCAACTACACACAAATGGCTCTAGCAAGAGCTAAACACAATCTGCCATAAACCACTACACAAAGAGACGAGTAGCAGTGAAGAGAGAGGCAAGCAAACCCAACAGTACAAGACCATCGTGTTGGAAAACCTGACAAATACACCCATGTGATCCCTTGCAGGTTTGAAAACCTAACAACACACCCCTGTGATAGGCTTCTCCATTGAAACCCTAGCACCACAATCAATCATGGGCAGCGGACTGCGACAACGCGCAAACGCTAGCTTGAACCAACAACAACATAACGGCTGGGACTCAAACAATCTCAACCAAGCGAGCCCATGTCAAACCAATCCCACACAAACTAGGAATACACAAAGCACCAAGGATGCATGACAGACTACAGGTGCACATGCGGCGCACAGATCGAGCGCAGCAACAATGAAGTACATCTGTGGAGGTTTAGGGAATTAGGGTTGGGTGTGTCGGATATATAATATATATATATATATATATTATATTGGAAGATATTTTTATAATGATAAAATATGTAAGGTTATTTTGTCATTTATTGGGGATTTTATAATTAAAATTTTATTTGTCATTTACATCACGACCCGAGGACCAGCCCCTGGACAGACCTAGGTGAAGTATTAAAACATTGGCTTGAAGCAATCGATATCTCTATGTTTTTAAGCACGTGCGCCTTAATCCTTTAGATTAATATTTGTAAGGAAAGATATCTAGTTTGTTTTAATCGTGAGAGATTTGATGTATACATAATAGTTATAAGTTATTAAGTATTCTCTTTTAATTATGCTTTTCGGTCATACGATATTTTTATAGAATAATGGTAAACACCTTTCAATCCTCGTATGTGCATTAAAAAAAATTGATTCAAGTTATGGCCACCAAAAAAAAAAACAAAAAAACTGCTTCAATCGAATAGATATCTTTTATTTATATTTGTAACATTGTCATCACTGTCCTCTCTATTTACTTCCTCAAATCTCCAATGTCATACATTAATAATTTGATTATTAATAGGAAAAAATAACATCATTCAAACATTAGATTAAGGTTAATACATTCTTTTATATGATTTTGTATTTATTAACCTGAAAACTTTTTCAGCCATTAATTGGTACGCATCAATTTTTCTTAAGACAACTTTCATACTTAAATTTGATCACTATTATTAAGTATATGTATTAAGGGCTTAAGGGCAATTGTGTATTTTCTCTTTTAGTTATAAAAAGTTTGTAAAGACTTCATATATTTGTACGGTGTCTTTGATATTAAATAACATACAGAATTTTTTTCCTTTCTTTCTCCAAACACAAATCCACAACTAGATATATATAAAAATAAGAAACTAAATGTAAAAAAAAAAATTGATTCTACATGCAGAAACTCATTTTCTGTTTATATATGTTCTCTAGTCTCGTGATCATTCACCACTCACCACAGCATTTGCTGATTTGATGCACAAATATTATTTATCCATAGAATATATCGGCAAATAATATAAACATTATGGAACCAAAATATAACAAAATGTAACCAAGCACTCCGGAAATTATGATAAGAATCACTCGTTAGTTCTCATACCGTAGGGAAGCAAATGATGAGCAGGCATCGATCTTTCCATACCTAAATTAACCTCATCATATATGGTTATATGTGACTGGTGTAGAACATTAATATTGCGGGATGTGTTATTTCATACACTATCTATAGCCATATATATATAATAATCTGCCCTCATCACTACAAAAATTGGTAATGTATTTAATTTATTTATCTCTTCCTAATTATCTAGAAATTCTTTATATCATCTCAGTGGTCAGTGCAGCATACTATAATAACCCACAAAATTGAAATTTCCACACAGATGTGTGAGCACATGACATGCATATATATACACATAGTTAAACTAATGTGAATGTATGTATAAGATGCATGTAATGTACATAAAAATTTGATTAGTTAGATGCATGCCTTTGACTTAAAACTGGTGACCAAGAGAGGGAGGTACCTTTTGAAAATTTATCATCGATCCCCAGTAGGACAATTCGATTTTGAAGTGCTTAACAGCTCATGGCGTCTTGTTCAAGGATTCGGTGATCCTTAAGTAAGGTCAATGAGAAAGCAAGGAGAGACAATCCTAGCTAATTGACCCCTAACATTGCAAATTCAAGAAGGAAAAACATATATAAATGTCTATTTACAGAAAGCTAATAGCTTTCTGCGAGTTATATAACCAACATAAGGGACCCTTTAAATAGACGCTAAAGTGTGCTTGTAAACAGTTAATGAATCTATGCAAAAGACATGGAAAAGAGAATGATAGGTGAAAAAGGCAGACAACCATATTTTTTTTTTTTTAAAAAAAAAAAATTACTGTAAAGGAAGATCAAACCATTAAAAGTTTAATTACTATGCTTACTGTTGCTGTAGCTTTGCTATTCGAACTCTTTTTAGCAATGAAAAAATACAAATCATTAAATAATTAGTTCAAGAAACAATGCATAAATATGGAACAAAAATGTCATATAGATCATTCCAAATGGCACTTGTATTAATACGGTTTAACCAATATAAATTATAAATAACAAATCTATGGATCTTTCCCCAATCCTCCTTCCTCCAAGAAGGTTTCTAAGATTGGCATTTTAAATTAAAAGGTAAAAAAAGATAATAATGAAGAATTGTTTGTTGCATATAACTATATGCATGCAAAATAATAAAATATGCGAATTAGCTAAAGATCTGAAGTACTATTGTACTAATCATAGTGATGTTCATGTCTTTGATTTAAGCATGTGAAAGGTTTGAAATAGATCGTCAAGCTGAAGAGACATAATTGCATGCTGTTGTTATGACTTATGATCCGTGTTTAGAACAGATATAGTTATATTTCCATTCTCATATAAAACGATAACAAGATCAGGCATGCATTTCAAAACCCAGAAAGATCAAACCCTAACTGAAGAAATTCATTGCGCATATCATGATGGATCTCATGTCACAGAAATCAAACTCTATAATATATTAACATCCAAACAGAAACTGAACAACGTTTAGTCATTTATTGTTATACATACTTATATATAGAGAAATCCAGATCTCTACCTCCTGCAGCTTTTAGTAACTTGCATTGATACGATCTTCAAACAAAAATATCAAGAAAATCCATGGAATAATGATTTTCAATACAAGCTGGAGAGAGGGAATGACAGAGAAAGCTCATCTTCTAGCTATTTGCACGACAGAAACACAAACAAACTCTCATACCAAAGCCCAAATTTTCAGCAACTTCACGCATATAATTTCAGAAGCAAAATTAAAGAAACCCATAGTTGTAGATATCAAATTGCAAAGTAGTTATTTATAGATTTGTTTGATCTAGCAAACAATCGGACCATGATGCTTCAATTCCCGAGAGAGAGAAGAGAAGAGATTGACATCAAACCCTTTTGAAGAAAAGAAAACCCTTTACTCACAGGTTCATTGATGATGAAGAATCATAATAGACGACTTAGGGTTTTTTCTTCTTGACTGAACCCATCCTCATCTTCTAACCCTCTTTCTTCTTTCTCTTTCTTGCTCTTCTTCTGATCTTGGTTGAGATGGATGGTGCGGTTGGTAGATAGCAAAAGACTGATGAGGGGTGATGATGAAAGTGAGGGACTAATGATGAGAGGAAGAGGTGATTAGAAGACATGATGATTACAGCAAGGTGTGTTGTTTCCGTGGAATAGAGAGATAAAAAAACCAAAAATTTGCGTGCTATTTCTCACAGAGAGAGAGAGTTGTTGGGTTTTTTCCTTATTTCACATGGAGATAATTATCATCATCAACCCCATCTCGATCCTTTTCTCGCTTCTAAAGCCAGAAAAACCTTTTTTGCTACCTATTCTTCTTCAACTGCATAGAGGCTTTATTGACTGTGTGAATGTGTGTTTGTGAGAAAGAGGGAGTACTATAGGAAGCTAAGGGTCAGCTGTGTTTTAACCTTTTTTCTTTTTGAAAAGGAAATTAAAATGGAGAATATTGACAAACAAGTCCTGCTATAAATTTCCTTTCAGTAAATTCCAATTAATTTTTCCATACTATGGTTATTAATGCTTGTAGTAATCTCCCTTCTATATATATATATATATATACACACATACACACAGCACTACGAAATTTTGCTTTTTATTAATCCCTATGATTGTACTCAGCATATTGTCAGATCTAATCAATTTACCATGCACACTCCCCAGGCCAAAAATACACCATTTCATGTATGTATTATACAAAATGACAACAGTTTTGAAGTTTGTCCCGCCCACTTTTAGTTAGAGAAGCTGATACATAGAGTTTCCAACTTCATCATTACCACTGTAAATTAAAATTTAGAGCCCTTTACCTTTTTTTTTTTTTATTTTTGAATTTCTAAAAAAGTCAACATATGAATACTCCTATTTATGATTTCCATAATTAACCATGTTATAGTTATTACAGATGCGAAATCTATTGCAAGTTTAATTTAGTCGCGATCTGCACCAACTTCATGAATTGTTGATTGACCCTAGCCAAACTGTCATGTCTCCTTGCCTAGGAATGTCCAAGAACATATCAGGAAAAATAAGGCAGCTTGCCAGACAGAATGTCCATAGAAACATATATTGTGGTTAAAAACAAAAACGTAAACTAATTACCATGAATAACAATCACATTCGGATCATGGTGAGAGATAGGGCTATGGACCTCAACAAAATGAAATTTTCTATGGTCAATAGAAGATTTGCGAAGATTTGGGGATTACCTATGACTATCTTCAAAACCAACACACGACGAACATGGGTTTTCCTAACCCAAGACTTGTCCTTAGGTATGAATGATGGTATGTATTGTTATTCTTAGTCTTATTTAGGTTTTTCTGAATCATATCCCAAGACATGTCTTGTGGTAGAATATCTTTATTTTTGTGTTCTTTTGCTTGCTCCTCTCCTCTTATCTCTTATCATTCATGTGCTTAAGATAAACAAATAAGAGGAGATTAGGTTCTCAGTCTTTTAAGCTTAGTGTTTTTATTCCTATTCTAAGGTAGGATGGTCAGTTCTTTTATGGCTTCTCTGTATATTTTTTTTCTCTTTTAATGATACTATTTACTTACCAAAAAAATGAAATAAATAAACATGCATGTTTAATACTCTTCCCTTCAAATATAGTGTCCTTTTCATTATTCAAAACCAAATGATGCTAACATGCTCTTGCACTAATTGGCATCAAAATATGATCAACTTACAGCATATATATGACAAGAAGCTCAACTAATTGTCGATCATTTTTACATTCTTCAACGATAAAATATCTATCTCAATTGGAAGTCCAAATCACTTTGGATTATTTTCATGAGATGCAATTATTTATCTGATAAACTAATAAAGCCTAACTTAATCAATCTATGCAAGTAATCACATGACCTTACAGCCTTTATCTTAACTCTTATCTAAAGATTTCAAGAGGCACCATCATGACTAGATTCATTGGATTCTTTCCAAGGTCTGCGGTAGTCAAGATAACATTATTGTCCATTTTTGTCCATGTTTGCAGCTGGTGGGTTATTGTAGAATGTTCATTTTGTTAGTGTAAGAGGTTTCTTTCATTTAAAGTGAAATCAAAGTAATATGACAGATACAGGAAATTTACCATTGACGTCCCAAACAAGCTTAGAAATTTAAGTAGTAAGCTTAAAAGGTTATTGAACTAATCGCGCGCGAGTGGCTACTGTGTGACCTGTCTTCAGTATGGTCGTTTCCAATAAGGAAAAATGCATGTACATTGAGTTTTGTGCTAGCGAACATAGTCAACTGTTACTTTGGCTATAGATATGATCATGATTAAGGCATGGTAAAATGCATACAAAGGTAATTAAATCCTATCCAACTTTATGTTTGACCTTAATAAAGTTACTACTTTGGCACTTTGTGTGGACTTGTGTTTTCCATTTTCTTTCAATTCATCACTTTTAGATTAGGTTCCCCCATAGGTTAAAAAAGGTTTACTGATAGGGCCGGGGCAAAATGACACCCCTCTGCAAGATGCCAAAATGTCATTATAAGAAAAGAAAAGTAAAGTAAAGAGAAGAAGAAGAGAAAGAAAGAAATTAAACCAACAAAACGAACAGGCATCCACATTTCAACAGAGTGGAGGAAATTTAGCCCCAATCTCCTTTAACTACTGGCTACTGCAATTCAATTTCTAGCGATGGATAGAAAAGGTAAGGCCGTGAAAGTGATCTTCTGAAGTATCACGACCATTCCTCTTTTATTTTAATCTATCATAACCTATTTGCCTCTTATAAGACCATCTCTACCCACAAATACTAAATTAGTGCAAGTTTCACACCAAATTGGTATGAGTTTTAGTGTATTTCACTATTGCATCTTCAACCCATTGCACCAAATATTACATCAAAAAGAATATTTCTTAGAATATTCTATTTCTTTTTCTTTCTATTAATAATCAATAATTTATTTATTTCACTAATTATTTTTGTATATATAAATTAAATATTGGGAATTATATTTTTAATAAATAATAATTACTTTGAAAATTAGACTGATTTAATAAAATTAAGCATTTATTTAATCAAATAAACATTACATTTAATCTATCAAAAATTACATCTAATATAAAATGCCACAAAAAAAAAAAAAAAAAAAATTGGCTTTGATAGAATATCGAGAAGATAGCAAAATTTTATTCAAGGATTTGAATTCCATAACTGATCAAAGCCTGTGTGAGTTTTTTCAAAATGTACAATTAATGATCTCAAAATAGCTCTAGTTCTTTCCAATATTTTGATGATCTTAGAGGATCCGGAACTAATTTACTAGAATACTAAATTGTTATTTTAGTTTATATACAAGGTTTTTGTCGGGCCTGCTCATATGGTACCTAATCATATGGTGTCTAAGCTAAGTAATTCTATGACACCGGTGTGAATTTGGGTCTTTCCGATTCAACTAGGACCGTAGTGCTTGACCTTTCTACGCGAATCAAGATCGAGAAAAGGAAGTTTTGCAATCATTGACTCAAACTCATTGTTGAATCCTACTCATCGGAATATGGAGGTTGTATTTTCTTTTAATTTTAGTGTTTTTAAATTAGTGTTAATTTTTATTTTGAGTTATTGTAGTTTAATATTTGCATTTAATGAAGTTTTGTTTTTAATTTTTCATCATTTTTTGAATTATATAATTATTATGAATTTATTATTATAAATATTAATATAAATAATAATCAAATTAACATAAATATAAATAACAAAAATAAGAAAATAAAATATATTTTATAGTAGATGATAGTGTCACACCAAATTGGTGTGGATGAACAGTATTACATTAAATTTGGTATGATACTGTTTACTTACACTAATTTGGTGTAGTTTTTGGTATTGGATTAGAGTACATTTTCCACGCCATTTTGATGAAATGGTATTGGGTTAGAGATGCCCTAATTAGTCGTTTTTGGGTTGATCACATGGTTTGAAAAACTTGGCTCGTTTACTGTACACAGAAAACTATTGTAACTGCGTATTGTTTAGGCGTGGACAATATTAAGAAACTGTAATCTTAGAAGAGCACTTGAAGCATTAAACAACTCAAAAACTGCAAGCGTTCGTCTATACTCAGATCACGATTGCGCTTGAAAATTCAATAAGGGTAGGAATGTTGTTTTGGCTTTGCTCAGTATGTTTAAAATGACTTTAGTGAATATGAAATTTATGGGGTCTGTGATTCATGCCATTGACTACACAGGCAATATATTCTCCTAGATAGAGAAAATAAAAAAAAGGTGGGTGGAGATTTTATGTGATTTGCTGATTTTAATGATGATGATTCCATTTTATGGGGCAAACAAAAAGTGTCAATCTTTGGAATCAATCACTTATGATTTTCATTTTCACTGCTACCCTAGGGAGCCACCTTGGGCTCCATTTACTTGTGCCCAACTTTAATTAACACTTCTTTTCAACTATAAACCCACATCTTTTGACAAATTTTATTTTAAAAAAAAATTGCATAACTTTGATAATTAAATGATTGTTAAAATAATTTTTTTTAAAGTAAATCATAGAGATCCATACACTCCCTTATGTTTCACATTAATTAAGAAAATGAGGTGACTGAATAGTTTAAAAACACAAGTACATTTCAAATAAAGAAAAAAAAAAAAACTAATAATCATTATAGATAGTAGGCATCTCACTGTAATCTAACACAGTAATATTAGGTCTACAATCTAATCTCATAACATTCTTTCATAATCTTCGTACAACTCTCGACATGACAACTTGTTATTGGTTAACCTATAAATAGACAAATAGGACTCATACAAACAAAACTTATTTTACGAGTTGACTAATGACTAACTACCACGTTTGATTATGAACTCTCGCATTACTCAATCTAACAAAACCCTAATTCTAGATAAACTTCATACAAAGTTTTAACCAATTTTAATCTTTAGATATACCCCGCTTCATTCATTTAATTGTAGGTTGTTTAACGGAGCACGATAAGGTCACATCAAATAAGGGGACTTGCGGTGTGATTGTGTAAATGTTGGAAATTTTTACTAAAGTCAAAGCATTATAGTTGACTTTCTTGTTTGTCGGGTACTCTGACGAATCATGGTTCATCTCGAACTAAGTGAAGCCCAACCCAATTAAGCAATGTTTGGGCCTCTATTCTATGTCGTTAAGCATCTCCTCCAAGCTAGAGTGGTAGTCTCGATCAAGTTTGAGAATATTTTGTGATTGAAGTATGATAATTAGAGTCGGCACCGGCATCTCCTTTGGTGTCCCAGCTCTTGATGCCATCTGTCATACATATAATTATGTTAGAAGTTGACTACTAACTAATTAAAAATCTAGTCTTCAAATAACATCATTTAGAAATTTTCGGTTCGTTTGATTCATTATTATGATAGTTTTTAGAATAATCTTTTGAAAAAAGTTAAATTATACAGGTATTATGACGTAAGATTTAAAAATTAATAAAAATATCTCATATGTTTGTTTATTTACTAAACACCCCTATAATAAAATATTAAAAGTTAACAAAAACACCTCCAATCCACCAATTAAATACGGACAGCCAGCCACCACCGCCGGAGGGTGGTCGGAGTATTTTTGTAATTTCTAAAAAAGTATTTAGAGGTGTTTAGTTAAATTAACAAATTTAGAAGGTTTAAAAGAAATTGAAAAATATAGAATAATATTTTGGGAATAATGACATTTTAGGCTTCGTTTGGTTGCATTTTGGGAATATTACTTTTAGTATTCCCAAAAAAGTTAAACAGTAAAATACCAAAAAACTCACAATATTATTCAACTTTTTTTAAACCCCCTAAATTTGTTAATTTAATTAAATACCCATAAATATTTTTTAAAAATTGCAAAAACACCCCAACAATCCACATTTACCAGATTCCGGCCACCACTGTCAGAAAATGGCCGGAATCTGGTAGGATGGCGCACTACCGGCTAAATCTGGCCAGTAAATCCTACATCATAATACCTGCCCAATTCAACTTTTTTTTAACTTTTT
The DNA here is from genome assembly GCF_008641045.1 of Pistacia vera. NCBI lineage: Eukaryota > Viridiplantae > Streptophyta > Magnoliopsida > Sapindales > Anacardiaceae > Pistacia > Pistacia vera. Next base: position 189,428 of record NW_022196305.1, read on the forward strand.
TCAAAAAATTTTTCCCAAAAACATAAAATTGTGAACCAAACGGAGCTTTACTGTTTAACTTTTTTGGGAATACTAATAATAGTATTCCCAAAAGCAAAACAAACGAAGCCCGATATTCTATGTCCTTGTCTGACATACATGGTTGGTCATGAGGGAATTTTTTTTGGAGTTTTTAAGAAAGATGTGTAATATGAGATCAAAATAGAAAACTCACGCAAATATCAATCAAGTAAAAAGAAAGAAATATACGCACAATTTATCTTGGTTTATACAATTAACAGATTATGTCTAACTGATTTAATATTATTACAATATTGTCTTACTTCTCTTGTTACAATGAAAGTATTTTATCCTATGATTTGATATCACTCACATATAAGAAATAAAAAAGTTTATATACTACGTTTAAAGAGTAAAAATATAAATATTCTTATTCTTAAGCCCAAAACTCAATAATGAATTAATAACTTAAAAACATCCTATAACGACTATTAATTAAATAGGCCCAAATCACCTGCGGGCCTGAGGGCGTTACCCTCTGCACCCCGCACCCATCGACTGAGCAACGGGATCCCTAATTGTGTTTGCGTGACCTGTTATTGTTGAAGTCGTCAATAACTCCAACAAGATGGAGGTAACTTTTAAAAGGTTAACTTTCTACTTCGTAAGTGCTAACCAGGATTTTCACAGTTATTTTCTTTCTTGATGGATTTGATTTATATTTTTTTAGTTACTTTGACTACGTCACACTTATCAACCTTCATTGACAGGCTATATAGGTAAAAGATCATTTGCCAATTAACTCAGTTTAATCCTTCATGTTTGAAATAAATAAAAGCAAAATTATGGACTATATATGTGTGTTGTTGAGGCAGTAGATTTCCCATCTCCTTATAAGCTGCAAATCTTGCCCATGAAATCTGGTATTGGTTTCCTAGTGATCTGCATTCTCTCACAAAACTATAAATGTAAGTAGCCTGCCAATAGCTGCACAATTCGACCGATTGTTGATAGAAGAAATATTTCGTTAAGTAAAGAATGTTATATTTGTATATGAGACGGCTCTTGGTATAGTGTTAAAGAAATATGAACCTGTGAGTCCGACTTAGCCCAATCCAGACAACATATAGCTATCTATACAGCTATATTTATTTACAATATGTCTTTTCTGAACCGCCTCATTGATACAGAGTTGGTTGCAGTAATTATATCAGGTCCAGGGTACTTGTCTCTTTCATTATTTCCATCACTTAAATATAAAGCTAACTTAGGTTAGAAGTTACGATTAAAGAATTTTGTCATCCTGATGTGAATCTGCAGATATAATCAAATTAAATTGATTTAGCAACACATCTAGATCAATGACAACTGAGATTAGAAGAGATCGATGAGACGTGCATTCCTTTTACGATCCCACTTTATAAATGTGACAGAAATATAGATGCACACCATTTTAGGTGAAAGCAACTAGTTTTTTCCTGAATAATGATTAATTTAAACTGAGTCATGAGAATGTTTATCATCTTTGTGTAATTATCTTCCAGGAGATTATTGAATGATTTTTGCACCCTTGTCCCTCAAAGTCCCATCTCCATGATCTTCACATATCATAAATTAACAATACAAAGATGGATTTGATACATGGTTGGGATGACTTTAAACCTAACTCCCACCCCACTTCTTATTAATTAAGCAGAAATATCAATAAAGCAGATGGTCAAATATTACTTTAATCCAAAGATAAAATACTTTATAGATATATTTATCATCACATAGCTGCATTGACATAAAGAAAATATTCGTGAAATCATGAGGTAATTTGGAGATCAATATATATATACACATCAGCTATAGTCATGCGTGGATATGCGATTAAATAGAATAGAACCCTATCTACTCTGAAAAGACATCACCTGAACATACTTCTGTCTGATGTTCAGATAATTTTGTTTTTTCCAGGACATGTGTCAAAAAAATAATCATCTTGATAGAAAGATGAAAAGAGGTTGGTTGAATAGTTTTTCAGCTGGTAAGAGAACCAATGGGAACTGGGGCCGTGGAGATAACTTGGAATCAATTTGACAACTCTCAACTCTGTGATCATCCGTTTTCATGCCTACTGAATTCATTTCTGCTCCCTTGTCATATCACATATGAATGTGAATTCTTTCCATCAGAAAATTAAATACCATTATTAACCATATGTATCTCTTAAGAGATGAAATTTTAAGCAGTTTTCTAGTGTTTATTTTGCCAGCACCAGCACATAGTTACAAGATCGATGAATCTGACAATAACTGTACAATGTAATTTTTCTTTCGAACAAATTGATTTTGTAATTTCCCCTAGTTGTCCAGTTCTTGCAATGTTTATGGTTTGATATTAAAGGATACAAAATTATGACCAGTTTTCTTTATGTTATCATCACTTCAAAAGCTGTTGAACTACAATCTTCACAAAATAACAACAATTCCATTATCTGATAGGACACATGCATGAGGTGATTAGAGTTTGCATGCAATGAACATTCTTTACTGATAAAGAACATTGAAACAGTTGTGGTCGATTTCATTTTGGTACATACACATCCATCATGCATATTGAGGTCATAATGTGTCGACAATGGTAAGCATCTTATCTCACACACACCAATACACGAAAAAAAAAAAGATGAAAGTTTGTATAAATTAGTCTTACAGTCCTCACTGGTCCCACGATTAAACTAAAATTAGGTTTTCATGATTAAAAAAAAAAAGTAAATGAAAACCTGTGCTTGTTGTGCTCATAAAGAAGAACAAAGAATTTAAATAAAGGCCAGTAAAAGAAAATGTTTTTTTTTTTCCAAGAAAGTATACATAATTCTATTTTATTAAGAATGGTCTGCCAGCAATTATGGAGGTAGCATGCATACATATAATTTAGAAACAGAAGTTAAATACGGCTGCCACACAAGAACAAGACAAGTAAGGTCAGGTTCATCATTCATGTTATCTCCTGACCTCTACATCAATTATACATAAACCATACCCCTTTTTAATGAAGTTAGGTCTCCTGTCATATAAAGCTAAAGATTAAAAAAATAAGAAACACTTTAATAGCGACATCAATTTTTAATTTAAACACCAATAGGTAATCGAGGATTATAATTAAACAATATAATCAAACCCTCTTTGCCAATGGCTTCACGCTGTAAATTAAAATTCAAGAGAGACATTCAGCTTGCAAAGAATTTGTTGATAATTTACTTCAACTGGTATGTATATGTCAACTCTTATTCAAAGAAATGAAACTAAGGGAGCCTTGTTGTGGCCAGAATCACAGTGACTCAAACATCTAGTATATTATATATATGTATACAAACATTGGTACAATTCAATCTTACAGTATAACAATTGATCAAAAGGAAGAAAAAAAAAAAAAAAAACAAATTTCCAATATGCATATACAGAATCGAAAAACAGCTTTATGCTAAAAGTTTTGCAGAAATGGAACCCATATGTGCCAGATCTTAATATCACAATCCAAGCCCCCGCTATAAACCAGATAAGAAGTACCGGACTCGGAATTTTCTATTACATTATCTCTATCAACAACCGCGGTCAAGCACTTAACCGGCTTTTTGTGGCCTTCCAGAACCGCTAAACAAGTATAACTCTTCTCGTTTCCTCTTTTCCATATCCAAATTGTATTATCAGCCGACCCACTGCACACCAAATCTGAAACAACCGCTAAGCACAGGATCGCTTTATTATGCCCTCTAAGGGCACCCATCAACATCATATGTTCAGAGCCATTGCCTGTAATATTATAATCTCTCTCCCATACCAGAATTGACCGATCGCATGCACCGGAATACAGTACAGACCCATCAGAACTAAGCGCTAAAGCATTAACAGCTGACTTGTGTTTCTCTAAAGTAGCCATAAGTGAATGCTTTTTCTCCTCTGCATGCTTTTTCCATACCTTTATTTTCTTGTCCGCCGAACCTGTGTAAACAAACCCATCATGGGATACTACTAAAGCATTGATGGCGTCATCGTGAGCATTCTTGACTGATTCCAAACACCTGAAATTGGATGTTCGCCAGATTTTGAACGTTCGATCCCATGAAGCGGAATAGAGAAGAGAACCATCTCTTGAATTCGCAAGTGCCGATACAGTATCAACGTGATGTACCCACGTGCACTTCTTGTGTCTCCTCACCTCTACGTAATTGTTAGCGGAGAAGCATCGTATGAAACGGTCATTTAGTGTGGGAAGCATGGCTATGCATTCGTATCTTTTTACTAAAGTGTTGTTATCGATTTTCCATATGCGGATTTTGTGATCTTGGTGGGCACTAAAAAGCTTATCGCCCAAAACCACCAGGGACTTGACGGCGCCATTGCCAGTGGCTACTAAGTTATCAGTTGGAGTCTCCACAGAAGTGTCTCGGCTCCAAGCTCGAATCTCGCTGTTTGAAGAACCGCTGAAAAGGAATTTTCCGGCTAGAGCGAGGGAGGATACATAAGAGGAGTGGGCTTTGAGAGTGCCTAGGCAGTGGTGGTGGGTAGTGGGGGCTTGTTCCTGTTGTTGAAAGGGTGAGGTGAGGGAAGGAACGGACGGTAAACTTGGCTGAGAGGAGAGGGAGGGGATTGATGAATATGATTGAAGGCGATTAGAGTGAGATTGAGATTGAGATTCTCTGTTTGTGTGACTGTGGCAAGGCAAAGGACAAGGACATGGAAGAAGTCCCATTATTGCTAGAAAACTATTTGAGTTTAGTGGCATGACGCATTTTATAAGCATGACAGGTATAAAAGAGAAGAAGTATACAAAGTAATTAAACACTTCCAAAAATAATCTCATTCTCACCTATCATATAAGTATGCCCTTTGGATTATTTATTTATAACTGATTAAATTAAATACGAAGATATGAACCTTTTGGGTTTAGAGATTCAAAAGAAAAGATTATTTTCGTGTTGATTCCTCAAAAATAAGTTATTTTTACTGCCTTTCCAATAATTTGTCATCTTGGATTATTTTTTTATTAACTCAAGAGAAAAGGGTTTGATAATTAGCAATATTATATATGAACTATTAGAATCAATAGCCGTCTGCCGAACCCTTTACCGTTATTTTTATTTTTGAAGTTAGTGTACAAAATGAATGTGCCAGTCTATATGATTCATGGTACAAAAACTATGTAACGTATAAATGGAATCTTACTATAAATACAAATTAAAGGTCTACCAGTACATGAAATGTAATGAAGTTATACACAAAAATAATAAAATCAGGAACCATATTCAGTAGAAAAGTCCCTTAGAATAGTAAACAAAAGCTTACAACGCCAATTTTCTTGCCACATAAATACTGTAAACACTCTAATCCTTTATTTCTTCTATCTCTTATGTTGAATACATTAGATATTAATAATATATTATATTACTTAATAATATTTTTTTTTTGAGTCAAATTGTTACTTAATACCGCAACATAATTAATTAAGGTTAAAATTTCATGTTNTATCAACAACCGCGGTCAAGCACTTAACCGGCTTTTTGTGGCCTTCCAGAACCGCTAAACAAGTATAACTCTTCTCGTTTCCTCTTTTCCATATCCAAATTGTATTATCAGCCGACCCACTGCACACCAAATCTGAAACAACCGCTAAGCACAGGATCGCTTTATTATGCCCTCTAAGGGCACCCATCAATATCATATGTTCAGAGCCATTGCCTGTAATATTATAATCTCTCTCCCATACCAGAATTGACCGATCGCATGCACCGGAATACAGTACAGACCCATCAGAACTAAGCGCTAAAGCATTAACAGCTGACTTGTGTTTCTCTAAAGTAGCCATAAGTGAATGCTTTTTCTCCTCTGCATGCTTTTTCCATACCTTTATTTTCTTGTCCGCCGAACCTGTGTAAACAAACCCATCATGGGATACTACTAAAGCATTGATGGCGTCATCGTGAGCATTCTTGACTGATTCCAAACACCTGAAATTGGATGTTCGCCAGATTTTGAACGTTCGATCCCATGAAGCGGAATAGAGAAGAGAACCATCTCTTGAATTCGCAAGTGCCGATACAGTATCAACGTGATGTACCCACGTGCACTTCTTGTGTCTCCTCACCTCTACGTAATTGTTAGCGGAGAAGCATCGTATGAAACGGTCATTTAGTGTGGGAAGCATGGCTATGCATTCGTATCTTTTTACTAAAGTGTTGTTATCGATTTTCCATATGCGGATTTTGTGATCTTGGTGGGCACTAAAAAGCTTATCGCCCAAAACCACCAGGGACTTGACGGCGCCATTGCCAGTGGCTACTAAGTTATCAGTTGGAGTCTCCACAGAAGTGTCTCGGCTCCAAGCTCGAATCTCGCTGTTTGAAGAACCGCTGAAAAGGAATTTTCCGGCTAGAGCGAGGGAGGATACATAAGAGGAGTGGGCTTTGAGAGTGCCTAGGCAGTGGTGGTGGGTAGTGGGGGCTTGTTCCTGTTGTTGAAAGGGTGAGGTGAGGGAAGGAACGGACGGTAAACTTGGCTGAGAGGAGAGGGAGGGGATTGATGAATATGATTGAAGGCGATTAGAGTGAGATTGAGATTGAGATTCTCTGTTTGTGTGACTGTGGCAAGGCAAAGGACAAGGACATGGAAGAAGTCCCATTATTGCTAGAAAACTATTTGAGTTTAGTGGCATGACGCATTTTATAAGCATGACAGGTATAAAAGAGAAGAAGTATACAAAGTAATTAAACACTTCCAAAAATAATCTCATTCTCACCTATCATATAAGTATGCCCTTTGGATTATTTATTTATAACTGATTAAATTAAATACGAAGATATGAACCTTTTGGGTTTAGAGATTCAAAAGAAAAGATTATTTTCGTGTTGATTCCTCAAAAATAAGTTATTTTTACTGCCTTTCCAATAATTTGTCATCTTGGATTATTTTTTTATTAACTCAAGAGAAAAGGGTTTGATAATTAGCAATATTATATATGAACTATTAGAATCAATAGCCGTCTGCCGAACCCTTTACCGTTATTTTTATTTTTGAAGTTAGTGTACAAAATGAATGTGCCAGTCTATATGATTCATGGTACAAAAACTATGTAACGTATAAATGGAATCTTACTATAAATACAAATTAAAGGTCTACCAGTACATGAAATGTAATGAAGTTATACACAAAAATAATAAAATCAGGAACCATATTCAGTAGAAAAGTCCCTTAGAATAGTAAACAAAAGCTTACAACGCCAATTTTCTTGCCACATAAATACTGTAAACACTCTAATCCTTTATTTCTTCTATCTCTTATGTTGAATACATTAGATATTAATAATATATTATATTACTTAATAATATTTTTTTTTTGAGTCAAATTGTTACTTAATACCGCAACATAATTAATTAAGGTTAAAATTTCATGTTCAAATCTCATGTCTCTTACATCTTTTTTTTTTTCTTTTTATGTGATCGAGAATGTTTGAGTCAATTTATACACATCTCAACTAATCTTACAGGACCTTGAAACTACTGACTAAACAAGAATTTCAGTGGCTACTCTTATTAGCAACCGATAAGGGATTCGAACTTAGGATCTGTTGAATAATACATTTAAAAGTATTTATCAAACCACTCGATAACTCATGACCTTTTACATCTAATTTCGTCAATCGAATCTTTATTATTTTACCGATTTTAGCTGTCTTAGTAAAATCCCAAGAACAATGTGTAAGATTATGCAATAATAATGATCTAATTTTAAGGAATTATAAAATAGGGCTTGCGTCACTATTTGCAAATTGAGTATGTATCCAAATTTACGATGCTCGGCAACTTGCACATTTTATAGGGTTTGAAGTGCTATACTGCTACACGTCCATTTTGATCAGTTAGTGAAATTAATAAGAGCAGATGACAGATCTTGAAAGGGTCAGAATCAAGGTTAGGGACCTTTTCTTTTTGTGCTTAATTGTGAAATTAATAAGAGCAGATAACAGATCTTGAAAAGGGTCAGAATCAAGGTTAGGGACCTTTTCTTTTTGTGCTTAATTGCTTCTGAGTTTGTGAATGACGCAAGGAGAACCAGTACGTAGTTCACATCTCAAATCTAATTAACTTGTCACTTCCGTGGTTGAGTTGAAAGGTAAATGATAAGTCTTCTTAGTAATAAACACATTAATTTGTACAAAGAGTATACGTACAGGAATACGGAACATCCAGCTTTTATCTTATTTTTATATTAGTCTTTTTGAAACTTATAATTAAACCCTTTGCCCCAAGAGTAATATGAGCAGGATTTCAAGACTTCAGTCACTCTCCAAGGAACTGCACCCACTAAAATAGTTGGTAGTAAAAGAAACACCACACTGTTCTTGTTTATTATATTAAAAGCTGTTCTTACTTTCTGGATTAATCTTAAGTTGAATATATGGATAAATTGTCTGGGAATCATTGGAATCTCTATTTGTGGTTGGACTATGTGTTATCGATGAATCTAGCAAATGTGTTGTGAGGTAGTTATGAAACAAGCTCTTATTAATTGATTTACTATTATTTTTAACGTAAAGGACCATAAAGCTTAATTTCTTGCAACTTCCAAATAGTACTGGTCATGTAGATGATATAATTAGATTGAGTAAAAAATAGTCAAATTTGTACAAAATGATGACAATTGAAGGATACAAGGATCGAGAATTTCATAAATTATTGACTACAGCCTTGACATGAAAAGGGTAGTTTTTTTTGCGTAAATTTCTCAGAACATGCAACAGGTCGCTATTTGATTCAACAAGGGTGGGCGGAGTCATGATCACTCTCTTTTACTATTACTATACTAGCTTGTGCGTGAAAACACGTGATTCTGAACAGCCGGAGTTCGATGTTATATTGAAATAGCCACATTCAATCAATAAAACATAAAAATATGCTTATATGCTGGGACGTCTTTGAGTGCTACTTTGCAGTGAAATTTGTAAAGCGTCCTCAGTATTTCACTGGTATTCATACAATGTAACTTAACACCAGAAGAAGTCGACAAAATGAGCAACGTTTTCTCTCATTTCTTTGATTGTCTCAATTGCAATACAAGTTCCAAGAATGATTCATTGTATATCAACACCGTTAAATTCCTGCAAATTCAGATTGATCACAAATATAATTTCTTGTATAGGGTTAATCCCTATGCTGTTATGCACCCCATGAGACTCAAAGAAAACTTGTCGTCCCCACCAACTCCGAAAATTATCACTTAAACCCCCTACTATTACTTCGATACTTTCTATACCCTAAAAGTTAATGAAGAGAAGAGTGAAATATATATTTTAACAGTAAATATAACTTTTATATAAAAAAATATATAAAAAATATAAAAATTAAACCTCAAAGACTGGCATAACGGTCTAAAATGTTTGCTCTCTTTATTAACTTTTGAGTTCTAACCTTGGGGTCATCTACCACATTTGTAACTTACTTTGAAAAATTTAACTTGTAAGACGTTCAATAGACCCCGAAGATTCTAGTCGAGATGCATGCAAATTAGCCCGGACATAAAAAATAAATAAATAAATAAATAAATAAAAATAAAAATTAGCACCATGGCTGATCATAACTTGATGGTCACACTCACAAGCACTGAAATATCTGCTGAAATATTAAATATAAAGAATTGTCTTAAACGTTAGAAGATAAAAAATTTAGCATTTTTGTTTTTTATATAAAACATATATATTAACATCCTTATTATGTGTTCCAAAAAAATGAGTAAAGACATAAGTTAAAACCATTACGGCAATTGCAAAAGCTGATGGGTACAGAACTTTGATGGAGCACATGATTTGTAGAGCTGTTGTCTGCTAATTGATTAATTCTATCTGTATGCCTGGGAAAATTTAAAGGGAAAGAGGTGAGCCACATAGGCAATCAGGCCCCGCTAATTCCATACACTCAACACGAATTTCATGTGGTTGCCGCCGCATTAAATTGATGCATTATTAGAATAGTAATTAATTCCCCTGGCCATCTTCACTGCCAAATTGGCAGGTGCTAAGTGTAATTTGCCAATCTTGATTGTATTTTCAAATTGTTTAATGTTAGATCTATAATTCTATCTCATAACTCTCAACATGATAACTTGCAATTGATCAATTTACAAATAGGTCTCGTCTACCCAATTATGAACTGACACATCAATGATTGTGCAATTGGGTGGTTAACTTAATATTACTGTCAAAAATTTTCTGTTCTGATTATTAATATAATGTATAACAGTGCACATTAATAATTTGCTAGTACATTGCTCTTTTTTGGGTATATATTACTACTTAGGTTACAGGTCCTTTGTAGAGTTAATGACTTTTTTCCACCCAAATAATAACTTAATGACACTTTCCCACCCACAAACTTTTAAAATACTATTTTATTACCCAAATTTATATTCCGACCACGAACAAAGAGCAAACTCGATCTAGACTGTTAGAGTTTTTGAAGAGGGGAGGCCGATGAGTCTTTTGGTGGTGGAAGGTTGGATTTTGATGGTTGAGATTGATCAAAATTTGACTTAGGCAGAACAGTTGTGCAAACTTTAATCGCTCGATTGGCAGCGATTGACGAGGTCAATAGAAGTGGGGTTTGAAGGGTAGTAATAGGATGGTGATGGTTTGGGCTTGCAATGATGCCGGAAACGGAAACGGAATATAAATTTAGGTGATAAAGTAGTATTTTAAAAATATATGGGTGGAAAATGTCATTAAGCCATTATTTGGGTGGGAAAAATTAGTTTACTCGTTCTTTGACCGTTGTAATTAATAATTCTTGTAGATGAATAATAAGATAGAACTAGGTAGTCAATAACACTACACATACAACACTCCCTTAAAACGGGACATGGCACATGATGTGGCAATTGCCACCTCATCTACCACGTCACCTAGATGCCACGTCATTCCCAAAAAAAAAAAAAAAAAATTCCCACCCTAAATTTCAAATTTCATTTTCCTACACTTGAATCCTAAATCAATTTCATTTTTTTCCTAAAAATACAGACCCCCCAAATTTTTCCCAAATTTCCTTTTAGCTTTTAGAACCCTAGCCACCACATTCCCCAATCTTAGGCGAATGGCGGTCACCTTACCTTGAGCAAGAGAGGTTTCGTATGTGTAGTATTTACCTTAATGCATCCTCTTTGTAAAGCTAATAAGAAAAACACAAAGCACACGGTTTGAAATGTCAGATGCGGGAAAAGCTGCTCACAGATGCAAGGGATTGTAAAGCAATCAGCACATTCTAACACAGGCGAGCCAGTTGTTAAGGTTGTCCTTTTCCTTCCTTATCAAAGTTCGAAACTTATTTTTTAGGCTCTCTAAATGTGGATGGAAATTTTTTCTTAAACCATTTCTCTTGTTTAGCTATATAATGCAAGTTTAACACTTTGTTTTTGTGTTGTTGATGCAGTCGCAAATGAGTTGAGGTTGTGGTTGTTGCCTGTTTAACTACAACTGTTTATTGTAAGTAAATTTTCTCCCTACAAATATTGAATATGGCATGATTTCTTTACCTTTCATGCAGATATGGAGTTCTGATTTTTCTAACACTTATTGGTAGATTCTAAATGGACATTATGTTATGATATCATTCTTTGGCATTATATCTGATGATTCCAGAAATTTGCTCCCCTCACTTCTTAGTTGGTGTTATGGGCCAGGTAATGATCGTGGTGTTATTGACCATTTGCTTCTGCCGAAGCAGAGAAATCAGTTGAATTAATCCTAATGCCAAGGTAAGGTGACCGCCATTTGCCTGAGATTGGGGAATGTGGTGGCTAGGGTTCTAAAAATTAAAAGGAAATTTGGGGGAAATTTTGGGGGTTTGTATTTTCGGGAAAATATGAAATTGATTTGGAATTTGAGTGTAGGAAAATGAAATTTGAAATTTACGGTGGGAATTTTTTTTTTTTAATTTTTGGAGAATGATGTAACATCTAGGTGACGTGGCATATAAGATGGCAATTGTCATATCAAATGGCAAGTCATGTTATAAGGAGATGCTGTAAGAGAGTGTTGTATCACTGCAACAAAAATGGTCTATGATAACACTGGACAGTAGCACTTTTTTTTAAAGTGTTACCGTAGACTATCTATGGTAACACTTGATGTTAAAATGTTACGATAACAATTTTTATATGTAACACTTTAACTTTCTGTAACACATTTTATATCAATGGTAACTCTTTTTCTTAAATGTTATGGAAAATATATCTACAGTAGCATTTTTAAAGTATTACAATAGACCTAATAATACAGTAACTTTTTTATAATGTTACCATATAATCAAAATACAGCAACATTTTATAAGTGTTACCATAAACCTAATTATTTACCGAAAAACAAAATATTATTTCCGCCAATATGAAATGAGGTTGGTTTTGTCTCATTTTTATTGTTTAGGGGTCAAATTTACTATTTGAGCTTTACTTTGTTACATCTCATTCATGTAGGGACCAAACTAAAATGTTTTTACAAATAGTATAAAAGGAAGATGGAAGGTTATGCAAAGCCAAAAACGTCCACCCATCTTCATCCATTTTCCGNTTTATCATGCAAACTATGATATGTTTTATTTTATTCAGGATGACCTGAAGAAATTGAAGAAAGATCCAGCATTTGAAAAAGAACAGCACTCTAAGCATTTACTTCAAGCCCTTCTCCCTTACGTTAGAACATTTAGTGAAGAACAAATGAAAGAGTTGGCGATGGAGGCCCAGATACTAGGTATTAAGATCATTTAGCTTTGATGCTTGTGCTGTTTTTTTTTTTTTTTTTCTTTTCCAAATTAATTATTATACTTTCTATAGAAAGAGTTGCTAAATCAGAAAGCCATAGGCAAGTCTTCTTGAAGTGAAATTGCTGTCACTATGACTTTTAATGGACATAAAAGAAGTTGTTATGAATACTATTCGCGTGGGGTGCCATTGCACCTGAGCTAATAAGATGGACTTTTCGTTCATTTGCTCTGTAGACCTTGTTGTCATTAGGAGAAGCTAAGGTGACTCATTTCAACAGTCTAAGAGGGTTCTTCTAAAATTTAATCAGCAGGCATAATATTTCATTTCTCTTAAAGGTGGTTCCATGTTCTGGCTTTCTCAGCAAGTTTCTGAATGATGTATATGACATCAAACATGTCTGCAATGCATAGCATACCCACGTATATTCAAGAGATCTTCTTTTTCTTAATATATGCTTGCTAAGTGTATTTTTGAATGACCAGGGGTATCACTATCAGAAATTCAGCCACGGAAGTCAGATTGTCGTGATACTGAGCGTGTCTACTGGTATGTGATTCTTTCTTAAACAGTTTGCAAACTGTAAAATTGCCGGTGGAATTTTTGCATAGTGATTGTGAAGCTGAAATTTAAACAGTTTTTAAACTTGCATGGTGCCATTTTTTGAACTAGTAATTGTGAAGTTGAAGATTTAAACATGTTTCTTCCTCTTGTCTTTTGCATTAAATATTTGGGGTGTTTTGTCTTAATCTTTTCTTATCCAATTATTGTGTGTCGTCTTTGAGATATACATGGGTTGAAGTTTTTTGTTAATGGTTTTGTAGGTTGTGAAGAGGTACTTTTTTTGGTAAAACCTCATTTGTGGAAGTGGTTGCATGTGGTTTTTGTTGTTGTTTTGTGATTGGAAGGTATAACTATTGCTCATAGTTTTTCCATCATCTGGTATATATGTAAATGATGGTGCTATTTGTTGGCATACATAAAACTTTTGTTGTGAAGGTTTTTGTTACAAATGTGAATTGTATGCATTTGATTTTTGGTGTAAAGGTGTTGGGTGCTTATTTTTGGCATATTTGCCCTTTTTGTATATGAAGGTTCACATTGACCATTCTTGAATTGTGTATCCTATTTAAAAGTTTATTTAATCAACTATACAGTTTTATATGGCTTATAACAACGCCATTGATAACACTTTCAATAGTTATGGAATTGAAAATCAATGTCAGATAACTTTTGCTTTTTATTATTATAAAACTCTCTGTAGCATTTTATGTTCAAAACAACTAATGATAGGTTACTACAGGACATAGATGTGTTAGACAGAAACAAAGTTAAGTAAATTGGTTTATAGTACAAACGTATTTGAAGTTACGTAAAGAGCAAAATTTTAGAGAGTTAACAGTTACAGAAACTTATTTATAGTATTTTAGAATGTTACAGAAAACTAAAACTGTAACAAGTTAAGAATGTTACAGAAAAACTTATTATAGCATTTGAGAAGTTACAGAAAACTAAACTGTAACAGGTTAAGATGTACAGAAAACTATTTATAGCATTTTGAGAAGTTACAGAAAACTAACTGTAACAGGTTAAGAATGTTACAGAAAACTTATTATAGCATTTTAATGTTACAGAAAAAAACTGTAACAGGTTAAGAATGTTACAAAAAACTTATTTATAAAATTTATACAGTGTTACCAAAAATTATTCGTAACTACAATAAGTGCTACAATAACTTACAAAACATTTATGATAGTTACTGAAATGATTAGGAACATACAAAAAATGTTACCAGTAATGTTTTAATAAACATAGACTGTATAGTATCTTTATAAATGCACAACCATTTTTGTTAGAGTGTGTAGTGGTTTATTATTATATAACTGAATAAATTATTCACTCTGTTGATTTAAATTCCAATAGATGATGACAGCTCATCGGATAAGATATTCATATCCCTTTGTCCCCACTGAAATTGAAGAAAAAGGATGAGCATTGCTCTGGCGAAGCTGTCGGTAGAAAGAATCTTGAGAGCTAGGCAGCTAGCAATAAACTCGTATAATGTAAGTTTTAAATTAGTTGTTAAGTAGAAAGGAAATAAAATAAATTTGATTACATACACAATGAGTGGTATATCTCTTGGGTGCACAAATTAAGCTATATTTTCTTGCAAATGTTATTATTAGTGATGACTACAAAAGGTTCATGATCATTCACAATATTAACGGTATAAGAAACAGCAAAATGGTATGGGCATGGATAAGTTATAGAGCTTTAAAAATTGAACCTGAAATCCAGTCCACTAACCCTAGAACTTTTGTTTTCTAGTTGATTGCAATGCTCAAAAGCCTAAGCTAATAATGAATACACATTACACTATGATTTTAATGAGAAACTCATAAGAAATGGTAGATTTATTTATGTTATCAATAACCAAGCAAAATGTATCACCAGTCGGATGAAGAGTTGGTATGCAAACTCCGTTGGGGTAGCCTTACTGTTTATTTACATAAATGTAAATATATAAACAAATTTTATAAATATTTATCACAAGATAAAAAAAATAAATAAAAAAATGAATATGATAAGTTTGACTTTTGTATATATTTATTCTTCTGTCAGTCAGTTTTATGTAAATCTTTTCAAGAGTTGTATAAATCTATCTTTATTTATATAATCCTTAATTTCCCTACAATTTATTATTTAACCCAACATTGGCGCCACTTTTCAAAACCTCACCCACTGTTTTTTTATTTTTTCCCCAAAACCAACCCTAACCCTAGTCCCAATTCCTTTCTATTCCGAATCCCTATTATTATCCTCTATCTTCAAGTCTTGAGTCCGTGTTTATACGGATTCAAATTCGTAGTTGAAACACGCTTTTGTATATTAAATACACCTTCACACTCGCTCTCTCTCTCTGTCTTTTGGTTTTCTTTCTGTTACTGCAACTCATGAAAACCACTAGAAAGCAGCAGAAACCGGAGAGGGCTCCGGGAGTTTGGAAATTGTGTGTGGAAATGTTGAGCTGAAGGGGAGTCTTAGGGAGAGCGAGGTCGACCCAAGAAGAGAGAGGTTTGGAACTGGATGGTGAGGGATTGGAGTGGCACGAGGAAGAGGAAATAATGGTATGGGGTTTCTGAAAAAGGGATGAGGGTGGGTAAGGGGGAATGGGTTCTCAAAGGAGGAGTGTGCGTGGGGTGGATTAGTGAGTTGGTGAAGGGATGGAGATAAAGCTAAGGAAGTGAAGTGATGCTGGAAGAAGGGGTTGGAAGGAATACATAAAGGGAATTTTATGGAAGGGGGGATAAGAGGAAGGAAACATTGGAACATGTGTTGAAGGATTCGAAGAAACGAAAATCTAATGTGAATTTCTCCTGTATGGTGTGGTGTGGGGTTTTTTTTTTTTGTGTTTAAAGTTGATTGATGTTTAATCGTGTCTGTATTCGTTTGTTTTAACAGGGGAATGGAGGGGGGTCGATGATGGGCCCAGGTGCCAGAGGAATGATAAAGGAAGGGTTGTTAATTGTCAAAATGTACAAAAAAGCGGTTTGCATCCATGCATAACAAATTGGTAAAACAAAACAAAAATATCTTCATGAATTGATTTTCTTGCAAAAGCGAATATGTGATTTTTGAACTCTGTTTTGGTTTATATTTAGTGTTCTCAGATGTGGGGATGAAATTTTTTCCATTGGATTTGAATTTTGCTATTGGAAAAGTAAATTGTGGTGGGAAATGAATAGTGAAAGCTAATTGCTTTTATGCTATTAAATGTGGAACTGTAGCTAGTCATGTGGTGTAGAAGTGTTGTCTTCGTTAAGCATTCTTTAGGATCATGAAATGTTGATTAGTTTATTAATTTTACTTAGAAAATAATTTATAGAACCGTTAAGTTTTGGTCTAAAATGTGGGATTTAATATATTGTAACACATAGCTGTGTGAGCATCATGAGTTTTCTGCCTGGCACCTGCTTGCTCTCAAACTATCATATCAATGTTACATTTGATTTATATGTTAGAAAAGTTTGTTGAAATTGTCTGTTTTAAAATAGATAGAACAATGTAAATATTTTTTATTCACCTTTGAAAGAATGGAAGAAATTTAGATAGTGAAAAGGTGTAGATAGGATATATTATGAGTAAGTGCTGCACATCACAAGCCTCTTCCAATTTTTGCATCGCTAGACGTGCTTCTGATGTTGTTCTAACTCAGATGATGAGACAAGTTGTTATGATGTGTAATGCTGCATGGGAAGACCCTGGGATGGAAAATTTTGGGGTATGAATGAGAATGGCTGGCATTACTCTCTTATTATTGATGCTCAGTGGCATAATGTCATTGTTCAGGACCAAGATATATCAGTGAGTTAGTTGTCTCACTTTCTTACATTTTAAAATTTTGTTATTTTTTGGACTTTATTGGTTATGTTGTATTTTATTTTTGTGTTCTCATGATAACGTCTTTTCAATTATCAATTATTCCATCTAGGTATCCTAAGATGTCAGAGGATGAAATTGCTTTTTCTTGTCCAGTTGTCTGGGTAATTGCAATTGCAAAACATGCTTACGCATGGAGGAGTGATAACAGTTAGTTGTCCTTCACTCGAGTCCTATCATAGACGAGATTTGATACCCAAAAAAAAAAAAAACCTAATACCTCATTCACTCATCTTCTTCACGCCACTTTTGCAATTTTACTTCTTCACTAAAATTTCAGCTGCAAACTTCCCTTTATAACAATTTTTCGTTATCTCAATGAAGCCACCCTACACTTAGAGCATTTTCAATTCTTCCAATCTACTCACTCAAACAAAATACCCTACACTTAATCATCTTCATTCAGAAAAATCTAGTGAAAATCATTCGTTTCATCGAATTTTTAGCTTAAAATCTCCAATACCCATAACCTATTGAACCTTAAATCGAAGCCCCCATCCTTTAAGAGGCAAATCAATGAAGCTACGGTTCAGGTGAATCAATTTCTTCATTTTTTTAATCGTGTCAGTTGTTTGCTTACGTTTTTTGGTTATTTGATAGTGAGTATGTTGTTCATCAGGGTACACAAACTCTGGGTGGAGGGCCGCCTGTAAAAAATGTCATTTCTAGTTGCTTCACATTCTTCTTTTCGCTCTTCCTCACATTTGTTACTTTTTTTTTTTTTTTGGTGCATTTACTGTTTATTGTTTTGTGCTTTGCTTGCTAGAATTAAAATTGTGTTAAAAGTGGTAATGTAGAAACTTTTAAGCTTAAAGCAATCGTCTCAATGGCTAGTCAAATTCGGTTTATCTCAACTATAGTTTGCAAAATGCAGTCTGCATTTTTGCAAACTGCGGCTTGCAAAAATGCAGACTGCAGTTATCATTGTCATCATATTCATTTTCTTCTCTCTATCTTATGTATTTCCTTTTGGGAGAAGGGGAATGGGAGCTATTGGTTGCAAGGTTGAGAAAATTATGATCACAAAAGAAAATCAATGGTAGTTGATTTAAGGTTTTTGGAGTGACTATTTTAGTGACATTGAGAGCTTGACATAGATGTTAACTAGCATTTTATGTGTACTATCCTGAAGATGCAGTTATGACCTTAAAGATTTTGAGTATAAGAATATTGATGATAAAGGGTGGGGTCGTAGCAATGATGATGATTAAGTAATTTTTTTATTGGTTAACTAAGCATATATGATGTTTGCTTTGCTTTAGAGTTAAGAAGCATTTTCTATTTTTAGTTTTTTCTTCTATTGTTCTCCTCTTGTATACTTCTTTTGGCCTTTTTAAATGTTATGTTATTTACTTATTCGAGAGACTTATTGCATCTTTGGTTGAAAGAATACTAAAATATCTGAAATTGAGCCTTCTCAACATTTTTTTAGGGTTCAGATTTCAAAGGAAGGGTTTTCTTTGCTACAAGTTTTCAAATTACTAATCAAACTTATATGTTTGCAAGATGAAGTCGTGAAACTATCAGCTCATGCTCGTGCCATTAGATATGTGGAGGATGAGGAGCTTCGGAGCTTCTTTTATGGAATGTCACCTTGGGAGGTATATCTTCTTTAGTTTCATAATGCTTATACTTGTTAATATTGTCTATCTCTAATAGAACCAAAAAGAATTGATATAACTGTAATTTTACAAACTGTAGTATGCAAAATTACATACTGCAGTTTGCAGTCTGTAAAATTGCAGTTGGCATTTTTGCACTAGTGATTGTGAAGTTGAATATTTAAACATGTTCTTTTAAACTTGCATGGTGCCATTTTTTAGAACTAGTGATTGTGAAGTTGAAGATTTAAACATATTCTTTTAAATTATGGGCAAGGTTATACTTTTCATGTGGTTAGTGTAGCTGCTAGTGAGGTATGCATTATCTTAGTATCTAAATTTTCTCATGTTGAGGTATATATGTATTCAATGTTTTAATTGTATGAACACACAGTTTATGTATAGAGTTTGATCTATCTTCATAAGTTTTTAATTTTTATTTAAACTGTGTAGCATGACATGAAATATATCTAAAGAGGTCACTCTACTGTCTTTGTAAAACTTTAAAGGTTTTGCACTATAACATAATAATGTGTTCTTTGTTATTTAATTGAGTGAAGAAAGATTCTTGATGGTGTGCAAACTGCAATATGCAATCTGTAGTTTGTAAAATTGCATACTGTAGTTTAAAAACTGTAGTCTGCAATTTTGCAATCGGCATTTTTGCAAACTACAATCTGCATTTTGCAAACTGTAGTTTGCAATTTTACAGACTGCAGTTTGCAAACTTCAGTCTGCAATTTTCAGACTGCAGTTTGGAAAATTATAGACTNTGAAAATTTTGAATTTCTATTAGGCATGAATATTTGGTATGAAATGTTATTTGCTGTTAATGTGGTTAGTAAATATTTACAATCTAAAAATATGCGTTCAACTATGTCACAAGAAAGTTTAGGTAATTTAGCTATATTATCAATTGAAAAAAATTTGGTTTCTAAACTTGAATATAAAAATTTAATTAGTGATTTTGCATCTCAAAAGGTAAGAAAAATAAATTTGAAATAATTTTTTAATATATACTTGTATTATTAGAAGGCCCCTAAAGCAACTCTTGCCTAGGGCCACAAATGTTCTTGAGACGGCCTGGTGCTAAGTGTAATATGCCAATCTTGATTGTATTTTAAAATTGTTTAATGCTAGGTCTATAACTCTATCTCACAACTCTTAACATGACAACTCGCAATTAATCAGTTTACAAATGGGTCTCGCCTATCTAATCGTGAACTGACACGTCAAGGGTTGTGCAATTGGGTTGTGAACTTAATATTACTGTTAAAAATTTTCCATTCTAATTATTAATATAATGTATAACAATGCACATTAATAATTTGCTAGTACATTGCTCTTTTTTGGGTATAAATTACTACTTAGGTTACAGGTCCTTTGTAGAGTTAATGACTTTTTTCACCCAAATAATGGTTTAATGACACTTTCCCACCTACAAACTTTTAAAATACCGTTTTATTACCCAAATTTATATTTCGATCACGAATAGAGAGCAAAGTCGGCCCAGACTGTTAGAGCTTTTGAAGAGGGGAAACCAATGAGTCTTTTGGTGGTGGAAGGTTGGATTTTGGTGGTTGAGATTGATCGAAATTTGACTTGGGTAGAATAGTTGTGCAAACTCTAATCCCTCGATTGACGGCGATTGGCGAGGTCAACAGTAGTAGGTTTTGAAGGGTAGTAACAGGATGGTGATGGTTTGGGTTTGCAATGATGCCGGAAATAGAAACGGAATATAAATTTGGGTAATAAAGTAGTATTTTAAAAGTATATGGGTGAAAAAATATCATTAAGCCATTATTTGGGTGGGAAAATTATTTTGCTCATTCTTTGACCTTTGTAATAAATAATTCTTGTAGATGAATACTAAGATAGAACTGGGTATTCAATAACACTACACATACAACACTCCCTTATAACATGACATGGCACCAATGTGGCAATTGCCACCTCATCTTCCACGTCACATAGATGCCACTCATTCCTCAAAAATAAAAATAAAAAAAATTTCCCACCCTAAATTTCAAATTTCATTTTCCTATGCTCGAATCCTAAATCAATTTCATTTTTTCTTGAAAATACAGACCCCCAAAATTTTCCCCAAATTTCCTTTTAGTTTTTAGAACCCTAGCCACCACATTCCCCAATCTTAGGCGAATGGCGATCACCTTACCTTGAGCGAGAGAGGTTTCATATGTGTAGTATTTACCTTAATGCATCCTCTTTGTGAAGCTAATAAGAAAAACACAAAGCACACGGTTTGAAATGTTAGATGTGAGAAAAGCTGCTCACAGATGCAAGGGATTGCAAAGCGATAAGCAAATTCTAACACAGGCGAGCCAGTTGTTAAGATTGTCCTTTTCCTTATCGAAGTTTGAAACTTATTTTTCACGCTCTCTAAATGTGGATGGAATTTTTTTTCTTAAACCATTTCTCTTGTTTAGCTATATAATGCAAGTTTAACACTTTGTTTTTGTGTTATTGATGCAGTCGCAAATGAGTTGAGGTTGTGGTTGTTGCCTGTTTAACTACAACTATTTATAGACTGAATGGCTTAGATCTTGGATGGTTGAACAATGCGGCACCGTTTGGATAAGTGCATTAGCTGAAGCAAAAGACGTCACCGTTTCTAGCTTCGCCATCAACAACAACCTTAACAACTGGCTCGCATGTGTTAGAGTTTGTCAATTGCTTTGCAATCCCTTGCATCTGTGAGTAGCTTTTCCCGCATCTGACGTTTCAAACCGTGTGCTTTGTGTTTTTCTTATTAGCTTCACAAAGAGGAAGCATTAAGGTAAATACTACACATACAAAACCTCTCTCGCTCAAGGTAAGGTGACCGCTATTCGCCTGAGATTGGGGAATGTGGTGGCTAGGGTTCTAAAAATTGAAAGGAAATTTGGGGGAAATTTTGGGGGTTTGTATTTTCGGGAAAAAATGAAATTGACTTGGAATTTGAGTGTAGGAAAATGAAATTTGAAATTTAGGGTGGGAATTTTTTTTTTTAAATGTTTGGAGAATGACTTAACAACTAGGTAACGTGGCAGATGAGATGACAATTGTCATATCAAATGGCAAATCATGTTATAAGGATATGTTGTAAGAGAGTGTGGTATGTGTAGTGTTTTAT
Source organism: Pistacia vera (assembly GCF_008641045.1). NCBI lineage: Eukaryota > Viridiplantae > Streptophyta > Magnoliopsida > Sapindales > Anacardiaceae > Pistacia > Pistacia vera. The sequence goes on from NW_022196305.1 coordinate 211,387, forward strand.
GTATATATAACTGAATAAATTATTCACTCTGTTGATGTAAATATCCAATAGATGATGACAGCCTCATCGGGACTAAGATATTCATGCCCCTTTATCCCCACTGAAATTGAAGAAAAAGGATGAGCATTGCTCTTGGCGAAGCTGTCGGTAGAAAGAATCTTGAGAGCTAGGCAGCTAGCTCAATAACTCGTATAATGTAAGTTTTAAATTAATTGTTAATAGAAAGAGAAAAATAAATAAATTTGACTATACATACACCATAATAGTGGTATATCTCTTGGGTGCAAAATTAAGCTATATTTTCTTGCAAATGTTATTTATTTAGTGATGACTACAAAAGGTTCATGATTCATTCACAATATTAACGGTGTAAGAAACAGCAAAATGGTATGGGCCATGGATAAGTTATAGAGCTTTAAAAATTGAACTTGAAATCCAGTCCACTAAACCCTAGAACTTTTTTGTTTTCTAGTTGATTGCAATGCTCAAAAGCCTAAGCTAATAATGAATACACATTACACTATGATTTTAAATGAGAAACTCATTTTAAGAAATGGTAGATTTATTTATTTTATCAATAACCAAGCAAAATGTATCACGTCAGTCGGAATTGAAGAGTTGGTATGCAAACTCCGTTGGGGTAGCCTTACTGTTTTATTTATCAATAATGCTAAATATATAAACAAATTTTATAAATATTTATTCACAAGATAAAAAAAATAAATAAAAAAATGAATATGATAAGTTTGACTTTTTGTATTTATTATTTTATTCTTCTGTCAGTCAGTTTTTATGTAAATCTTTTCAAGAGTTGTATAAATCTATCTTTATTTATATACTCCTTAATTTCCCTACTAATTTATTATTTAACCCTACATTGGCGCCACTTTTCAAAACCCTCACCCACTGTTTTTTTATTTTTTCCCCAATAACCAACCCTAACCCTAGTCCCAATTCCTTTTCTTATTCCGAATCCCTATTAAATATTCTCTCTATCTTCAAGTCTTGAGTCCGTAGTTTATACGGATTCAAATTCGTAGTTGAAACACGCTTTTGTATATTAAATACACTCTCACACTCGCTCTCTCTCTCTGTCTTTTGGTTTACTCTTTTCTGTTACTGCAACTCATGAAACACACTAGAAAGCAGCAGAAACCGGAGAGGGCTCCGGGAAGTTTGGAAATTGTGTGTGGAAATTGTGAGTCTGATAAGGGAGAAGTCTTAGGGAAGAAGCGAGTTCGAAAACCCAAGAAGAAAGAAGAGGTATTGGAAACTGAGAATGGTGAAAGGGAAATTGGAGTGGAACAGAAGGAAATTGAGGAAAATAATGGTAATGGGGTTTCTGAAAAGGGGAATGTGGGTGGAGTAAGGGGTAATGGGGTTTCTCAAAAGGAGGAAAGTGTGCAGAATGAGGGTGGAATTAGTGAAGTTGGTGAAGGGAATGGAGATAAAGCTAAGGAAAGTGAAGTAGATGCTGGGAAGAAGGGAGTTGGAAGGAATACAGATAAGGGAAATTTAATATGGGAAGGTGGGGAAAAGAATAAAGAGAAGGAAACATTGGAACATGTGTTGAAGGATTCGAAGAAACGAAAATCTAATGTAAGAATTTTCTCCTGTATGGTGTGGTAGTGGGAGTTTTTTTTTTTGGTTTAAATTGTTATGTGGTTTTATCGTGTCTGTTATTCGTTTATAATAGGGGAATGGAGGGGAGTCGATGATGTGCCATCAGTGCCAGAGGAATGATAAAGGAAGGGTTGTTAATTGTCAAAAATGTACAAAAAAGCGGTTTTGCATCCCATGCATAACAAATTGGTAAAACAACTTCTCACAAAATTATCTTCATTGAATTTGATTTTCTTGCAAAAGCGAATATGTGATTTTTTGAATCTCTGTTTTGGTTTATATTTTAGTGTTCTCAGATTTTGTGTTGATGGTAATATTTTTTCCATATGGATTTGAATTTTGCTATTGGAAAAGTAAATTGTGGTGGGAAATGAATAGTGAAAGCTAATTGCTTTTATGCTATTAAATGTGGAACTGTAGCTAGTCATGTGGTGTTAGAAGTGTTGTCTTCGTTAAGCATTCTTTAGGATCATGAAATGTTGATTAGTTTTTTATTAATATTTACTTAGAAAATAATTTATTAGGAACCGTTAAGCTTTTGGTAAAAAATGTGGGATGTTCAATATATTGTAACCACATAGCTGTGTGAGCATCATGAGTTCTTCGCCTGGCACCTGCTTGCTCTCAAACTATCATATCAATGTTACAATTTGAATTTATATGTTAGAATAAGTTTGTTGAAATTGTCTGGTTTTAAAATAGATAGAACAATGTAAATTATTTTTTTATTCACCTTTGAAAGAATGGAAGAAATTTAGATAGCTTGAAAAGGTGTAGATAGGATATATTATGAGTAAGTGCTGCACATCACAAGCCTCTTCCAATTTTTGCATCGCATGACTTGTCTTCTGATGTTGTTCTAACTCATAGATGATGAGACAATGTTGTTATTGATTGGTAATGCTGCATGGGAAGACTCTTGGGATGGAAAATTTGGGGTATGAATTAGAATAGCTGGCATTACTCTCTTATTATTGATGCTCAGTGGCATAATGTTATTGTTCAGGACGAAGATGTATCAGTGAGTTAGTTGTCTCTACTTTCTTACATTTTAAAATTTTGTTATTTTTTGGACTTTACTGTTTATGTTGTATTTTTATTTTTTGTGTTCTCATGATAACGTCTTTTTCAATTATCAATTTTATTCCATCTAGGTATCCTAAGATGTCAGAGGATGAAATTGCTTTTTCTTGTCCAGTTTGTCTGGGTAATTGCAATTGCAAAACATGCTTACGCATGGAGGGAGTGATAACAGTTAGTTTTTCCTTTCATCTCGAGTCCTCTCATAATTTGATGCATTTGTCATGCAAACTATGATATGTTTTATTTTATTTAGGATGACCTGAAGAAATTGAAGAAAGATCCAGAATTTGAAAAAGAACAGCACTCTAAGCATTTACTTCAAGCTCTTCTCCCTTACATCAGAACATTTAGTGAAGAACAAATGAAAGAGTTGGAGATGGAGGCCCAGATATTAGGTATTAAGATCATTTAGCTTGGATGCTTTTGTGCTGGTTTAGTATTCTAGTTAGGTTGTTTTGGAATCATTGCATCATGTGAATTTTAGTCATTCTTTTGCTAATACAGAATAAGCTGCTATAATTTCCAATCTACTGAGCCTTTTGTTTTATTGATCTTCTTTTCCAAATTAATTATTATAGTTTACATTGAAAGATTTGTTGCTAAATCAGAAGGCCTGAGGCAAGTCTTCTTGAAGTGAAAATTCCTGTTACAGTGACTTTTTATGGACATAAAAGAAGTTCCTATGAATACTATTCTCTGGGGGTGCCATTGTATCTGAGCTAATAAGATGGACATTCCTTTCATTTGCTCTGTAGACCTTGTTGTCATTAGGAGGAGCTAAGGTGACTCATTTCAACAGTCTAAAGAGGGTTTATCTAGAATTTAATCGGCAGGCATAATATTTCATTTCTCTTAAAGGTGGTTCCATATTCTTGCTTTCTCAGCAAGTTTCTGAATGACGTATATGGCATCAGCCATGTTTGCAATGCATAGCATACCACTTATATTCAGAGATCTTCTTTTTCTTAATATATGCTTGCTAAGTTATTTTTGAATGACCAGGGTATCACTATCAGAAATTCAGCCACGAAGTCAGATTGTCGTGATACTGAGCGTGTCTACTGGTATGTGATTCTTTCTTAAGTTAATTTTAACAGCGTCATTTTGTACCATGACATTTCCTTATTGACTTTTTGGTGCCATGACATAATTTTACAGTGACAACTGTCGAACTCAATTGTTGACTTTCACAGAAGCTGTCCAAACTGTAAGTATGATCTTTGCTTTGTTTGCTGCCGGGAAATGCGTGATGGCCACTTGCAGGGTGGAGGTGAGGAAGTAGTTGTGAAATATCGTAAGCCCAAATATTGGAATACTTGCATGGTATGATGAAACAATCTGAGTCTCCAGAAAAGACAGGTCATCTACTGCTGAGTCAAATTCCAAGGTCAGAATAGGTCAATACCTGACTGGAAGGCAAATGGGAATGGTGGTATTCCTTGCCCCCCAAAGGATTAGGTGGTTGTGTGATGGCCTCTTGGAACTTAGGTCTATCTTTACAAAAAATTGGGTTGCTGAATTGGTGATAAAGGCTGAAGAAGTAGTCAAAGCTCATAATCTTGAGATATGCCAAATCTCCAGAACAATGTGCATTGTTACAACTCAGCAGGTGATTGACATGGGCAACAGTCATTAAAAAGCAGCTTCGCGAAGACTCCAGTGATAATTATTTGTTAACCCAGTTGCTAAAGACATTCAGCATGGAGATTAAAGCATTCCCGTGGCACTGGGCTAAAGGCGAGTCGGTGTAGTCAGCAATGTGCTCGACTGTGCATTGGGGTTGAGTTGGGAACCAATGGTTATGGCGCGCTTTTTGTCAGATTACAATAAAAGCATGGCCAACATCTGGATGTTAAGGCTATGATTGTTTTGTAGGGGTGGCAAAAAAAACCGGTAACCGAACCGAACCGAACCCGGATTTGCGGTACCGAAAATTCGGGTTGGTTTCGGGTATTTTTATAAGATACCCGAATTTTCGGTTCGGGTATCGGTATTTAATTTTAGGAAACTGGGTACCTGGTTTTTATTTAAAAAAAAGAAAAGGTCAGACTAAACCCAAAAGCCCCAAATCTGAAAAAATTTCAGATGCCCTAAAACTAAAACCCGTCACTCTCCACCGTGTAAACTTCCAGTCTCAGTCTTCCCACTCTTCGTCAGTTCGTCTCTTCCCGGTACTCAAGTCCTGCAGGACCTGCACACAGCCGCACTCAAACTGTAGAACTAACATGAGTTGTTGCCAGTATTGATTGGCTGCAGTTGCAACTAAACTGCAGAACTGAAATGAGTTGTTTCCAGTTTTGATTAGCTGAAGTTGCAATTAAAACTGCAGAACTGAAAATGAGTTGTTGCCTTAAGTAGCTGAGCAGTTTTTTTTAGAGTTTGTGCACCGGTTGACTGAAGGATTAAAGGAGAACAGAGGTAATAAAAAGGAAGAGAGTTTGAGAATTTGAGAGGGCATGTTTGGTTAAAGAAGTCAATGAATTTGAGAAGAACTGCTGTTAGGAGTTAGGACTGCTAATATTCGGGTAAGAAAATCGGATACCCGGTTTGTGACCAGAATTTTCGGGTACCCGCAAACCAGGTATTCTAAAACCGGTTCGGTTAGCGGGTATATTTTTTGCAGATACCCAATATTCGGGTACCCGGTTTTGGTCAAAATCGGAGCGGGTACCCGGTTTTGCACAGCCCTAAATTTGTTTGGATTGGTGTGAGTCAGTTTATTTATACTGTGTAGTACAATGTCATAAACTTGCTGGTGTGAATTTTTTTGCATGCCATTCATTTTACAATGTGCAATATTTTTTGTTTTGGTTAGGGTCCAGACCATAAAAAAATGCTTAGCGAAACTTCAATAGTAATATGAGTTATACGGTAGATTATAACAGTAGTTCATGTGTTCCCAAGTTACCTACTTTTTCTTTTTTGTATATGTGAAAGTTTCTGTATCTGCAAGCATGACATAGATCCACATTTTTCCATGAATCTCAAATAGTTATAGGGTATTTTTAATTGCATACACATCGGTTATAGGTTTTCTGCATACCAGATTCATATACATAGATGGTTTAGAATTTAGAAAAAAAACTATTTTACCTACCATCTGGAGTCTAACTGGAAACTACGAACTGACAGATAGGAAACTAATTCCTTGTCAATTTCAGGACTGGTTTTTGTGCTTGTGCTCATTTCTTTTCTTTTTTTTTTTTTTTTTTTTTTTTTTTTTGGGGGGGGGGCGGGGGGCGCGGTGTGTGGTTTAATTTTTAAGTTGTTGAAGAAGAGATTAAAGATCAATGTTTCTTCCAGGTGAATATGAGAAGTTTATGTTGGAGGCTAAGGAAGTGAGAATAATATGTATTACTACTGTTTGTCAATGGGTTTACCTAAGGGAGTTCTTGCTACTTTTTCAAGTGTTTGCTCTATGTGTTTTTCTTTTCTGCCAAAAATTATGTCTACCAGCTTATATATATTTTTATTTTCCTGTGTTCAAAATTCTCTATTGGCTTAGTTTATATGACTTTCATGTTAGGAGCTAGAAAGTGAGTTTTGCTGATTGTGTGAGAAAATTTCTTGTTTTACTTGAAAAGTACCTTGTTTATGCAGTCTGTCTATGGTTCTTGTCAATGATGTTTACTTGCCATTTTTTTTACTGTTTATAGTCTGGTTATTTGTTTCTAAATATTAATGAATGGCAGGGGGAGTTCAGCATTCACCAATTCTTTAAAGGCTACACGGATGGTCGTTATGACTGGAAATCCTGGCCTCAAATATTGAAGTTAAAGGACTGGCCGCCATCTAATTTATTTGAGGAACGCTTGCCTCGTCATAACATTGAGTTTCTGGCTTGTTTGCCTTTTAAGGAGTATACACATCCTCGTGGTGGTATTCTAAATCTTTCTACCAAATTGCTTGACAAATCTCTGAAGCCAGACATGGGGCCAAAGACATATATTGCTTATGGGTTTGCTCAAGAGCTTGGACGCGGAGACTCTGTTACCAAGCTTCATTGTGAAATGTCCGATTCGGTATAATATTATTCTCTCTCTCTCTCTCTCTCTTTTNAATGGAGAGAGTTTTGAGCCATCTGATGTTCCTCAAAGTGAATTAGAATCGGCTGATGGAGGTGCTGTTTGGGACATTTTTCGGAGACAAGATGTTCCTAAGCTGCATGAGTATCTTAATAAGCATTGTCGAGAATTCAGACATATTCATTGTTGTCAAATACCACAGGTAGCTGCTTACTGAATGATTCATAATATGGCTGGAGTTTTCTTTTTGACTATTTTATGTATAGTGGAAGTGTGATCTCTTGATTTATGCATCGTAATGATTTTGTATTTATTTTGAGTGATTGAATGACAAACTCTGTCAGCCAAGTTTAGCTATAGATTATGGAAGTTGGCTGTTAAAATCATTTATCCAAGGTATTGACAGATTCAAAATGAATTTACTGCTGAATGATTGAGAAAAGTTTATTTAAAGAAATAAAAAGAAAAGGCCTAGCTGTTTTTAAGTTGCCTTGATGAAGTATATGACTTTATTCGACAGAGCTTATCTTAATTCTTGGAGAATACATTGGATCTTCTAGGAAATCTACAACTTATGTGAGAGAGCATGATGAAAGAGTTGGTTGAAGAGTAATGCACACTGGGATTTGGGGTTGTGACTATATTGATACCTTTTATGCCTAGATGCTTAGTGTATAATATCATTTGAATAATGGTACAGGTTTTCTCAACCTTTTAAGTCTTATGCCTATATATTTATATAGCTTCCATTTTTATATTGTTTGTTCTGGTGGCATAGGTTATTCATCCTATTCATGATCAGATCTTTTACCTCACTTTGGAGCATAAAGCAAAGCTCAAGCAGGAATATGGTATGTTAAAATGCATTAATATTGTGGAACTGTTTGAATTAAAGTTAGACTTTGATTACTGTTTTATGGTTATATGCTATCACTCAGGAATCGAACCTTGGACATTCCTTCAGAAGCTTGGAGAGGCTGTTTTAATTCCTGCAGGATGCCCCGACCAAGTCAGGAACCTTAAGGTATATCAATTTACACTTGGACAACTTTCTGCTTTTCTCTTACATTGGGAAGACAGGGTTGAACTTTCATTTTATCGGGTCATCAATATTACATTGAGACAGTTCTAGTTCACCAGAGCAGATTTATTTATTATTATTTTTTTTTTCTGGGAGCTGTTAATTTACAGTCTGCCATGTTTAAATATCCCAGGGAACAAGATATGGTGTGCTGATGACTGCAGTTAAATTGGAGTTTTGACTTTTTTCTGTCATATTTAAGACTGTTTTCTTGTCTCCCCACACGACACACATGCAGAATTGCATTCTAATATCTCAAAAGTGTATACTTTTTCAGCATTTCATGTTGTGTTATAGAGTTTGAAATTTATTTATCTAAAACAGATTAATCCATTTATGTAGGCTAATATATCTCGATGTTCTTGCTTTGGTCTTCAACAGTCATGCATAAAGGTTGCACTAGATTTTGTCTCTCCTGAAAATGTTGGTGAGTGTGCCGTTTGACGGAGGAATTCGGGTGCTTCCTCCAAATCATTGGGCTAAAGAGGACAAGTTGGAGGTATTTTTTCTTTATACTTGGCTAATTATGAGTTCCTGAAAGTTTTAGTAATATTCACTTTGACTACTTTTATGGTGAAACATTGAGATGTTATAAGCTTGTTGTTGTATTTACTTTACAAAGTTTTTAAGACATATCAGAACTTGATCCTCAATTTGTTTTATGGATTATTATTGTTATCACTATCATTTTGACTAATCAAAATTGCTACCTACCTCTGTTCCATTGTTGTTAAGCATGCCCTCTCCTATGCTCGGATGTAGCAACTATGAGTCTCTGTTCACAGCAAGAAGACATCTGGGTGACGGCATTGCCTCCCTTCAATGCTTTTCCGTTATTTGCAATCCGTACTAAATACAACTCATAGTAACATTCATTCCAATGCACATGGACTTTCCTTTTTCAACTTTAAATTGGAGTACTGTTGTATTCTGTGTCAATCCAACTTTTCTTTTGTTACATCATGCATTATTTTCAAGATTTATGTGGGTGTGCCAAAGGAGTTAAGTTGGTGATGGAGGAGCAGAAGAAAGAACAACATAAGACAAGAAATTTTATAGAGAAATAGGAAGATAGAGAGAATAAAAGAAGGATAGACCAAGAGAACAGCAGGAAAGGGAGAAATTCTTGAAGATTTAAGAGAGACAATCTAGAAGAATTATGGGGAGGTAGAGACAATTGATAGGGAGAGAACCAATATTTTTATTCAACCATAGTTCAAGCATGTCAACAAGAATGATAGAATCCTTTATTTATAGGCTTAAGAAATAAAATCGTAATAATAAACAATCCTATCCTAATAAACATGAATAGAAGTTTGATTTAATTAAGACAAATCAATCCTAGAAACTATGCTTTCTTCCTCCATCAGTTGGATTAAACCAGATAGAGTAATGCACCCAAAACAAGTGATTAGAATTGCTGGGATTCTATATGGAAGTGTTGCACTGTGGATTCTGTATTTGTTTAACCTTGTAAATAAATTTTTGCTTTATGATATGTTTTTGATGATTACTGTCTGAATCAGGTGAAAAAAATGATTCTCTATGCAATGAATCGGGCTATAAAGGATTTGGAACATCAGAGTCCAGAGTAAGTAATCTATGATACACAAACCTGATATTTATGGCTTCTTTCTGTCTTCAATTTATTAATAGTTTCTAGTTCTCGTGTCTGTAGCCGGTGTGTCTTTTCTGCTTTGGTATTCATTTCATCCCATTTGGGTGAGGCCAGTGGGAGTCAAAATTTATCCAGCATATCTACTTGAAATTCCTGGACTCCTTTAAGTTTTATTCGGTGATTGTAGTTTCAGTTCTGTTCTTGAATCCATAAAAATTTTTATTGTGTGGTCTCATAGGCCAGTAATGGTCTTTTCCGATTGTTTCTGTGTAACCATTCTACTTTGTTCTAATTTGTAATTGAAAATCAGTTTTTGTTAAATACCCTGTCCTATCTTGTAAGTGTTAGGGTTTCTGTGGTATCCACGTGGGTGGATATAGTTTGTGCTTGTGAAATCTTTTAAAAGTTCATTGCTATGCCTCAATCTTTCTTGATTTTCAGTTCGGGAACTGCTAACAAAGCTCAGAATTCTAAATCTAGAAAAAGAGACAGAGACGGTGAAGCATGGATTGAGTTTAAGGTTAGTTCACCTACAAAACTGGTCAGAGTTTCAAGTAGGTTTTTGGAGATGTGTTATATGTAAGAATGTGGACCTTAAGTAACACATTTTGTCCGATCTTCTCTGCCATCAGTAACCTCAATGTCGCTGTATATTTTGGAGGAAGGGCAGGGCCGGTGTATTTTGTTAAAATACAATCAAACAACTATATTGATGTCAACATGGTAGGGTAAAATGTACATTTAAATGAAAAGATGTATTTATTTAGTTGCAAGTGTTTGATTTGTCCTCATTGACTTGGAATCATGAAGTAAAAGCTTTAGAAAACCACAATGTTGAAATTATGAGATTCCATCGGATGTGCTGAAGCTGAAGCAAATGAGGGTGTAGTGAAGACTGAAGTGGACACGAAACAGTTGTGGGATGGGGAGTTACATTTCGGTAAGGCAGAGCGATTTCAATAATACAGAACGTAAGAAAGAAAAAAGAATTTGTAATGAAGGTCTGGCGACTGCGTGGTGCATAAGCTAAGCGGGATATTGTTGATGTTGACCAACGGTGGGGACCAATTAAATTAATTAGCTGCCGTTTTCCCTATTTGGAAAACTTAACCTGTGCCTTGTCTAGCTTTCTCACTTCAATTCATTTCCAATCACCCTACGCTCTCTATTTTTTCTTGACAGCTAGATGTAGATAATACTAATTAATCACTCACAAATAATACTAACATAACCAATTTAAGTCCACTTTGAGGATGTTCAGCTTGGATTATTCTCTTTTTGACCGTTTTACTTGGTGCGGGGCAGCTGGGGGACATTTCATTTCTTTTGTTTCTTTTGGGGTCAAATCCAGCAATTTTAACGGGTTTTACATGGTAATTACACGTTTATGTAGAGAGTTGTTTGGATTGAATTTTTTTGGTAAATGCCAGAAATAGTGGGGTCCGTGAAGTGATAATATTGTTGATCCACTTAGCTTAGTGATACTGTGGTTGATGATTAAAATAGTCGATAGGCTTGTAATTGTACTTGAATCAGTTTAGTTGAATTTTTTTTTTTTTTTTGGTAATCGAGGTGTTTGGATTAATTTGTGCATACTTAACTAATCTCAGAGATTCGTTGAATACCCTACATACCTAAAAGACTATATAAATTAATATTATTGTGATAGATGATCGAACCTAAGACTCAAGGAAGACAATAAACCTCTTTGACCGTCATGGTAATGTGAAATAACAGTAATATAAGTTGGGAAACGAGAATGTAACACCAACCCGCAGGAGATAAACAAAATTTGACTCTTGGAGTTAACCTTGTCAACTGGATGAAAAATGTAGACCGACCATTACCAAGTATACCAAGTATTTGAAATGGTATAATGGTTACTGACCAACCTAATAGAATTAATTTATTAATATAGCATAAAGTTTTAAACCGCGTTTGCCTTATATATATTAGCGGTAAGAAACTTTGATGATAGTGAAAATTAAAGATAAGTGTTGGTTTGGTTGTACCTTAAGATAATACAAGGATTAATGTTATAGATTTATCAATGTTTTAAACTTGGACCACCTCTTGACTCGGTCAAAGGGTCAGTTCCCAGGTGGTCGGTTAGAACGGTGATGTCAGCATATCCGGTAGACTTGAAATCCAACAAACACAACCTTAAGAAATTCCTTCAGTCCTTGCAGGTTTGAACTCAATAAACAATCTCTAGGATCTAGGCAAGAAACCGCGAAGCAAACAGAAGACGATGAACGACGATCGTGCCAATCGGAGTTCAGGATGATGTGGAGATGGAGGTGATGCTGATGGTAGTGTTAGGTGGGATGTTTGGAGCCGAAAGCTGTAGGACTCAGGGAGGAAGACGAAAGCTGTCGAAATCAAGGATTTTTGATGACCCAGGTTAGCCACTGGTCATTACTATCCGTCGATCTAAATCCGGTCCAATGGCTAAAACCACATTAAGGGTACTCAAACCGGAGTCAATGTCGATTCCCAATCAGACCGGTTCGAGTTTTAAAACAATGGAGTTAATACAAGGACAAAATTTAATGTAACTAATATCAAATAAATAACAATGACATGGATAATGATTTCTTTCTTCTCTCTCGGATAAGAAAAAAACACCAAAAAAAGTATGTACATAATATTATAGTAAAAATATATATGGTACATTCTTCAATAATAGTAATAATAATGATATTTAAACTAAATTAATGTAAAAAAGACAAGACAATATACTACATAAATTTCAAATAATTTTCATTTGAAAGCTTTAGTTAAATAAATAACAAGATCTTACCGAATAATCATAATAAGAGATGAGACGACTAAAGATTATAAGTGTTAGAAAGTCACAAGCAAGCATAATGTAAGTGTATTAAGCTGGAGCAGAGAAAGAGTTAGATGATTCTGAAGCAATTATATAATTTAACTTTCACCATCTTCATTTTCAATCCAAAATAGTATTTCAAACATTCAAACTACTGGCTGCAATGCCCATCATTTATATGAAGAAGGTCTATAACTACATCTACTAAACAAATTCCCAAGGCAAGTATCAATATCAATATCAATATTTCATAAAACATGAATGTGTACAAACAAGCGTTTTTTTTTTTTTTGTTTTCCCACTAGGAACACTACAGTCTGCATAATTAATATGCCATTAGGGTGGATTATCATTTGTATCACCTTGTGCATGACTTTCTTTGTTTCCTCAAACAGGATGCTGCTTCAAAACATTAGCTGTGCCCAGAAGTAGAACCTCGGTACTTCAAACGGGGGACACCTGCATTCACAGAGCTGTAATTAGCACACAAACACAACCCACATGAAATACCACATATCATTCTATACCAAAACATTGTTAACCATTTTCAACGGTATACAAAACTACACAACCAATTATGTGCATGAAAAATCAGTTTGAGCATTGAGCTAATGAAAACTCTAAAATGCTCAATTAGAAATCATTATAAAAGATGACAAAATGTATACAGACTCATTATAAAAGATGACAAAAGTAACAGACTAAGTGCCCAAAAGAAAACATTCATACAATAATCTATTATCAAAAGACTGAAAGTTTCTAGCATGTTTTACATATTTGTATCAACTATAAACATATTTAGCAGCATATTTGCCAGTTGAGAGAATAAATGACAATTAATCATCCATGCAATCATGTGAAACAGTCACACGTCGTGACAGATTCAGCATTCCAAAGGAATTGATGGAAACCCACTTCCAAAACTCTCAATCCAGTAACAACAACAAGCTCACAACAATGCCAGCACACAACAATCAATCAATCTTCCACAAAATCATTCAACAGAATAAGAAATAACAAATGAAATAGGAAAAACAAGCAATATAAACTAAGCGGAAAGTTTTATAGAACACCAGAGAACAAGCTGATCTTCGATAGGGTTAGCACCTCCCAAGTCCCAATACAATCTCCCACTAAATTCAATGATGTCTCACACCTCTCATGGCTTCCTTTTTATTTCTGTCAACTTTAGATTCTAACTAACTATTCAGACACATCATGTCTCATTCCATCTGTCAATCCTACCCTTTTGTCCTTCTACCAGTTTCCCCTTTTGCCCTTCCCTATTTCCTCGTTTATACCACTTAGTTACTCGGGGTCCGTCATTACCCTTCCCAAGGAGTGCCACCTAGTCCTCAAGGCATAAAGAAGGAAATTGGTGGCAAATAAAGTCATTAGTCATATGCTTCCCATGTGTTGTCACAGGTTGGTAAAGTCTTCCACTTAATCAACACTTCATAATTTCCGTCTATCAGACATCGTTTCAAATGGGCTTGCTTAGTTCTACATTTAACACCATGTTACCATCAAGGACGTCTGGAAGGGATTGTGCCTTAATAGGATGGAAAGTGACGGTGCCTCAATAGGATGGACAGTGACTTTCTTGAGCTAAGACACGTGGAAGACGTTGTGTATGCGGGTTGTAGGAGGTAATTCAGCTTGTATGCAACTTGACCAACTTTCTCAGCAATCGTATAAGGACCATAGAAGATGGGGCTGAGCTTCTCATTGGCTCTATGTGCCAAAGATTTGAGATGATAGAGTTGAATTTTTAGATAAACAGAGTCTCCTACTGCATAGTGAACCTCTCGCCTTTTGCCATCCGCATGAGCTTTCATGTTATCTTGAGCTTTAGCCAAGTTTGCCTTTAATGCTTCCAAAATGAGGTTTCGCTCTATCATTTGTTGATCTACGACATCCACAACAGAATTGTTTTCGATGTATTTGAGAGAACTGGAGGATCCTAACCATATAAGACTCGAAATTGAGTCATACCCGTAGAACAATTGTACGTGGTGTTGAACCAGTACTCTGCCCAAGCCAACCATTTAGGCCATTGCTATGGCTGGTGTCCCACGAAACATCACTGGTAAGTCTCCACACATCTATTCACTATTTCCAATTGTCCATCAGATTGTGGGTGATAGGCAGTACTCATATGAAGTTGCGTACTGGATTACTTGAACTTCTCTCCCTAAAATATACTCATGAAGACTTGGTCCCGATAAAAAAACTATAATGTGAGGGAAGCCATGTAACTTTACAATATCTTTAAGAAATAGGTTAGCTACCTCTTTAGCAATGTAGGGTTGTTGCAATGTGAGAAAATGGCTGTGTTTTTTGAGTCGATCAACTACCACAAGAATAGTGTCCACCTGATGAGCTTTTGGGAGGCCAACTATGAAATCCATTTAGCAATCTTCCCATTCTTGAGATGGAATAGGCAAAAGTTGCAATAGTCCTGCTGGTTGGAGAGCTTTATATTTGTTCTGTTGGCAAGTTGGACAACCCTTCACAAACTCTTGAATATCTTGTTTCATCCCTCCCAATAAACCACCTGTGCTAGTCGTTTGTAGGTCCTGAAAAACTCGGAGTGGCCCTCTAAAGGAGATGAATGAAATTCCTGAAGAAGTTGTTTAACTTGAGGGCCAGACAAAGGATGAACCACATAATCATCATAGAACAATTGATGGCCGATTAATAGAAAATGCGGATGACTATTAGGATTAACTATTAAGTCTTGGCTGATTTTTCTAAGCTTGACATCCTGTTGAAAGGCCTCTTCCCACTTGTCTCTCTTAGCAAAGTAACAAGTGGAAATGGCATTGTACTAAGTTGTTTCATCACATTTGGATAGGGCATCTGCTGTTTTGTTCTTTAACCTGGTTTACATTGTATTTTGTAATCCAGTCCTAACAACTTGATGATCCATTTAGGTTATTCTTCCCCCTACAACCTCTATTCATTTAAATAGTGCAAACTACGTTGATCAATCCGAATGATGAAATGTCTGCCCAATAGATAATGCCGCCACTTTTGGACAGCTAAAACAACGACCATTAACTCCCTTTCGTAGATTGACCATAACCGAGATCGTGTAGAGAGCCCTTGACTAAGAAATGCTAGTAGTCTACCTCTTGCATTAGAACAACCCCAATCCCTTACGTTGACGCATCTGTCTCAATGATAAATGCTTTGGAGAAATTGGGCATCACTATAACTGACACTATGGTCATGATTTGCTTAAGCTCCTCAAAGGCTTTTTGTGACAATTTTATCCAAACAAATGCATCTTTGCGAATGAGATTTTTTAAGGGTAATGCAATCTTGCCATACCTATTTATGAACTTCCTATAATATCCTGTCAACTCGAGAAATCCACGAAGTGCCTTGACATCCCTTGGCGTTGGCCATTTTAATATGTAATCAACTTTGGAGGGATCAAATGCAATTCCTTGGGTTGAAATGAAATGGCCTAAGTACTCCAATTGAACTTGTGCAAATGTGCATTTCTTCCTATTAACCACTAGATGATGCTCCAATAATACCTAAAAGGTGAGTCGAAGATGTTGTAAATGTGTCTCCATGTCTAAGCTTTAGATCAAGATATCGTCGAAAAAGACCAATATGAACCTGTGCAGATAAGGTTTGAATATATCATTCATGAGGGCTTGGAAGGCTGATACAACATTTGATAACCCAAAAGCCATGATGAGGAACTCATAGTGTCTCTCGTGAGTTCGAAACGCTGTCATGTGGGTGTCCTCCTCTCTAACCCTTATCTGATGATATCCTGATTTGAGGTCTAGCTTCGAGAATATGGTGGCTCCTCCCAATTCATCAAACAACTCATCTATGGTTGGAATGGGAAACTTATCGAGGGTTGTGATTTTATTGAGTGCCCGGTAATCTACACAAAAGCGCAACCCTTCATCTTTCTTTCTTACTAACAACACCGAACTAGAGAACGGATTGATACTTGGTTTAATAATCCAAGAAGCCAACATTTCTTGAACAATATTTTCAATTTCATTTTTTTGATAATATGGACACCGGTAAGGTTGGATGTTGGGGGCTTGAGTATCGTGTTCAAGTCTGATAGCCTGATCGTGTGTCCTAGTAGGTAGGAGTCTTGGCAAAGGTTCAAATAAACTTCATGGTTTTATTTCGACTATCCTCTTCTATTCTGACTTCCTCTTGTAACTGCAAATTCCCAAACTCAACCAAATATCCTTGCCTCTCTGTCTGCAGTGTCTCAATCATCCCCTTTAATGACACCATTGTTTTGCATAAGGATGGATCGCCGACAAGAGTTACCATTTCCCCTTATAGGTTGAACTTCATAATTTACTTCCTCCAAGTCTTTGTGGTTTCCCCCAACGTTTTCAGGCATGCGACCCCCAAAATAATGTCAACACTACTCATGTCGAAGGGGAAATTTTTTTGGACAATGATGATACTCTACAACTTCAAACATACCTCACGACATTCACCTTGACACCTCACATTGTAACCATCCCAAACTCTTACTCCAAAAGACTTTGTCTGTAATACTGGAATTTTCAACTTCTCCACTATCTCCCGATTGATGAAATTATTGGAGGCCTCGCTATCAACTAACACAATAACTTCCTTATTCCCAATTTCACTCTTCGGCTTCAACGTCTTTGGACCATTTATTCTACTATAGAGTTGATTGAAAGCTCAATAGTGTTTGGTAAGGGTGTTCAAAAGAATTGATCGGAATCAAAACCGGCAAGTACCTAGGGTTTGGTTCCGATTCCTACTCAAAACCAGCCGTCAACGGGTAGGTTCCGATTTCTACAGTCAGGAATCGGAATTGGGAACCGAGACTGATATGAAATAAAATTAAAGAGTGGGGGGTTTTTGTAAGTTTGCTATCATAGATAAGAACTTCAATTGGATTTTAGGGAAAACGAATTTTCCATCGTTTCTCAGGCAAAAAAATTGAACAAGACAACGACTTCACTCGATCTTCTTCTTTCACTAAGGTACATCGTATATTTCTTCACTCGATCTTCTTCTTTCACTTGCTTTCTCTTTGTTATATACTCGAATTTTCTGTCGTTTGTTTTGGATGGGGGTTTCATTCTGTAAGGCAGAGCGATTTCAATAATACAGAACGTAAGAAAGAAAAAGAATTTGTATGAAGGTCTGGCGACTGCGTGGTGCATAAGCTAAGCGGATATTGTTGATGTTGCCAACGGTGGGACCAATTAAATTAAAGCTGCCTGTTTTCCCTATTTGAAAACTAACATGTGCTCTTTGTCTAAGCTTTCTCACTTCAATTTCATTTCCAATCACCCTAACGCTCCTATTTTTTCTTGACAGCTAGATGAATAATCTAATTAATCACTCACAATAATACTAACATCCATTTAAGTCCTCTTTGAGGTTACAGCTTGGGATTATTCTCTTTTTTGACCGTTTCTTGGTGCGGGGCAGCGGGGGACATTTCATTTCTTTTTTTCTTTTTGGGTCAAATCAAAGCAATTTTAAGGTTTTCACATGCTAATTACACGTTTATGTAGAGAGTTGTTTGGAATTGATAATTTTTTGGTAAATGCCAGAATAGTGGGGTCCGTGAAGTGATAATATTGTTGATCCCACTTAGCTTAGTTGATTATGGTTGATGATTAAAATAGTCGTAGGCTTGTAATTGTACTTGAATCAGTTTAGTTGATTTTTTTTTTTTTTTTTTCGAGGTGTTTGGATTAATTTGTGCATACTTTCAACTAATCTCGAGATTCGTTAAACCCTACATACCTAAAGACTATATAAATTAAAATATTTGTGTAGATATCTTGAACCTAAGAATAAGAAAGACAATAACCTTTTGACCGTCATGGTAATTTGAAATAACAAGTTATAATGTTTGGGAAACGAGAATGTAACACCAACCCGCAGGAGATAAACAAAATTTGACTCTTGGAGTTAACCTTGTCAACTGGTGAAAAATGTAGACCGACCATTACCATATACCATATTTGAAATGGTATAATGGTTACTGACCAACCTAATGAATTATTTATTAATATAGCATAAAGTTTTAAACCGCGTTTGCCTTATATATTAGACGTAAGAAACTTTGATGATAGTAAAATTAAGATATGTTGTTTTTACTTAGATACAAGTTTGTTATAGATTACAATGTTTAACTTGGACCACCTCTTGACTCGATCAAAGGGTCAGTTCCGGTCGTCGTTTAGACCGGTGATGTCAGCATATCCGTAGACTTGAAATCCAAACACAACCTTAAGAAATTCCTTCAGTCCTTGCTAGGTTTGAAATCAAAACACATCTCTAGGATCTAGGCAAGAAACCGCGAAGCAAACAGAACATGACGACGATCGATGCCAATCGGAGTTCAGATGATGTGGAGATGAAGGTGATGCTGATGGTGTGTTAGGTGGGATGTTTGGCCGAAAGCTATAGGACTCAGGAGGAGACAAAGCTATCGAAATCAAGGATTTTTGGTGACCCAGTTTAGCCACTGGTCCATTACTATTCCGCCGATCTAAATCCGGTCCAATGGCTAAAACCACTTTAAGGGTACTCAAACCGAGTCAATGTCGATTCCCAATCAGACCGGTTCGAGTTTTAAAACAAGGAGTTAATTACAAGGACAAATTTTAATGTAACTAATATCAAAATAAATAACAATGACATGTGATAATGATTTCTTTCTTCTCTCTCGGATAAGAAAAAAAACCCAAAAAAGTATGTACATAAATTTATAGTAAAAATATAATATGGTACATTCTTCAATAATAGTAATAATAATGATATTTAAACTAATTTAATGTAAAAAAGACAAGACAATATACTACATAATTTTCAAATAATTTATCATTTGAAACTTTAGTTAAATAAATACAAGATTCTTACCGAATAATCTAATAAGAGATGAGACGACTAAAGATTATAAGTGTTAGAAAGTCACAAGCAAGCATAATGTAAGTGTATTACAAGCTGGAGCAGAGAAAGAGTTAGATGATTCTGAAGCAATTATATATTTTAACTTCACCATCTTCATTCTTCAATCCAAATAGTATATTTCAACATTCAACTAACTGGCTGCAATGCCCATCATTTATATGAAGAAGGTCATATAACTACATCTACTAAACAAATTCCCAAGGCATATCAATATCAATATCAATATTTCATTAAACATGAATGTGTACAAACAACGTTTTTTTTTTTTTTTGTTTTCCCCACTAGGAACACTACAGTCTGCATAATTAAATATGCCATTAGGTGGATTATCATTTTTGTATCCACTTGTGCATGACTTTCTTTTTTCCTCAAACAGGATGCTGCTTCATAAACATTACTGTGCCCAGAAGTAGAAACCTCGGTACTTCAAACGGGGCACACCTGCATTCACAGAGCTGTAATTAGCACACAACACAACCCACATGAAATACCACATATCATTCTATACCAAAACATTGTTATACCATTTTCAACGGTATACAAACTACACAACCAATTATGTGCATGAAAAATCAGTTTGAGCATTGAGCTAATGAAAATCTAAAATGCTCAATTAGAAATCATTATAAAAGATGACAAAATGTATACAGACTCATTATAAAAGATGACAAATGTATACAGACTAGTGCCCAACCAGAAACATTCATCCAATAATCTATTATCAAAAGACTGAAAGTTTACTAGCATGTTTTACATATTTGTATCAACTATAACCATTATTTAGCAGCATATTTGCCAGTTGAGAGAATAAATGACAATTTAATCATCCATGCATTCATGTGAAACAGTCACACGTCAGTGACAGATTCAGCATTCCAAAGGAATTGATGGAAACCCACTTCCAAAACTCTCAATCCAGTAACAACAACAAGCTCACAACAGCCAGCACACAAATCACAATCTTCCACAAAATCATTCAACAGAATAAGAAATAACAAATGAAATAGGAAAAACAAGCATAATAAACTAAGCGGAAAGTTTTATAGAACACCAGAGAACAAGCTGATCTTCGATGAGGTTAGCACCTCCCAAGTCCCAATACAATCTCCCACAAAATTCAATGATGTCTCACACCTCTCATGGCTTCCTTTTTATTTCTGTCAACTTTAGATTCTAACTAACTATTCAGACACATCATGTCTCATTCCATCGTCATCCTACCCTTTTGTCCTTCACCAGTTTCCCCTTTTGCCCTTCCCTATTTCCTCGTTTATACCACTAGTTTACTCGGGTCCGTCATTACCCTCCAAGGAGTGCCACCTAGTCCTCAAGGCATAAAGAAGGAAATTGGTGGCAAATAAAGTCTTATTCATATGCTCCCATGTGTTGTCACAGGTTGGTAAAGTCTTCCACTTAATCAACACTTCATAATTTCCGTCTATCAGACATCGTTTCAAATGGGCTTGCTTATTTCTACATTTAACACCATGTTACCATCAAGGACGTCTGGAAGGGATTGTGCCTTAATGATGGAAAGTGACGGTGCCTCAATAGGATGGACAGTGACTTTCTTGAGCTAAGACACTGGAAGACTTGTGTATGCGGGTTGTAGGAGGTAATCTCTTTGTATGCAACTTGACCAACTTTCTCAACAATCATATAAGACCATAGAATATGGGGCTGAGCTTCTCATTGGCTCTATGTGCCAAAGATTGGAGATGATAGAGTTGAATTTTTAGATAAACAGAGTCTCCACTGCATAGTGAACATCTCGCCTTTTGCCATCCGCATCTTTCATGTTATCTTGAGCTTTAGCCAAGTTTGCCTTTAATGCTTCCAAAATGAGGTTTCGCTCTGTCATTTGTTTCTACGACATCCACAACAGAATTGTTTTCGATGTATTTGAGAGAACTGGAGGATCCCACCCATAAAAGGCTCGAAATGGAGTCAACCCGTAGAACAATTGTACGTGTGTTGAACCAGTACTCTGCCCAAGCCAACCATTTAGGCCATTGCTATGCTGGTGTCCCACGAAACATCACGGTAGTCTCCACACATCTATTCACTATTTCCAATTGTCCATCATTTGTGGTGATAGGCAGTACTCATATGAAGTTGCATACTCGATTACTTGAACATCTCTCCCTAAAATATACTCATGAAGACTTGGTCCCGATAAAAAACTATAATTGAGGGAAGCCATGTACTTTACAATATCTTTAGAAATAGGTTAGCTACCTCTTTACTATGTAGGGTTGTGTCAATGTGAGAAATGACGGTATTTTTTGAGTCGATCAACTACCACAAGAATAGTGTCCACTGATGAGCTTTTGGAGGCCAACTATAAATCCATATAGCAATCTTCCCATTCTTGAGATGGAATAGGCAAAAGTTGCAATAGTCCTGCTGGTTGGAGAGCTTATATTTGTTCTGTTGGCAAGTTGACAACCCTTCACAAACTCTTGAATATCTTGTTTCATCCCTTCCCAATAACCACCTGTGCTAGTCGTTTGTAGGTCCTGAAAAACTCGGAGTGGCCCTCTATTACAGTCTGCCATGTTTAAATATCCCAGGGAACAAGATATGGTGTGCTTGATGACTGCAGTTAAATTGGGAGTTTTGACTTTTTTCTGTCTATATTTAAGACTGTTTTCTTTGTCTTCCACACAGACACACATGTAGAATTGCATTCTAATATCTCAAAAGTTGTATACTTTTTCAGCATTTCATGTTGTGTTATAGAGTTTGAAATTTATTTATTCTTAAACAGATTAATCAATTTATGTAGGCTAATATATCTCTGATGTTCTTGCTTTGGTCTTCAACAGTCATGCATAAAGGTTGCACTAGATTTTGTCTCTCCTGAAAATGTTGGTGAGTGTGCCCGTTTGACGGAGGAATTCCGGGTGCTTCCTCCAAATCATTGGGCTAAAGAGGACAAGTTGGAGGTATTTTTTCTCCTTATACTTGGCTAATTATGAGTTCCTGAAAGTTTCTAGTAATATTCACTTTTGACTACTTTTTATGGTGAAACATTGAGATGTTAATAATGCTTTGTTGTTTATTTACTTTACAATAGTTTTTAAAGACATATACAGAACTTGATTCCTCAATTTTGTTTTATGGATTATTATTGTTATCACTATCATTTTGATCTAATCAAAATTGCTACCATACCTCTGTTCCATTGTTGTTAAGCATGCCCTTCCATATGCTCGGATGTAGCAACTATGAGTCTCTGTTCACAGCAAGAAGACATCTGGGTGACGGCATTGCCTCCCCCTTCAATGCTTTTCCGTTATTTGCAATCCGCTTAACTAATACACACTCATAGTAACATTCATTCCAATGCACATGGACTTTTCCTTTTTCACTTTAAATTGGAGTACTGTTGTATTCTGTGTCAATCCAACTTGTTCTTTTGTTACATCATGCATTATTTTCATGACATTTATGTGGGTGTGCCCAAAGGAGTTAAGTTGGTGATGGAGGAGCAGAAGAAAGAACAACATAAGACAGAAATTTTATAGAGAAATAGGAAGATAGAGAGAATAAAAGAAGGATAGACCAAGAGAACAGCAGGAAAGGGGAGAAATTCTTGAAGATTTAAGAGAGACAATCTAGAAGAATTATGGGGAGGTAGAGACAATTGATAGGGAGAGAACCAATATTTTTTTATTCAACCATAGTTCAAGCATGTCAACAAGAATGATAGAATCCTTTATTTATAGGCTTAAGAAATAAAATCGTAATAATAAACAATCCTAATCCTAATAAACATTGAAATAGAAGTTTGATTTAATTAAGACAACTCAATCCTAGAAACTATGCTATTCTTCCTCCATCAGTTGGATTAAAACCAGATAGAGTAATGCACCCAAAACAAGTGATTAGAATTGCTGGGATTCTATATGGAAGTTGTGCACTGTGGATTCTGTATTGTTTTTAACCTTGTAAATAAATTTTTGCTTTATGATTATGTTTTTGATGATTACTGTCTGAATCAGGTGAAAAAAATGATTCTCTATGCAATGAATCGGGCTATAAAGGATTTGGAACATCAGAGTCCAGAGTAAGTAATCTATGATACACAAACCTGATATTTATGGCTTCTTTTCTGTCTTCAATTTATTTAATAGTTTCTAGTTCTCTGTGTCTGTAGCCGGTGTGTCTTTTCTGCTTTGGTATTCATTTCATCCCAATTTGGTTGAGGCCAGTGGGAGTCAAAATTTATCCAGCATATCTATTTGAAATTCCTGGACTCCTGTAAGTTTTATTCGGTGATTGTAGTTTCAGTTCTGTTCTTGAATCCATAAAAATTTTTATTGTGTGGTCTCATAGGCCAGTAATGGTCTTTTCCTGATTGTTTCTGTGTAACCATTCTACTTTTGTCTAATTTGTAAATTGAAAATCAGTTTTTGTTAAATACCCTGTTCCTATCTTGTAAGTGTTAGGGTTTCTGTGGTATCCACGTGGGTGGATATAGTTTGTGCTTGTGAAATCTTTTAAAAGTTCATTGCTATGCCTCAACTCTTTCTTGATTTTCAGTTCGGGAACTGCTAACAAAGCTCAGAATTCTAAATCTAAGAAAAAGAGACAGAGACGGTGAAGCATGGAATTGAGTTTAAGGTTAGTTCACCTACAAAACTGGTCAGAGTTTCAAGTAGGTTTTTGGAGATGTGTTATATGTAAGAATGTGGACCTTAAGTAACACATTTTGTCCGATCTTCTCTGCCATCAGTAACCTCAATGTTCGCTGTATATTTTGTGAGGAAGGGCAGGGCTGGTGTATTTTGTTAAAATTACAATCAAACAACTATATTGATGTCAACATGGTAGGGTAAAATGTACATTTAAATGAAAAAGATGTATTTATTTTAGTTGCAAGTGTTTGTTATTTGTCCTCATTGACTTGGATATCATGAAGTAAAAGCTTTAGAAAACCACAATGTTGAAATTATGAAGATTCCATCGGCATGTGCTGAAGCTGAAGCAAATGAGGGTGTAGTGAAGACTGAAGTGGACACGAAACAAGTTGTGGGATGGGGAGTTGTCATTTCTGGTAAGGCAGAGCGATTTCAATAATACAGAACAGTAAGAAAGAAAAAAGAATTTGTAATGAAGGTCTGGCGACTGCGTGGTGCATAAGCTAATCTGATATTGTTGATGTTACCACGGTGGGACCAATTAAATTAATTAGCTGCCTGTTTTCCCTATTTGAAAACTTAACAGTGCTCTTTGTCTACCTTTCTCACTTCAATTTCATTTCCAATCACCCTACGCTCCTCTATTTTTTCTTGACAGCTAGATAGATATACTAATTAATCACTCACAAATAATACTAACAACCATTTAAGTCCATCTTGAGGATGTACAGCTTGGATTATTCTCTTTTTGACCGTTTACTTGGTGCGGGGCAGCTGGGGGACATTTCATTTCTTTTGTTTCTTTTTTGGGTCAAATCAAAGCAATTTTAACGGTTTTACATGCTAATTACACTTTATGTAGAGAGTTGTTTGGAATTGATAATTTTTTTGGTAATGCCAGAAATAGTGGGGCCGTGAAGTGATAATATTGTTGATCCACTTAGCTTAGTTGATCTTGATGGTTGATGATTAAAATAGTCGATAGGCTTGTAATTGTACTTGAATGTTTAGTTGATTTTTTTTTTTTTTTGTAATCGAGTGTTTGGATTAATTTGTGCATACTTCAACTAATCTCAGAGATTCGTGAATACCCTACATACCTAAAAGACTATATAAATTAAATATTATTGTGATAGATGATCTTTTGAACCTAAGAACTCAAGGAAGACAATAACCTCTTTGACCGTCATGGTAATTGTAAATAACAAGTTATAATAAGTTGGGAAACGAGAATGTAACACCAACCCGCAGGAATAACAAAATTTGACTCTTGGAGTTAACCTTGTCAACTGGATGAAAAATGTAGACCGACCATTACCAATTATACATATTTGAAATGGTATAATGGTTACTGACCAACCTATATGAATTAATTTATTATATAGCATAAGTTTTAAACCGCGTTTGCCTTATATATATAGAGACGGTAAGAAACTTTGATGATAGGAAAATTAAAGATAATGTGTTGTTTACCTAATAATACAAGGATTATGTTATAGATTTAATCAATGTTTTTAACTTGGACCACCTCTTGACTCGGTCAAAGGGTCATTTCCAGGTCGGTGTCGGTTAGACCGTGATGTCAGCATATCCGGTAGACTTGAAATCCAACAACACAACCTTAAGAAATTCCTTCAGTCCTTGCAGGTTTGAACTCAATAAACACATCTCTAGGATCTAGGCAAGAAACCGCGAAGCAAACAAAGACGATGACGACGATCGATGCCAATCGGAGTTCAGGATGATGTGGAGATGAAGGTGATGCTGATGGTAGTGTTAGGTGGGATGTTTGGAGCCGAAAGCTGTAGGACTCAGGGAGGAAGACAAAGCTGTCGAAATCAAGGATTTTTGATGACCCAGTTTAGCCACTGGTCCATTACTATTCCGTCGATCTAAATCCGTCCAATGGCTAAAACCACATTTAGGGTACTCAAACCGAGTCAATGTCGATTCCAATCAAGACCGGTTCGAGTTTTAAAACAATGGAGTTAATTACAAGGACAAAATTTTAATGTAACTAATATCAAAATAAATAACAATGACATGGATAATGATTTCTTTCTTCTCTCTCGGATAAGAAAAAAAACACCAAAAAATGTTTACTATATTTATAGTAAAAATATAATATGGTACATTCTTCATTAGTAATAATAATGATATTTAAACTAAATTTAATGTAAAAAACAAGACAATATACTACATAATTTCAAATAATTTATCATTTGAAGCTTTAGTTTAAATAAATAACAAGATTCTTACCGAATAATCATAATAAGAGATGAGACGACTAAAGATTATAAGTGTTAGAAAGTCACAAGCAAGCATAATGTAAGTGTATTACAAGCTGGAGCAGAGAAAGAGTTGATGTTCTGAAGCAATTATATAATTTAACTTTCACCATCTTCATTCTTCAATCCAAAATAGTATATTTCAACCATTCAACTAACTGGCTGCAATGCCCATCATTTAAAGAAGGTCATATAACTACATCTACTAAACAAATTCCCAAGGCAAGTATCAATATCAATATCAATATTTCATTAAAACATGAATGTGTACAAACAGCGTTTTTTTTTTTTTGTTTTCCCCCACTAGAAACACTACAGTCTGCATAATTAATATGCCATTAGGGTGGATTATCATTTTGTATCACTTGTGCATGACTTTCTTTTGTTTCCTCAACAGGATGCTGCTTCATAAACATTAGCTGTGCCCAGAAGTAGAAACCTCGGTACTTCAAACGGGGCACACCTGCATTCACAGAGCTGTAATTACACACAACACAACCCACATGAAATACCACATATCATCTCAATACCAAAACATTGTTATACCATTTTCAACGGTATACAACTACACAACCAATTATGTGCATGAAAATCATTTTGAGCATTGAGCTAATGAAAACTACTAAATGCTCAATTAGAAATCATTATAAAAGATGACAAAATGATACAGACCATTATAAAGATGACAAAATGTTCCAGACTAAGTGCCCAACCAAGAAAACATTCATACAATAATCTATTATCAAAAGACTGAAAGTTTACTAGCATGTTTTACATATTTGTATCAACTATAAACATTATTTAGCAGCATATTTGCCATTGAGAGAAATAATGACAATTTAATCATCCATGCAATCATGTGAAACAGTCACACGTCAGTGACAGATTCAGCATTCCAAAGGAATTGATGGAACCCCACTTCCAAAACTCTCAATCCAGTAACAACACAAGCTCACAACAATGCCCACACACACATCAATCAATCTTCCACAAAATCATTCACAGAATAAGAATAACAAAAATAGGAAAACAAGCAATATAAACTAAGCGGAAAGTTTTATAGAACACCAGAGAACAGCGATCTTCGATAGGGTTAGCACCTCCCAAGTCCCATACAATCTCCCACTAAATCAATGATGCTCACACCTCTCATGGCTTCCTTTTTATTCTGTCAACTTTAGATTCAACAACTATTCAGACACACATGTCTCATTCCATCTGTCAATCCTACCCTTTTGTCCTTCTACCAGTTTCCCCTTTGCCCTTCCTATTTCCTCGTTTATACCACTTAGTTACTCGGGTCCGTCATTACCCTTCCAAGGAGTGCCACCTAGTCCTCAAGGCATAAAGAAGGAAATGGTGGCAAATAAAGTCATTAGTCATATGCTTCCCATGTGTTGTCACAGGTTGGTAAAGTCTTCCACTTAATCACACTTCTATATTTCCGTCTATCAGACATCGTTCAAATGGGCTTGCTTAGTTCTACATTTAACACCATGTTACCATCAAGGACGTCTGGAAGGGATTGTGCCTTAATAGGATGGAAAGTGACGGTGCCTCAATAGGATGGACAGTGCTTTCTTGAGCTAAGACACGTGGAAGACGTTGTGTATGCGGGTTGTAGGAGGTAATTCAGCTTGTATGCACTTGACCAACTTTCTCAACAATCATATAAGGACCATAGAATATGGGGCTGAGCTCTCATTGCTCTATGTGCCAAAGATTTGAGATATAGAGTTGAATTTTTAGATAAACAGAGTCTCCTACTGCATAGTGAACATCTCGCCTTTTGCCATCCGCATGAGCTTCATGTTACTTGAGCTTTAGCCAAGTTTGCCTTTAATGCTTCCAAAATGAGGTTTCGCTCTGTCATTTGTTATCTACACATCCACACCAGAATTGTTTTCGATGTATTTGAGAGAACTGGATCCCAACCATAAAGGCTCGAAATGGAGTCACACCGTAGAACAATTGTACGTGGTGTTGAACCAGTACTCTGCCCAAGCCAACCATTTAGGCCATTGCTATGGCTGGTGTCCCACGAAACATCACTGGTAAGTCTCCACACATCTATTCACTATTTCCAATGTCCATCAGATGTGGGTGATAGGCGTACTCATATGAAGTTGCATACGATTACTTGAACATCTCTCCCTAAAATATACTCATGAAGACTTGTCCCGATAAAAAACTATAATGTGAGGGAAGCCATGTAACTTTACAATATCTTTAAGAAATAGGTTAGCTACCTCTATCTATGTAGGTTGTTGCAATGTGAGAAAATGACTGTGTTTTTTGAGTCGATCAACTACCACAAGAATGTGTCCACCTGATGAGCTTTTGGGAGGCCAACTTGAAATCCATATAGCAATCTTCCATTCTTGAGATGGAATAGGCAAAAGTGCAATAGTCCTGCTGGTTGGAGAGCTTATATTTGTTCTGTTGGCAAGTTGGACAACCCTTCCACAACCTCTTGAATATCTGTTTTCATCCCTTCCCAATAAACCACCTGTGCTAGTCGTTTGTAGGTCCTAAAAACTCGGATGGCCCTCTAAAGGAGATGAATGAATTCCTGAAGAAGTTGTTTAACTTGAGGGCCAGACAAAGGATGAACCACATAATAATCATAGAACAATTGATGGCCGATTAATAGAAAATGCGGATGACTATTAGATCAACTATTAAGTCTGGCTGATTTTTCTAAGCTTGACATCCGTTGAAACCTCTTCCCACTTGTCTCTCTTAGCAAAGTACATATGAAATGGCATTTACTATGTTGTTTCACATTTGGATAGGCATCTGCTGTTTGTTCTTTAACCTGGTTTACATTGTATTTTGTAATCCATTCCACAACTGATATCCATTTAGGTTATTCTTCCCCCTACAACCTCTATTCATTTAAATAGTGCAAACTACGTTGATCAATCCGATGATGAATGTCTGCCCATAATAAGCGCGCCACTTTTGGACAGCTAAAACAACGACCATTAACTCCCTTTCGTAGATTGACCATAACCGAGATCGTGTAGAGAGCCCTTGACTAAGAAATGCTGTAGTCTACCTCTTGCATTAGAACAACCCCAATCCCTTACGTGCGCATCTGTCTCAATGATAAATGCTTTGGAGAAATTGGGCATCACTATAACTGACACTATGGTCATGATTTGCTTAGCTCCTCAAAGGCTTTTTGTGACATTTTATCCAAACAAATGCATCTTTGGAATGAGATTTTTTAAGGGTAATGCAATCTTGCCATACCATTTATGAACTTCCTATAATATCCTGTCAACCGAGAAATCCACGAAGTGCCTTGACATCCCTTGGCGTTGGCCATTTATATGTAATCAACTTTGGAGGGATCAAAGCATTCCTGGGTGAACTGAAATGGCCTAATACTCCAATTGAACTTGTGCAAATGTGCATTTCTTCCTATTAACCAAGATGATGCTCCAATAATACCTAAAAGGTGAGTCGAAGATGTTGTAAATTGTGTCTCCATGTCTAAGCTTAGATCAAGATATGTCGAAAAAGACCATATGAACTGTGCAGATAAGGTTTGAATATATCATTCATAGGCTTGGAAGGCTGATACAACTTTGATAACCCAAAGCCATGAGGAGAACTCATAGTGTCTCTCGTGAGTTCGAAACGCTGCATGTGTGTCCTCCTCTCTAACCCTTATCTAGTGATATCTGATTTGTCTAGCTTCGAGAATATGGTGGCTCCTCCTAATTCATGAACAACTCATCTATGGTTGGAATGGGAAACTTATCGAGGGTTGTGATTTTATTGAGTGCCCGTAATCACACAAAGCGCAACCTTCATCTTTCTTCTTACTAACACACGAACTAGAGAAGGATTGATACTTGTTTTAATACCAGAAGCCAACATTTCTTGAACAATTTTCAATTTCATTTTTTTGATAATATGGATACCGTAAGGTTGATTTTGGGGCCTTGAGTATCGGGTTCAAGTCTGATGCCTGATCGTGTGTCCTATAGGTAGAGTCTGGCAAAGGTTCAAATAAACTTCATGGTTTTATTTCGTATCCTCTTCTATTCTGACTTCCTCTTGTAACTGCAAATTCCCAAACTCAACCAAATACCTTGCCTCTCTGTCTGCAGTGTCTCAATCATCCCCTTTAATGACACCATTGTTTTGCATAAGGATGGATCGCGACAAATTACCATTTCCCCTTATAGGTTGAACTTCATAATTTACTTCCTCCAAGTCTTTGTGGTTTCCCCCAACGTTTCAGCATGCGACCCCCAAAATAATGTCAACACTACCATGTCAAAGGGGAAAATTTGGACAATGATGATACTCTACAACTTCAACTACCTCACGACATTCACCTTGACACTCCCATTGTAACCATCCCAAACTCTTACTCCAAAGACTTTGTCTGTACTACTGGAATTTTCAACTTCTCCACTATCTCCCGTTGATGAAATTATGGAGGCCTCGCTATCAACTAACACAATAACTTCCTTATTCCCAATTTCACTCTTCGGCTTCAACGTCTTTGGACCATTTATTCTACTATAGAGTTGATGGAAAGCTCAATAATGTTTGTAGGGTGTTCAAAAGAATTGATCGGAATCAAACCGCAAGTACTAGGGTTTGGTTCCGATTCCTACTCAAAACCAGCCGTCAAGGTAGGTTCCGTTTCTACAGTCAGGAATCGAATTGGGAACCGAGACTGATAGAAATAAAATTAAGAGTGGGGTTTTGTAAGTTTGCTATCATAGATAAGAACTTCAATCGATTTTAGGGAAAACGAATTTTCCATCGTTTCTCAGGCAAAAAAATGAACAAGACAACGACTTCACTCGATCTTCTTCTTTCACTAAGGTACATCGTATATTTCTTCACTCGATCTTCTTCTTTCACTTGCTTTCTCTTGTTTATCTCAATTTCTGTCGTTCTCTTTGTCTCTTCTTTTGCCATTGATGTATTAGAAGAATCTAGACTTTAGAGGTTGAAGTTTATTTGAATTATGGATGTAAATAAATGGTTGGATTTAGATATATGTTTTGTATGTGAATCCTTTAAATATGAATCAACATATAAAGTGTTTTGAATGACGGAGCGCAAATGCTCATTGATTAAGTAAAGATTTCACATCCTTAAATTTGTGTATTACATTCAACACTAATTAATTATGTAATACTTTTCTTATCAGAACTCTTTGTATTCTTTACTGTGTTGCATAATAATGTAACGTACTTGAGTGAATATATAATCTATTTATTTTATGCGCGCATATGGTCAGGATTTTTAGTTTAAGTTTAACTATATACAAAGTTTGAATTTGATATTAAAGCCATGATTGTCGCCAGCGTAACCTACCAACATTATGCTTACTGCTTTATTTATACAATTGGGACACATACTTAACTAACTTGCCAAATTAATTAGTTGTTTCCTATGCAATGAAGGACCGTAACCATAAGTGTTTTTGAAATGATACTAGACTCTAAAAAAGTGATCCAACTGCTAATAAAAAAAAAAAAAAAAGCAAAAGAATCCATAACATAGCATAGGCACAGTCAATGCTTTGCCTTTGAATTATTTTTTTATGAGCACAAAGCCGAATAATGAAACCTAACTTTTCAAACTAATATCCAATTGTGAATTGCAGCCACGTACACACCCAATTTTGATTGCTTTTAAGTTTTTAAAGTCACTCATCTATGTTTTAACCGACAATATGGACCATCTCTTTATGTGTTTATGATAATCATGTGTAGTCTTAGTTTAATAAAAAGAAACCATCTTTGTTAATTTGTATAGATTATGTGTGTATACTTAATTCTTTTCTGCGTGGAATTAGAAACAACATCTCTTTGTTTTGATCATTGATAGGAAAAGAAGCATGAAATAATACTTTTATATATTGATAGCATATATCATATAATACATATAAAAACTTATATGTACTTTAAATTCTTTTGAAGTTGAACTTGGCAATTTTTTGCAGAACATGCCATCAATTAGAGAGAACATTGACATTGGGGAGGATATGTCTAATATTGTTAAAGAGTCTATCTTAAATGGTCGTGCACAGCATAAGCAATCTGTCATGTGGCAACACTTTAAGAAAATTGTTAATGAGACAACCAACATAGTAGACCAGACGAAGTGTTCATATTGTGCAAACATGTTGGTGTTTAATTTGACAAATGGAACTTCTTCTATGCGTAAGCATATATCCAGTTGTAAGAAATGCCCAAGCAATGTAGATAAAAGCCAAACACTTATCTCAATTTTTAAGACCATAAACAAAAAAAGAGAGGAAAGTAGTATGATGAGCACTTGGAGATTCAATCAAGAGGTGTCTAGGCAGTAGCTTGCTGAAATGGTCATTATTATGGAAGAACCTTTTCAAATGGTGGAGCAACCACTGTTTAGGAGATTTCTAAGTTCATTGCAACCTTTGTGATTTGATATTTCTCGCATCACAATGTAGGTGGTTTTACTGAAAAGTAAGTTGTGCTCTCTAAAGTCTAGGATTACTTTGATTACTGATATATGGACTTCAATTCAGAATATTAGGTACTTATGTCTCACTGGTCACTACATTGATGGGAATTGGGTTATACATAAAATAATTCTCAATTTTGTGTCCATTAGTAGTCACAAGGAAAGGGAGATAAGGAAAGTGGTTGAGAAGTGCATTTTTCAATTGGGGTATTAAAGATAAAGTGTCAACTATAATGATGGATCATGCCAGGGCTAATGACGTGGCAATCGCTTACTTGAGGGGCAAATTAGAGCTACTTCTGGTTGGTGAGTTCTTCTATATGAGATGTACTGCTCATATTATGAATTTGATCTTGAAGGATAGTCTTAGTGAGACAAAAGATTGTATTAGCCAAATTCGTAATTTAGTTAAGTATGTGAGGAGTTCCCCTGCTTGAGCTAAAGCATTTCAAAGATGTGTGAAAGAAGAAATGATTGCTTATAAAGATGGTGTGTGTCTTGATGTTTCTACTAGATGGAATTCCACCTATTTGATATTAGATGTTGTAGTAAAATTCAAGAAAACTTTTCAGAGGTTGGAAGATGAGGATCCTAACTATGTTATAGTTTTGTCACATGATACACTTTCTGATGAAGATTGGGAAAAGCAAATGTATTTGCTAAATTTCTAAGAAAATTTTATGAAGCTACAAAAAAAATGTCAGGGTCAAACTATTTGACTTCTAACACTTACTTTCAAGAGACAGTTGGTATTATACTTTATTTGAATGATTGGGAGAAAGAGACAAATCCGATACTTAATAACATGTCAAAGAAAACAAGAGAGAAGTTTGATAAGTATTATGGAAATGTTGACAGATCCAACATAATGGTATTGATTGCAGCGGTTTTAGATCCTCGGTTTAAAACAAAATATGTGGACTGGGGGTACAAAAAGATTTATGGCAATAATTTACAATAGGTTGGGTTGCTGTCTAGAAAGTTGAGAGATTTGTTACAATGGTTGTATGATTTTTATGTGGAGGTTGTATCAAGTTTACAAGAAAGTCAAGCTTCCACTTCTTCCCAACCTACCGAAATTGGTTAGTCCTCAGCTGCTGGTGTGAGTTATGATGATATTGAGTACAACCCCTCCTTAGACAAGTATGAAGAGGAGATGGAGGTACAGGTTCAGTAAGACTAAATCAGAGTTAGAAATTTACCTTGAGGAGAGATGTCTACCCGTGAAGTCTAACTTGAACATACTAGATTCATGGAAAATAAATTCTGCAATGTATAAGGTTCTCTCGCTTATGGCAAGAGATGTGTTTGCCATTCTAGTATCTACAGTTGCTTCTAAGTCAACTTTCAATACATTAGGTCATGTACTTGATCAATTTTGGAGTTCTTTCAGTACATTTGTTATAGAAGCATTAGTTTTTACACAAGATTGGTTGAAATATGCATATACCCTAACTACTTTTGAGGATTACTTGATGGATGTAGAAAGTTACGACTCAGTTAACTTCCTAATATCAATATTTTATATTCATATTTAGTTAATTTATTCTTAAATAATTGTATCTAATATTTTGAACTTACTAATTGACTTTCTTGTATTTAGTTTGTAGAAATTAATGCACGTGATGCAAGCAATTTAGAGCATAGAGCATGAGATATTTTCAATTTTTCATATTGGGATGTTATTAATTGTTATTTTACTTATTTTATATGTTATGTAATTTCATCATTTTGATTTTGGAGTTTGTAATTTTGAATTTGTGATTTTTCAATAGATTATTGTAATTTGTAATGTGAAATTCTTAGTTTCCAGAAAGTTGAATTGGAGTTGGAACGCTTGAAGGCTTTATAATGTATTTGTAATTTTATTTTTTGTTAACAAGTGCCAAGGGGGTATTTGTAAGTTTATAAGGGTTTTTTATCATTTTTAAACTATTGGAGAGTAAATGTAATTTTCCCAATTACCCGGAACCGGAACCATTGTTACAGATTCTGATTTGGTTTCGATTTTGGTTCCAAATTTTAGGAACTATCGATTTCAGTTTCTTAAAAAAATAAAGGGTACTCAGAACCGATCACCCTTTGTGTTTGGTGCCTCCTCTTCGATTACGTCTCCCTTTGTATAAGTTTTGTTCACCTCTGGTTCATCTTCTTCCACCAAAAATACTTGAAACAGTTTGTCCCCACACCTATGGCCTGGCGAATACTTGGCATCACATTGGTAACACAACTCTGTCTCTCTCTTCCTTTGAATTTGAGCTTCGGTCATCTTTTTATAGTGATAATCTTGTTGGAAGTGTTCGGTCGAAAATTGACAAAGGAAGATGAGTTGGGACTAGAGAGGGACTCACCTGGGTTTCGTCGAATTAGGGATGGATTTTGGTTGAACGATCTAGGTGATTCTCTTGTGGGTGGTTCTTGTTACTTTCTTCGGGTTGGGTTAGATGATTATAAATTCGTGGCCCAGATGAAGGATTTGTTGGAGTAGGTGCCCTAGAGCCAATCTATTATTTTAAAAATTGACTCTGTAATAAATGTTTATTTATCAATAAAAGGCATATTCTTCTATATCGTATAAATCATAGTTATATATAATGATATATGTCCTTAGGATGGTAGAACCGTGACGAGGGTATCAAGTATTTCAAATCTTGATATTGAGAACCCTATAATCACATATGGTGGCCATTCTAGAAACGTCTGTAGCCCCAATATTATTCTGATCAAGGACACAGATAATACGGTAAGACTATCATAGTATTGAACAACCCTATCAAAAGGCAATGACTGATCTCACTTGTCAAGGTTGTTTGCCAATAACCTGGTGCAACACATGGATGCTTGCTAGAGGCAAGTTCACTGGACAGACCCACCAGAGGATTTCATATAGATGGTAACCCTAGTGTCTATGGAATAAATCCTTTAACGGATGGTGGTGCATGTGATCCTTAGACTTGAGATTACCAGAGCGCCTTATACACCAATTGGTGTAGTTTGACACTAGTCCAACATAGTTCTATTCAAAGCTATCAATACGGTAGTGATTGGCTATACTGAAAAGTGTATCGAGACTATAGTGGATTGACAAAGGATTCATTACTCATGGGTATAGGAGAAGTTATCTCACTTGGTAATTCAATAAATGGCAATGACACTAAATCTGTGGCCACATTGGGATTGAGTTGATACTTAATCCAATTTATTATTCCGGTCATTGGTCCATTAACTAAATACAAACATGTCAAGGATATTTGAGGTTGACACTATTTATGCATCTCAGTCTCGATGAGATAACAGATGATAAAATGATTTGATTGCATGGTAACCATACCGTTGACAGGCTGCGATTTCACTGAATCCGAATATATCGGGTGGCCATGATGCTTTGCTAGGGGCCAATCTTGGTCTGTATGTAGTGAGACAATTAATTGGTGTTAATCGCGATACTACACACTGCCGATATCATGAGGAGCCTACGGGTCACACACTTAGAAGATAATTTAAGAATCAATTTGTGAGAAGGGTATTTTCGTCTTTCATGATGAAAGGGTATTTTGGTAATCTCACAATGCAATTAAATTTGATGAGGTTGTTGCCTGTATTTAATTTTAATATTAAAATTAAATTAGTGAGATTATATTTAAATATATCTATGTATATATTTAAATGAATTATTATTATTAATTAAATGTTTATATATTAATTGATTTTAATTATAATAATAATTAATTAATTAAAATACCATAAAGAGTGTGTTTGATTGCAAGGGTGAACTAGGGTTGGAGCCCATAGCTATTCTTAAGTGGAATAGAGTTTTAATTGTTGCACTATATAAGTGCAACTTAAAATCAAGGTTTTAAAACCCGGCCCGGCCCGGCCGGTTGAATCGGTTCGACCGGGACCCGGCCACTAAACCGGGCTGATTTAACATAAAACCCGGATGATCCAATTCACCTGGAATAACCCGCGGTTAGACCGGTTTACTGTATTGACCCATTGGTCCAACCGGTTTTAGAAAAGAACCGGGTCAACTCTAACCCCTCCTTAATTGCGATTTTTTAAACGGTTTTCCCAATTTTTCATTCTTTCAAGCCCTAACCCATATTTGCACTCTTCCATTTGTCTATTTCTTCATTTCTTGGTCGATTTTTTCGTTTCATCTCTTAGCTCTTTCATTTCCACTTCAGCGAAAGCTTTTGTTTCATCTTCATTTCTTCTCATCTTCGGCAGCAGTTCCAGCCACCATCGGAGGTACTGTCATTTAATCTATTTTCGATTGATTCCTTATGAGTTATGAGGAGAAGCATGGAGTAGAGAAGGAGGGTACTGGAAGAGTGGAAGTAACTTGCAGAAGTGATTCTCTCTCCCATAGAAGATGACTGTTCAAGTCAAACAAACAACACCCATCGAAATCAAAATAAAAACACAAGAACAAGAAGAAGAAAAAGAGCAATACCCAGATAACAAAACATGAAAAAAAGGAGGAGAAGACATACTTGAGCGATGAAGAAAGNTAATTTTAATATTAAAATTAAATTAGTGAGATTATATTTAAATATATCTATTTATATATTTAAATGAATTATTATTATTAATTAAATGTTAATATATTATTATATATTAATTGATTTTAATTATAATAATAATTAATTAATTAAAATACCATAAAGGGTGTGTTTGGTTGCAAGGGTGAACTAAGGTTGGAGCCCATAGCTATTCTTAAGTGGAATAGGGTTTTAATTTTTGCACTATATAAGTGCAACTTAAAATTAAAATAAGGTGATATATTCATTCAATCAAAAACCCTAGCCACCCTATCTCTCTCTCTCTTTCACGTTACACTCTTGAGTGAAGAAGAAAACTTTTCTTGTTCTTCTTTCTTGATTCTTGAAGCCCTTGATTGTTCTACCAAAATAATCAAGGGTTCTGCGGATTATCTTCATGTGGACTTCCGTGAGTGTGATCCTACATTGGATCGATTAGCGAAGAATCACATGAACAGTGTCGGTAAACTGTGTTCGTGTCCGAGGTCAAAGATATTCGGAGGAGCCTCCAAACGTTGGTATGAACTTAATCCTTGTATAGATTTGTTTTTATACAGTTTTATTTTACGTTTCAGTTTATCATGAAATTGTTATAATCTGTACTCGGATCTTGGTTCATGTAATAGATCGATTCGTTTTAAATATTATGTTTTTTCGCTACGCGAATCCGATCAGTTACTAACAAGATTAACCCATCTACTTTGGCAACCAAACTCATTTCTAGCCTCTTCTAAAACTTGGTTTCTCTCTTTCACTCTTTGGGTCAATTGAGTTACTTAAGTTAATAAATTGGGCTCGGCTAACATGTTGGGCTGCTGTAATTTAATTTCAGCCTATATCTCTGGCTTCAACCCATTAAGAAATGCCACTGTTAACACATCTTCCCTTTCATTGATCGTTAACACTGCTACTTCTTCAAGTCGATGGAAATATTCCATAACTGTTCCGTTTTGCCTTGTCGCCATCAACAATTCTAGTGGGCTAATTTCCTGGGTTTCGCTAAAGCACTGAAGAAGGGAAACCTTGAACGCCAACCAAGTCGACATCGCTGATTGGGTCTCCATCTATTAATACCAGTAGAGGGCTTCTCCCTTCATACATAGTGCGGTCGTCGAAACTTTACTATCATCGGTAATCTGATTAATAGCAAAATAACGCTATACTCAAAACACCCAGCCATAAGGATCATCATCGAAAAATATCGGAAGCTCTAACTTCCATCCCCCCAATCACATTGATGCATTCATTCCCCATTATTATTTTCACTGTTCCCATAAAGCTTGCCATCATAGTGGGTTTCAACATGTTGGAGATTTCTAAGACCTAATGTGTTTTGATCCCCTGACATATTTCTTCTTTGGCCTTTCTTTTTAGTCCTATCAACTTTAGATTCTACCTATCTATTCACACACATCATCCCTCATGCCATCTGTCAATCCCACCCTTTTCCCCCTTTTTTTGCCCTTCTCTATTTCCTCATTTATACCACTTAGTTACCCAAACCCCATAAAAAATCCAAGCAATTTTCTTTGTTAAGTTATTCAGTGCAAAAATACAAGTGAAAATTTAAAATAATCCTGTCAGCTAGATGATCATGTTACTAACAAGCTCTGTTAATCCTGAGAATACAAATGACAACAAGGATGATAAAGTATGCACCAATAGATTACAATGTACTAACCAGCAAAAAAGCCCAGCTCTTTCTTTCTTGTGTGTGTAAAATCTTCTCCATGCAAAGTCAATAACATGTAAATTTTTCTTTTCTTATTTCTAACTCTTTCAATTTTGAATTGAAAAAATTACAATTGATTTATCTTTGCATATCCTTAGTTACTAACATCATGAGAATGCAAAATGAAATTAGACAGTGGACATTTTTGCACATTCTCAACAAGATGTGTTATGCAAATAAAAAAATATGCCTAGTGTATACACACACATGTGCCCCCACAAACGTGTGATCTCACAAGTAAAAGTGAAATTGTACCCTAACAAAGGTAAATATGATGAAATGTGATGCTTAATTAATTCCTATTTTTATGTTAGTGGAGTCATAGAGTCAATTTCTTATTTTTATTTTAGTGGAGTCATGGTGTAGTAAGTTATGGATTCATGGAATATTTTAGTGGAATTATTTCCATTTCTTTAGGCTTAAGAAATTAAGCACTAGAAATTCTATTTCCTATTTAAAGAGTAAGTTTGAAGTCAAAAAGTCTTCTACTTCAATTCAATATAAGTACTGTGTCAAATTGCTTCTCTTATATTTTTATCTGCTTTAATTCTCCATTTTGTTTACTCTACAAAGTATCCTGTTTGAGCGTAGTTGCAATATAGAAGGCCAATTTCCAACAGTTGAAATAAAAATGTCATGCTCTGTTTGTTGAATTTGAAGACCAAGAAAATAATGCAGCAGCCCCAAATCGGTCATATCAAACCCATGCATCATGTTTCTTTATATTATTTAATAAGAATATTATTAGAACCGGTGTATATAATGTCATCCATGTAAATTCAAACAATAAGCACATCATTACCGATCACCTTCACATACAAGGTAGGCTCGATGTCACTTCGAAGAAAACCATTTTGTCGAAGATAGGAATCAAGTCTGCCATGCCAAGCTCTTGGTGCTTGCTTGATATCGTAGAGAGTCTTCTTCAACTTATAAACTTTATCTTCCTTGTCATCAATAAAAAAACCTTGTGGTTGATTTACATACAAATCTTCATCCAAAACACCATTTAAAAATGCAAATTTGACATCAAACTGATAAATATTCCACCTCATTTGAGCTGCTAATGCCATAATAATTCTCACAGTTTCGAATCTAGCAACAGGAGAAAACATTTCAAAATAATCAACCCCACACTATTGTATGTACCTTTTGACAACCAGCTTTGCCTTGTATTTCTGCTGACGGGATTTCTGCACACTCTCATCAGCATCATACTTCTCCTTATAGACCCACTTCATGCCAATAGCATTCTTCCCTTGTGGCAAGTCCATGAGCTCTCATGTGTTGTTTCTTTCAATGGCCGCCATTTCCTCCTTCATGGATTTCTCCCATTCTTCATTTCCAACAGCTTTATCATAACTTGTGGGCTCTACAACAATAAGAGAATAAGTGGATGTATAAATTTCTCTCAAGGACTGAAACTTCCTTGGAGGAGTTTCATTGTCAGGGGATGATTGACCATCACTGCTTTCAGACTCTAAAGAAGTAAAGGAGGATTGATTTGAGGTTGTTAGGCTTTGTATTGGAGACGATAGAGGTGACATCGTCTGCTCCCCTACTTGTACTGATTCTGGCAACACTTGCATAAGGGGTAAATGCTGATTTTCTTCATTGTTCCATTGCCACCTACTACTTTCATCAGACACAACATCTCTATGAATGATTAACTTCTTTGTGTTAGGATTATATAAATGATAACCTTTTGTTTCATCATTGTACCCCACAAAGATACACTTTTTGCTCTTCTTATCCATCTTAGCACGATCGCTTGAGTCAATTAAAGCATATGCAACACAACCAAAAAATTTCATACCACTTACATTGGGCTTAATCTTCCATCATGCCTCATAAGGTGTCTTAGTTCTCACTACCTTGGTTGGAGAAATGTTGAGAAGATGAACTGACGTAGGTACTAGTTCAGACCAGAAATCATTGGGTAGCTTTTTCTCAATTAGTAAACTTCGTGTGATTTCTACTACCGTTAGATTTTTCCTCTCGACAATGTCATTTTGCGCTGGAGTTTTCCTCACTGTCGGCTACCTACAAATGCCAATTTCTTTGCAAAACACTCATTAGATAAAAATTCTCCCACTCTATCTGTTCTGAGAGTTTTGATTGCATAGCCACTTTGCTTTTCTGCAAAAGCTTTGAACTCCTTAAACTTTTCAAATGCCTTTCATTTCTGACCAAGAAAAAACACCTAACTCATACGAGAAAAATCATCAGTAAACAAAAAAGAAATATTTATTCTTGCTCAAAGATAACGTTCTCATTGGCCCACAAATGTCAGCATGAACCAACTCCAAAGGCATCTTGGCTCTCCAAGCCTTCCCAACTAGAAATGCCAGCTTGTGTTGCTTTCCATAGACACAACACAGGTTCCGAGTACTCACCTAAAACCCATAGAACCGAAATCAGAACTGGTCGGTTTCAGGTACTTGGAAAAATTTTATTACCCCTATTATTCACAAAAATGACAAATACACCCCCAAAAAATTATAATACACCCCAAAAGTTTACAAAAATTCTTGAGTCTCGGTTTCAGTTCCTGCAGTGGTGGAACCAAAACCAAAACTGCACAATATCAATTTTGATTTTTTAGAACTAGAACCAACGTTGTGAGGGTCGGTTCCGGTTAACCCTGGGTACCCGTTGGTTCTGATTCTATCCTATTTTTTTTCCTAGCCCTAGTTAATATAATGAGCCAAGGAAGCTTGAGTCATTGTAGAACTATGTGTTCTCATAATAGAAGTTTGAGTAAACAAAAAACTCGTAGTACTAATCTATGGAGGATTAGGTTCACTAGTATCTTGGATGAACTAGGAAGTGTATTTGACTTAGACTCCTATTCTGAAATGAATACAGGCTGATAGGCTAGAGCCTAGTTTAGCTTAACCTATAGAAAAGCCCAACTGGTGGAGTAGCTCAAAGTGTAGGTTGGCCTAATTCATAGGGTGACCTTGATCGTAAAGTGATTTAACTCGTAAAGTAGTCCAACTCGTGGAAAAGGCTGACTCATGATGTGGACCAGCTCATAGACTAGGTCGGCCCATAGAATGGATCTTCTTACAAAATAGGTCATCTTACTAAATGGTGTTTCCACAAGATGGATTTAAGTGTGGGCCCAACCGAAATTGGGCTATGGCATTAGGTCGTATAGTGCTTATTTCATTATTTGGTCCAACAAGGTCCAGTACGATTTTTAGCCTATATAGTTTTCTAGTCACAACCTGATTACAATGCTGACCTTTTCTCTAAAAAAGCCTAAGCTATGAAGACGTATGTATCACTTTGACTGAAATAAGGGAATACACATTACACTACGATTTTAAATGAGAACTCATTTTAAGAAATGGTAGATTTATTTATTTTATCAATAACCAAGCGGGATGTATCATATAATGTACCTTTAGGTCACCTATAGTGACCAATACCTTCCTATTGGTGGGTATCGGTCATCTCTTGTCATCTTCAATCTTGGGACTACTCTATGATCCATACCACTGTATCGACTAATAGGCAATCCCAGGTTTCATCAAAAAAACATTAAAATCCTTTGATTTTTAACATCCCCAATTAAAATTAACCAAAACAACAAACATTAACCACTCACCTACATAAAATACCATAATTAGTATGTTTCTTATACACCTTTTTGACTCCAACACAAATGTAATTTTTTTTTTTTTTTCCCAAAGGTCTCAATAAAATCACATAACATCACCTCCATAAAATTGGAAAATTTAATTATTTGGTAGAGATTGTAGTTATGGAGAATGGGTTAGATAGATGTTGAGGAAGAAGTTAAAGAAGTGTGTATTGGGAGACAATTTCATCCTTCAAAATTAGAAAAATTGGGTTGTGCTATTTTACAAGATATTTTCCTCTTTCGGCCTAGTTTTCATTTCACACCCTAAATAATTTCTCTTTTTAAAATTGTAATTGAAACTAATTTTTGAAAATATTTTAACAAAATGCATATTTAAAGATTTCTTATGTTCCTTTATTTTTTGCAAGAAACGAAATTTGAATATTATATCACATGGTGGCTCCTAAATTTTGTAACAATGATTGAACTTTATATACTTTGCTTCCATTTAGACACAAAAGGCAATCGAAATAAATTATAAAATATTAGGTATAATTTAAATTTGTCAACTAATCTTGCCAAAGAAGTGGTAGTTAGATAACTAAGAAGTGAAGTATTTTAATCATCAATTTAAAAAAAGTTTTACGCTAGGAGATGATATATTATTATAAATCACTGCATTTTTATTATAATTTAGAGTAGATCTATTGGCGTCTCACTGATGGACTAAAGAACCCACTTTTAAAGATTTTTATAATAATAAAATTAATTTTAATTTTCTTGTCTTTACAAATATTTTTGGTACTCTACTATTATCTCATAAACCCTAATTGTTTTATGTTATTCAAATCAGTCTTTTAACAAAAAGATAATTAATGGAGAAAGAAGATTTGCTATGAGATATATCGAGTTATAATCAATAAAAAAAAATGTAAGTTTTTGTTGCTTGTTAATTTTTTTTTTTTCTAAATTCAAGTAATATCTGTGATGAAATATTAGTTAAAAAAAAATGGAGATTTAATGTTTACTAATAGTGAACATGGGTTTATGTTATTTTATTTTTTTTAAAGAATTATTTATTTGTGTATACTACTAAAAAAAATAATTGAATTTACTCTTTTAAAATATAAAATAAAATAAAGGGCATTTAAGGAGTTTATGGGGTGTCATAAAAAAAAAAAAAAAAAGAGTTAATTTTAAAATATTGAAATAAGGTGTCTTGAGAGATGAGGCTCTTGTAGATCTAGTTCTAGTTCATTAGTGGGGTGTCTCGAGAAATGTGTATAATTTATGTTTATTAACTCTTTCACAAGGTCCATGGGCTGGATCGTTTGGGATTGGGACTAATTCTATTGAACCCAGAAGGCAGAAGTGCTCATTTCAATTCAACATAATGATAAATCACGTAAGATTAAAATTCGAGGGTTCAAATTACAAAATGCCTCTGATTTTTTTATAATAAATTTTCATTAAATACGCCTAACGAATTTATGTTATCAATATATAAATGTAAACAATAGGTTATAGTAACTTTTGTAATCAAATTTATCCATAAAAATTACTAAGAAGCCATTTTTGTTAATAAAAAACCCAAAAAAAGAAAGTAAAGTTTTATCAAACTGATAAATTCTAATTTTTTTATTAATAGGGATGTTGGAGAGGCAACAATAATAATATTATCCGGGACCTCTGTAATCTTATTTGTAAAGCAATAATATTCATAAAAATGAATACATATAAGTATAATATATACTAAAAATTAAAGAATTAAATCACGAATAATGTGTATGATTATGAACGTACGTCTATATCTCAAACCCCAAGGCCAAGCTTAATGCCGGACATTATGTAAGCACAAACAAACATCT
Organism: Pistacia vera; assembly: GCF_008641045.1. Lineage (NCBI taxonomy): Eukaryota > Viridiplantae > Streptophyta > Magnoliopsida > Sapindales > Anacardiaceae > Pistacia > Pistacia vera. The sequence goes on from NW_022196305.1 coordinate 255,766, forward strand.
CGGGCAATAAACTTCCCACACAAAATCATCAAATAAAAATAAAAATAAAAATACAAAAATAATATCTAAAAGACTAAAACCCCAGCCACCACGAAAGCAGTGAGACCCCACCATGACCCCACACTGTAGGCCCCACTATCACTGGTTTCCCTCTGTTGAACCGACGTCGCAGTTGTACCGTTGTAATTGGGATTACTTCCGTACAATGCCTGGATTCCCTCCACGTCGTCACCGGCCAATTCAACCTTTCTGGTTCCTGAAGATATTGTTGGGTACATTATAGCATCTTCAACCGACGAATGTCCCAACCCCAACAAGTGTCCGATTTCATGAACAGCAACTGATTCAAGATCCACGGCTGAACTCAACGTCGACGTTGTGATATCACTGGAGATCACCCAGTTCTCCGCGCTGTCCAAGTGGAACCGTCCACTTGGCGGCGAGAACGCGTGTGCCAAGGTTCCAAGAACTCCATCAAACGGCTCTCCGTCGCCGTGATCTCCGCTGAAGAATCCGATTTTGATATCGGCGCTTGTGTAATCATCGCTTAGATTGAAAGTCATCGGGATCACCTGTGACCACTTCCCGAAGGCGTTTGCAAAAACTTGCTTGACGTCATCAGTCAATTGGTTTTCTGGTACGAACCCGTATGTTAGATCACGCCGGTTTGATGGCCAACGGGGCGTGCCGGGAAAGTAACTGTAATGGCCAACTGTGTGGAGATGACTGGTGTTATTCGACACCGGTTTGCCTGAGTTCATGGTTGTTGTGCCGTTGACTATGTCAGCATTGCCACATCTGGGCCGTAGGATTTGTTGAATGGTTTGACTATCGAGTTGACCGGTGGGTTCAAGATTGAAGTTTTTCTGGTAGGTCTTAATGGCCGATTCCAGGGAATCATCAAAGTCGTCAGTGATGTTTGAGGGCAACTCTGGAATGTAACCGAAGTAGTGAAAATACTGCTTCATCTTGTTTAAGCCGTTGATCTTGTCGCCAGGACGACAGCCCGTGAAGTTCTGGAACTCGTCCCACGCGGTCTTCTTGGTGGAGTTGGGGCGTAACCATGAGGGGATTGACGATATGTTGGGGAAGAAATGAGCTGAAATCAGAGCCGGTGAAAGTGAAATAACTATAATCGCAGTTACTAAAAGATGATGATATCTCATCTTCTTTTTCTTGAAGGAAAAGAGAAAGAGAGTTTAAAGACCAAAAAAAGTATCAGAATTCGAACAAAAATGTGATTTTCTCGAGAAAATTGGAGATGTGATTTCTTGATGAAATGGTAAGAAAGAAGAATATATTGTTCAAGGCCGGCGCCAAATTATTTCATTTAAGTCTTCGTCTATAGAGCTGTTGAAAAAACGTGTTGACAAGTTTGAAATGTTCCTCTCTCTGTTAGATTACGTATAAAAATAACATAATATAATAAACATTATGAACAAATTGAACATAAGCAACTACGACGCCTTAGAGGAAACTATAAATGTCGCTGGTGAAAACGACGACAATACCAGAGTATTTTGACAAAAAAATTATATTTTGTAATGTCAATGGTGAAAAGCGATAGGAGAGAGCTGGGTCAAAGTCGGAGGTTGAGAGGCTTCTATCATTGGTTGCGTGAACAGAAATTGAACTTCCCTGGAAGCACACATGGAATGAAGCTACTGGTTCATATAAATGAGAATAAAGAACTATGAAACTGGAATGGCGTCAGATTTAGATGTCTACCCCGGACTTGATTGTATACAAATTCTAGAACGGTTATTTATTTCAAAGTTTCAAAAAATTTCATTATGTCGGTCAAGCACGAAACTTTATATTTAAAGAAAGAATTCTAATTAGTGATACGACAATCCGTGATTCAGGTTATGTTCACCTCTAAATGTGAGAAGATATTAAGCCCTCAATTGACATTTAGGGAATTTACAAAGAGTTCACACACTTTTTTTCAACTAAATAATAGTTTAATAACACTTTCTCACACGTAATTTTTTAAAATACCATTTTATTATTTAAATTTATATTCCGATGATGAACAAAGAGCAAACTCGGTATAGACACAGACTGTAAGAGCTTTTGAAAAAGAAAAGTCGATGAGTCTTTTGATGATGAAATATTAGATTTTGGTAGTTAGGATTGATCAAAATTTGACTTGGAAGGAACGACTATACAAACTCTAATATCTCGAATATCCGCGATTGGGGCGATCGATGGGAATAAAGTTTGAGAGGTTTTGATGAGTGATGATCGGAAAATAGAATGATGATAATGTGGGGTCGTAATAATGTCGAAATTAGAAATAAAATCTAAATTTAGATAATAAAATTATATTTTAAAAATTTATTGATGAAAAAATATTATTAAACTATTATTTAGGTGAAAAAATATTATTTACTCATTTACAAATCATTGTTATGAACATGTATTATAATTATTTAGAGCTTGTAAAAAATGTTATTAAACTATTATTTTGGTGAAAAAAAGTTATTTACTCATTTACAAGTCGTTGTCATTGAACATGTATTATAATTATTTGGAAACTTTGCAGGCTCCGTCATTTTCTCTCAAGTGGGACGTGTTTATAATGGGTGCCCTTTCGGCGGTATCCCATGCTCAGTTTGTGCTTTTAAGAAGCTTTCAAGAATTTGTCCTTTGTCGAGAAACTAATCCAATTAGTAACCCAAAGAGGTGAAGTTGTGAAGAATTTTATCGGCAAATGCTTTTAAGAATTTAAAACACAAAGAATTAGCTGTTCTTGACTATGAAATCGTCAAGATTGACAATTTAGTGGCCAAGAAATGTTATTTTAAATAATTAATCAACAGGGTATTGGAACTATTTTCTGGCGGTAGTTAAAACAGTTAAGCTTAATTAATAATAATAAAAAAAAAGAATAAATAAACAATGGTTTTGCATTCGTTAATATCGTGATTCAAACAGCTAATGACAATAATTGTGGCATACGATATTCTCCCATAACTATGTAGCAGTACTGCAGTATTGCCGGCCGTTGGAATCAATCAATCAAATCTTTTTTTTTTTTAAATTAAAATTCCTTATGCAGATATTTGGGCGTATGAGGATTGGGTCTATAAAAATATTTTATTATTGAGAATGGTATATTAAAAAAAAAAATTATTTTAGAGATTATTAAAAATATTTAAGAAAATATATTTGATTAGTTAGAATAAATTGATAGGTATGTTATATTAATATGTTTGGTTGAAATGAATAGATTGATGAATATATTATTTAAATTATTAAATTGTCATATAATTAAATATTATTATTTAGATTATTTATAACTCCCTGTATTTGAAAACTTAACAAAAACAACATTATGATAAAAGTTTAAAAAATTAACAATGCTCTCCCACTAACCCAGCTATTGTCGGCAATGCTCTGAAACCTGAACCTGTATTTAAAAAGAGGGAACGACATACAACCACCAGAGTTTGCTGTAAAGACAAGTTAGCACCCAAAAAGTTTTGAAATGATAAATACCCACTTTTCGTCCAAATTTGTTAGCAAATCTGTTAACTAAAATGGTATTATCAATATTCTATCATTTTTGTAGGGTAATTTTGAGTATTTATGTTTTAGGGTTTGTGCATAAAAAAAAAAACAAAAAAAAAAAATTGCATTAATAAAACATTAAAAAAATCCATCCAAATCTCTTATCTTTCTTCTTCTTCTTCCCCTTCTCTTTCTCTTATCTTTCTTCTTCTTCTCTCCCTTCTCTTTCTTTCCTTTCTTCTCCCTCTTTTTCCTCCGGTCACTAGGCAAGAACCCAACATCAAAATATGGACTAGAAGCTGGCCAGATCGAAAGCCTTTCTCCTCTCTCTCTTCCCGTCTTCATCTTCTTCATCTCTCCCATAAAAGGGCAAAAAGAAGGGGGGTCTTTTGCAAAGCTGTCACACTTCCCCACCCATTTTCCGAAAGCCCCGTCACCAAAAACCTTTCCTCTCCCCGCCAATCATCTTTTCAGTGTGCCCTCTCCAAAACCCCCATTTTTCCCGTCGCTGTTTGCTCACATTTCACCGTCGATTGAATTCCTAAGGTTTTTGTTGTTTGTTGAATTGGGATTGATTGGTGTTTTTCAAAGTTTCTTATGGGAAATTGATGGTTGGAGATTAATTGGGAGTGTTTTTTCTGTGTTTTTGTTTTATTTTTTGGGGATTTCTGATCAGTTTTGGCATTGATGATTGATTTTACAAGTTTTGGCCAGTGTTCTAAAAACCGGATCGGATCATCTGGTCGGATCGGTTCGACTGGCAATCGACGGCAAATCTGGTCCGGTATATATAAAAAACCGCTATTTAAAGTTAAACCGGATTGGACCGCGGTTGGACCGCCAGAATAGTGCCGAATCGCGGTCCAATCACTGCCGGATTCTGACATCTTTCGACGGAGAAAACACCCTCATTCGACGGACGGCATCTCCACGACCAAACCCATCCATTTTCAGTCGCCATCGTCCAGCCTTCGTCGATCGCTGTCCACCTAAAGTTCAAGACTTTACGCGACGTCGGATTTCTTTCGTTGATTCCGGTGAGTTCCGACGCCGATGGAACTCCGTCGCACCACCATCTGAGTCGCCGGCACCTGCACATCAAAAGCCCCAAGATTCCAGCTTCGATTGGCCGTCGATCGTCGCTGCTGCCACACTCACCAAAACCTTCACGTGACAGGGGTGTTTTAGATAGATTTCAAACCTTAAGGGAGTATTATAGGGGTGTTTTTGATGAATTTCAAACTTTTAGGGACTAAAAATAATTTTACAAATTACGGTCCAACCGACCGATCCAACCGGTCAAACCAATCAAACCAAAAACCAGACCCTTGAATGGGTCATTGTCCGGTCTGGTTTTTAGAACATTGGTTTTGGCACACCACTTATTTGAGGTTTTGCCCCAACCCTTCTGTGTCTTGCGTGTTTTGGTTCTTTTGAGTGTTTGAGAGTGGTTCTTCGGGATTTTTTGCATTGAATCTTTTGGTGATTTGAGTGAGTTTTTTTTGGGGTTTTGGTTGATTTTGCTGGTTGTTGTCCTGGTTCTAGCGAGATATGAAGAAGATGAAGACGGAGTTTTAATTAAAATTAATTATAAAAGTAAAATCATTAAAATTGAGAAGGAAGATTTTTATAAAATTAATATTAAAAGAGAGAAAATGGACACGTGACCAATGCAGAATGTTATATTTTTTTTGTTGGATGTAAAATTATCATGTTGTCCTTCTTTAAACGAACTTTACTAACAAATTTAGACAAAAGGTAGGTAATTAACGTTTTCAAACTTTTGGGGCACCAAAGTCTCTTATAGCAAACTATGGGTGGGTGTATGACATCAGCAATTTTATATCTATATATTATATATATTTATCTTTTCCAACCTACCATCTCATCTTCACTTTATTCTTCTCACCCGTCACCTTATCTTCTCTGTCTTTTTCTTCTTCTCACTTGTCACCTCATCTTCTCTTTCGTCTTCTTCTCATTCAACTTTTTTTTTTTTTTTTTTTCTTCTCTCTTTCTCCCCCATCATCTTCTCTGTCTTTTTCTCCTTCATTTTATTTTTTCTTTCTCCCGGTCCTCCTCTTTCTTCTTTAAAGATTAGATTTTGCTATTTTGAAGTTGAAAATGTCGAATGAAGAAGGGGAGATGGAGTAAAATGGTTTTAGGGATTTTGATTTAGTGGACCAGATATGTTGTCAAGCCAGTTTGACCAGTGGTCTGACACTATTCCACTAGTCCAATAACAGTTTAAAACGGTCTAAATAACAAATCTGGTTTTATTGTATTAGTAAACCAGAGTTTTAAACTAAACTCGATCGGACCAATCTAACTGGCTGGTTTGGTCCGCTTTTCAGAATATTGACTGTCAGCTATCAGCAACCATTGCTGGTCGTCGGCAGCTGGCAACCTAACATCGCACGGAAGGCCAGAAATGGCCCTATCGAAGCACAGAGGCCATTTCCGGCCAGAGATCTAGTCGAAAATGGTCATATCAATGCATGTAGGCCATTTTCGGTCTTCCGTGCATTGTTAAGTTGCCAACTGCTGGCAGCCAGCTTATGGAGGCCATTTTCAACCTTTTGTGCGTTGTTTTGGCGGCGGGTGGTTGCTAGCAATGGTTGCCAAGGGCTGGCAACGATAGGTGACTAGGGGTGGTAGCTTGGTTGGGCTACAATTTATTTTGAATTGTAAAAGTTAGATTCATGTAAATTGATTTTAATACAAGGGCATTATTGTCCAAAAAATTTATTAATAAGGGATAAAATTGTAACAAAAATAAAATAACCACGTAATCTTACAATACCTAATAAAATGAAGATTATCATATTATCTCCAATATCACCAACAATAACTACTATTGGTATTGGAAGATTACCAAAATCTTATATTACTTGACAACCAAACGTGTTAATCAAGTAATATAAAATGACACAACCTTAGTAATCTTATATAACCCCCAACCAAACACCTCCATTGGACTTTCCAATTGAAGGATTAACAGAAGCAGAAGTTGCATTTGAATTTAATTCAAGATAATTTGAAGCTTAATTAGGCAATTAAGTGAGTTCCCCTGTTTGGAAAAGTAAAACCTCCATTTGAGGACAATTTAAACTAAATGCTTGATGCTTTTCACCGTCAAGCATCACTAAGGTCCAGGTTTCAGGACCCATATTAATAAATGAAATCCTAATTAACCTCATTTTTTTTTCTTCTATCTGTATGATATACATGCACCACTCTACTATAGGGAGCAAGGTTTAAAAACTCGGATTGGGATTAAACTCGACAAAGTGGTCAGGTCCTAAGTTGATTGGTTGAACCGATTTGACTTACGGGTCAAACAAGTGACATCAGCATGTAAAAAAGTTTAAAATCTAGCAAAAACACCCCTAAAAATTACGCATAAGTCCCTAAAAGTTTGAAATCTTGCAAAACACCCCAAATTTCACCACCGATGTCGACAACCCAGGCCAAATAGGGCATGTTTCCAGCGTCGACAACAAACCCCATCACCACGATAACTCTCTCCTCAGTCTCCTGACCAAAACTCATCTCACCCCCCTTTCGCCTCAAAAATCAGTGGCAATAGCATGTTGTTGTCGTCGATTTAATTTTGCGATTTTCAGTCATTTCACTCACTGAAAATCACCTCTATTGCCACCTTTCCACTCATTGACCTTTCCTCTTCAAAACCCCCAACATCTCAGTCTTCAATTGTTTGCCAATCATCATCCTAATTTATAGAGTTTTCTATGAACAGTAAAATTGGTAACTTGGTCCAGTGAAGGCCCTAGGTTATGGTTGAATGGTTCAATCAGCTAGGCTAGACCAGGTTTTAAAACACATTAGGAAGGCTATATGTAGCATGGTTGAATTGAATTTTAAGTGCATTTGAATGCGTCATTCATGTAAGTTAGGCACCGTCTTAAGCGTAATATTACACATACAATATTTTTATACAACATTTCTTATACAACATAATGTAGCAAAAGATGATTGGATAAACTTTTTTTTTTTAATTTAAAACAATCAATTATCTTTTATAACATCACGTTATATGAAAAATAAAGGGTGCGTTTGGTTTATTATTTTGGATAGGATTTTGGGGATAGTATTGGATAATTAAATATGGGAGTATTACGAGATAAAATTTAAAAATTTATAAAAAAACCCCCTAAGTTTGCTAATTTAATAAATACCCCCAACATGTAAAATGACAAAAATACCCCCACCACCTGCAGTGCCAGATTATGGTCGGAAAATCTCGTAACGACATAGACACGTCGTTATGGCCTTTTCCGGCCAGATCCATCACGGATATGACCGGAAAAGGCCAGATTTAAGGCCTGCTGTGGCCGTCAACGGCCGAAAAAGGCCAAAATGATGGCCATCTTTGGCCGTCGTTTTCGGTCAACAATGGCCAAGATTTGGCCGTCGTTGACCTCAACGATGGCCATTTCTTTGGGCGTCGTTCACGGCCAGATCGGTGAACTTCTGGTCATTTATGGTCGTCAGGTAGGCCGTTGTATAGATTCCAGCTACCACCGACGGTGGTTGTCGGAATCTGGCAAGTATGGGTTGTGGGGGTGTTTTTGATAATTTTTAAACTTTTTTTTAGGGTGTATTTGATGAAATTAATAACTTTATGGGGCATAAAAGTAATTAAAAAAGATAATATTTTTAGAATAATGTGTCAAATATTATTTGGAGAATAGGATTAGAAATAGGGATAAAAATAATAAGCCAAACATGACCGAAAATATTAGATGTGCTGTAGGACTCTACCTTACTTCCTGTAGAACATTTATGGTAGTATATTAGAGTAACCACGTCAGCCACATCATCAATCACATAGTTTTTTAAATGATTAATTACCAATCAGATAAAGATTGAAAAGAGAAAAAATATGAAAAATCCTAAATATATCAATCAATATTACTTTCGGTGTATTTATGTCACTTATGAATTTGTTCTCTCCTCTATCTTTAAATTAATTGTGATAGTTATTATACTAAATAATTATTTGATATACATACATTCTCAAAAAAAAAAAATTCATAAGTGATGTAAATACAATGGTTAATATCTACTTCTAGATAACTAAGTGGTTTAATAGAGACTCTTGGTTTTTGGTGTATTACTCAAGAGGTCACGAGTTTGATTCCCTTTATAATTCTTAATAGGGGTAATTACTGAAACTCTTACTTGGCCGATAGTTACAAAGTCTCAGAGAATTAGATAAGGTATGTGCAAATTGGCCCCAATACTCTAGATCAAAAAAAAAAAAAAAAAAAAAAANAATGTACCTCAAGCGGGGCGTTACAATATTACAGTAATATTTTATTGCAAATAGTGGTTACTATTGATAATATTGAAGGTAATCAGATTACCTTCCCAAGGGGTGTTAATGTTAGATTACCAGGGTAATCATAATGTTTACCCTATTTTGCCCTTAATATTTTATCATTCCAGACACATTTGCCCTCATATGTCTACCAAATAATAATTAGCCCAGACCCCCTACATATGAGAACTTAGCTAAAACACCCCCGCCACAAAAAAATTTAAAAGTTAACAAAATACCCCCAATCATCCAAGACCACCACCGGCCGCTAGCCACCACCGCTTGCCACCGGCGAAAGTCATCATATCGACACAAGACCGGCAGGATCTTGCCGGTCGTGTGCCGATAAGGACATTTTCGACCATGGATTTGTGATCCATGGCCAGAAACGACCAGATCTGACCGTTTCACAGCCAAAGATGTGGCCGTGTATTAACAGCCAGATCTAGCCGTGAAACGACCATATTCACGGCCAGATCTGGCCGGATTAGGCATGATCGGCGTACAACCAGCGAGATCCGGCTGGTCGTGCGCCATTACAGCGGCTTCCGGTGGTGGTGGTGGCTGCCGGCGGTGGTTTGGGGTGAGTGGGGGTGACTTTGCTACAAATTAAAGTTATATATGGTTGGGGTATTTTGGTAAAATTTCAAATATAGGGGGGTTAAAAGAAATAATTTAAAAAATAATAGAATAAAATAATATTATATTATTATTTTAAAATGAGGGCAATTTAGTAATCTACATAACATACCCACTCATTTATCCTCCCAATCAAACATATTGTTATAACATACCCATCAATTTATTCCAACCGACCAAACACATTTCTCTAAAGATTCCCTAGTAATCTATCTTTCCAGTAATACAACATTCCTCAATAATATAACATTCCCTGAACCAAACGCTACCAAAGAAATATGTTTGATTAATTGGAATAAATTAATGGTTATGTTATATTAATATGTTTGGTTGAAATGAATAGATTGATAGGTATATTATTTAAATTACTGAATTATCCTCTAATTAAATATTATTATTTATATTATTTATAACCCCTTATATTTAAAAACTTAGTAAAAACAACCTCATGATAAAAGTTTGAAAAATTAACAATACCCTCCCACTAACCTAGCCATTGCGAGCAATGCTTTGAAACTTGAACCTATATTTAAAAAGGGGGAACGACATACACCTACCAGAGTTTGCTATAAAGACAAGTTGGCACCCAAAAAGTTTTGAAATGACAAATACCCACTTTTCGTCCAAATCTGTTAGCAAATCTATTAACTAAAATGGTATTATTGATATTCTATCATTTTTGTAAGGTAATTTTAACTTTTTATGTTTTAGGGTTTGTGCATAAAAAAAAAAAAAGTTAAAAAAAATTGCATTAATAAAACATTAAAAAAATCCGTCCAAATCTCTTATCTTTCTTTTTCTTCTTCCCCTTCTCTTTCTCATATTCTCTCCCTTCTCTTTCTTTCCTTTCTTCTTCCTCTTTTTCCTCTGGTCACTAGGCAAGAACCCGACATTGGAATATGGACTAGAAGCTGGCCAGATCGAAAGCCTCTCTCCTCTCTCTCTTCCCGTCTTCATCTTCTTCATCTCTCTCATAAAAGGGCAAAAAAAGGGGGGGTCTTTTGCAAAGCTGTCACACTTCCCCACCCATTTTCCAGAAGCCCCGTCACCGAAAACCTTTCCTCTCCCCGCCAATCGTCTTTTTGGTGTGCCCTCTCCAAAACCCCCATTTTTCCCGTCGCTGTTTGCTCACATTTCACCGCCGATTGAATTCCTAAAGTTTTTGTTGTTTGTTGAATTGGGATTGATTGGTGTTTTCCAGAGTTTCTGATGGGAAATTGATGGTTGGAGAATAATTTGGAGTGTTTTTTCTGTGTTTTTGTTTGATTTTTTTGGGATTTCTGATTGGTTTTGGCATTGATGATTGATTTTCCAAGTTTTGGCACACCACTTGTTTGAGGTTTTGCTCTAACCCTTCTATGCCTTGCGTGTTTTGGTTCTTTTGAGTGTTTGAGAGTGGTTCTTCGGGATTTTTTGCATTGAATCTTTTGGTGATTTGAGTGAGGTTTTTTTGGGGCTTTGGTTGTTTTTGCTGGTTGTTGTCCTGGTTCTGGCGAGAGATGAAGAAGATGAAGAAAGAATTTTAATTAAAATTAATTATAAAAGTAAAATAATTAAGGGTCTGTTTGTTTTATTATTTTGGATAGGATTTTAGGAATAATATTGGGTAGTTGAATAAGGGAGTATTACGAGATAAAATTTAAAAATTTATAAAAAAAACCCCTAGGTTTGCTAATTTAACTAAACACCCCAATATATAAAATTTTATAAAATGACAAAAACACCCCTACCCTCCCACAGTGCCAGATTCCGGCCACCACCGTCGAAATCTGACCGAAAAATGGCGTTACGATGCAGACCGGTCGGATCTGGCGGGTAGGGTGTCGATATGGCATTTTCCTGCCAAATCCGCCACAGATCTAGCCGGAAAAGGCCAGATCTAGCCGTCGACGACCAGATCCACTGTGGATTTGGACGGAAAAGGCCACATCTGTGAATTAACGATCAGTCTCAATAGTTTGTAGGCCGTTGTGACAGATTTTGGCTACCACCGACGGTGGTTGCCGGAATCTGACAAGTATGGGTGGATGGGGATGTTTTTGTTAATTTTTAAACTTTTTTCTGGGGGTATTTATGAAATTAATAAACTTAAGGAGTTTAAAAGTAATTAAAAAAATATACTAATATTTCTCATATAACAAAAAAATAATATTTTGGGAATAAGATTGGGAATATGAGTAGAAATAATGTGCTAAACGGAGCCTAAAATTGAGAATGAATATTTTTATAAAATTAATATTAAAGAGAGAAAATTGACACGTGACCAATGCAAAATGTTAATTTTGTTGGATGAAAAATTACCATATTATCCTTCTTTAAACAAACTTTACTAACATATTTGGACAAAGATAGGTAATTGATGTTTTCAAACTTTTTGGCTAGCAAAATATATTTATAGCAAACTATAGGTGGGTGCTGCCTATTTAAAAACTTAACAAAACCAACACCGTGATCAAAGTTTGAACGATGGGCTGACCAGCGGGTCAGATCAATGACATCAGCAATTTTATATCTATATATTATATATATTTATCTTTTCCAACCTATCGTCTCATCTTCACTCTCTTCTTGCCACCCGTCACCTTATCTTCTCTTTCTTTTTCCTCTTCTCACTTGTCACCTCACCTTCTCTTTCTTCTTCTTCTCATTCAACTTTTTTTTTTTTTCTCTCTTTCTCCCCTATCATCTTCTCTTTCTTTTCTCCTTCATTTTTTTTATTTTCTCTCTCTTTGTCCACGGGTTCTTCTGTTTCTTCTTCTGCTTCATTATTTTTTCTCTCTCTTTCTCCCTGTCCTCTTCTCTTTCTTCTTTAAAGATAAGATTCTGCTATTTTGAAGTTGAAAATATCGAACGAAGAAGGGGAGATGGGGTAAAATGGTTTTAGGGATTTTGATTTAGTGGACCGGATTTGCTGTCGAGCCAGTTGGACCGGTGGTCTGACACTGTTCCACTAGTCCGGTAACGGTTTAAAATGGTCTAAATAACAAATCCGGTTTTATTGTATTAGTAAATCAGAGTTTTAAACTAAACTCGATCGGACCAGTCTAACTGGTCGGTCTAGTCCACTTTTCAGAATATTGACTGTTGGCCGCCGACAACCATCGCTAGCCATCGGTAGCTGGCAACCTAACATCGCACGAAATGTCAGAAATGGCTTTATCGACGCACGGAGGTCATTTTCAGCTAGAGATCCAGCCAAAAATGGCTATATCAATGCATGTAGGCCATTTCCGGCCTTCCGTGCATTGTTAAGTTGCCAACTACTGGCGACCGGCTCATGGAGGTCATTTTTGACCTTCCGTTCGTCGCTTCGGCGGCGGCGATAGCAGGTGGTTGCTGGCAATGGTTGCCAATGGCTGGCAACGTAGGTGACTAGGGGTGATAGCTTGGTTGGATTGCAATTTGTTTTGAATTCAAGGGTAATTTTATCAAAAAAGTTAGTTAATTAAGGTAAAATTGTAAAAGTTATATTCATGTAAATTGATTTTAAAACAAAAGCATTATTGTTTAAAAATTTTATTAATAAGGGATAAAATTGTAACAAAAATAAAATAATCAAGTAATCTTACAATACCAAGGAAAATGGAGATTATCATATTATTTTCAATATCACCAACAATAACTACTATCGGTATTGAAAGATTATCGAAATCTTATATTACTTGACAATCAAACATGTTAATTAAATAATATAAGATGATACAACCTTAATAATCCTATATAATTCCCAACTAAACACCCCCATTGGACTTTCCAGTGGAAGGATTAACAGAAGCAAAGTTGCATTTGAATTTAATTAAAGATAATTTGAACCTTAATTAGGCAATTAAGTGAGTTCCCCTGTTCAAAAAAGTAAAACCTTCCTTTGAGGTAGGCGGCTAGCTAATCGAAAAATTTAAACAATTTAAACTAAATGCTTGATGCTTTTCACCGTCAAGCATCACCAAGGTCCAGGTTTCAGGACCCATATTAATAAATGAAATCCTAATTAACCTCATTTTTTTTCTTCTATCTATATGCTATATATGCACCACTCTACTATAGGGAGCAAGGTTTAAAAACCCAGACTAGGATTAAACCCGACAAAGTGGTCGAGTCCTAAGTTGACCAGTTGAACCGATTTGACTGATAGATTAAACAAGTGACATTAGCATGTAAAAAGGTTTAAAATCTAACAAAAACACTCCTAAAAATTTCGTAAGTCCCTAAAAGTTTGAAATCTTGCAAAACACCCCAAATTACACCATCGGTGTCGACAACCCAGGCCAAATAGGGAATGTTTCCAGCGTCAACAACAAACCCCATCACCACGAAAACTCTCCCCTCAGTCTCCTGACCAAAACTCATCTCACCCCCCTTTCGCCTCACCAATCGACGGCAACAACAAGCTGTTGTCGTCGATTTATTTTTGCGATTTTCAGTCGTTTCACTCATTGGAAATCACCTCTATTACCATCTTTCCACTCACCGACCTTTCCTCTTTAAAACCTCCAACATCCCAGTCTTCAATTGTTTGCCAATCATCGTCCTAATTTATAGAGTTTTCTATGAACAGTAAAATTGGTAAATCAGTCCGGTGAAGGCCCTAGGTTCTGGTTGAACAGTTCAATCAGCTGGGCCAGACCAAGTTTTAAAACACATTAGGGAGGCTATATGTAGCATGGTTGAATTGAATTTTAAGTGCATTTGAATGCATCATTCATGTAAGTTAGGCACCGCCTTAAACGTAGTACTACACATATAATATTTTTATATAATATTTCTCATATAACATGACATGACAAATGATGATTAGATTAACATTTTTTTTAATTTAAATCAATCAATTATCTTTTATAACATTGTATGAAAAATATTGTATAAAAATATTATATGCGCCGTAGTACTCTCATGAGATTCCTTTAGAACATTTATGGTACTATAGAGTAACCACGTTACCCATATCATCAGTTACATAGTTTTTCAAATGATTAATTACCAATCAGATAAAGATTGAAAAGAGAAAAAATATGAAAAATCCTGAATATATCAATCAATATTACTTTCGTGTATTTATGTCACTTGTGAATTTTTTCTCTCCTCTATCTTTAAATTAATTGTGATAGTTATTATAATTAATAATTATTTGATACACATAAAACCTCAACAAAAATTCATAAGTGATGTAAATGCAATGGTTAATAGCTACCTCTAGATAATCAAGTGGTTCGATAAAAACTATTAGTCTTCGATGTATTACTCATGAGGTTCTGAATTTGATTCTTTCTTCGATTATTAATAAGAATAATCACTGAAACTCTTTACCTGGCCGATAGTTATAAGGTCTCGGGAAATTAGATGAATTACGTGTAAATTGGTTTGAATACTTTGGATCACAAAAAAATAAAAAAATAAAAAAAAACTACATTGTTAATGATACAAATGACTTTGTATCCAGTGGCATTCTAATTTTTTTCATTCCATGTCATCGAAAGTATAATTAGTATATTGCGTCTGCGCAGGGTTTAAGTTGGCCGGTTTTCTAACGAAAATATTTATTTTTAGTTTTCTTGCACCGTTGTACGGACTATAATAAGAAGGATGAACTTGTTATACTAAATATATAAACCAAGCACCACCTCTAACATCGAAATTAAAGACAATCTGTTAACAAATCTCTCTTGGAAATTAAAGATTTATATTTCCTCATTCCTGTGATTGCAGAAGATCAGCACAGAATCAATTAATGGGGTCAAAGGACACATCGTTTGGGACCTCATGGGCTGATCAATGGGACTCCAAAGAAAATCCAACTGCAAACGACCCTTCAGCCTCTGACACGGCCAAGAAAGGCGGCGATGGCGGCGGCGGCGGCGGAAAGTCTAAATATTCAAAGAAGGTCGAAGAAGGTCTTGGAAAAACTAAAGCGGCTGCCGTTACTGGCATGAAGAAAGCTAAGCTAGGAGCCTCTTTGAGTTTTGGTTGGATCAAGCAGAAGTGTAGCAAGAATTAATTAATTCATTCATAAACAAAGCTAAGAGTTTGTTATTTTATGCAACTTCCGCGATCATCATTCTTTCTTCTTTTATTTATTTACCAACTCTATTTCTTTTGATCATCTTTATAGCTGGATATGCATTTTCTTTGAATTCTGAGTACATAATTTTATTATCTTCATCATCATTTTAATCTAAGGATGTTGCCGGCTGATTTATTAATCTTATGACAAGTTTTTTTTCCATTATTGTTGTTTTATTTCAGATTCCGTGACATTTTCTAGATATATAATCTTAAAAACAACTCCAAAAGAAAATTCAAATGTGTGCAATCTTAATCCTGCAGGTTTTGGAATTCTATACTAGAACTTAGAACTCTTACTTCTATTATGACAAGAACAGAATGTTAAGTTTGATAAATCCCAGGAGTTAGGCAAATTATTAAGTGTGATTTTTGTTTTTTCTTGCATGAGGAAGTAATTGGCGATGGATGACTGAAAATGGTAATATAGGTGTCATGGGTTTGAGTATGGTTGGTCAACAACCTTCTCTCTCAGAGACAATTATACGAGGAAATTCCTGTTCAACAGAACATAAGGAGGATGCATGGGAATCAAAAATCTTAAATGCCCGAGTCCCATTTGTAAAATAATTGCCAAAAGGCAGATGCTTGTGCTTGTTTAGAGTGGCGATCCAATATATTTTTATATTTTTGGGTACTAATTAAAGAGATACACTACATTACATAGTGCATCAAACAAAAAATGGCATAAAGGAAACTAATTGTCACATATAATCCACACAGGCCTGAACGCCCTAAACTGGCCCAGACATCTCTAGAACTGATACGAGGAATAACTCGAACGATCTTAATTTTAGGCACTGATAATTTAGCGATCACAGAAAAATCCGCTGAAGTTTATGTTGTAAACGTTGAGCTGTGCTATTTGATTGTTCTTCTTTGGCTCTGGTTCTGAAATGTCGCTGGCTTAGAAGACGTGGTTGGCGCTTTGTATTTTATCGTTTAAACAATTTTACGAACTCTGACCCACAGAAAGCATTAGAAAAAAGCCAATCAAGCCTTCTTTAGTGAGCCTCTGCCTAGCAACGGAACAAGATCATAAAGCAATACCACCTCACTAAAACTTTACGAGAAAAATTGTTTCGTTTCTGCCAAAGCTAATTTCCCAACAAAATTTCCAACCTATGAATATAAATCTGAAACATTTCCAACCAAAAACCGTCATCCCATCAAATAATCAATAGCAATCTGGCAGTGATCAGAACAAGTTTTTAATATTATATCGCAAGATGGCGAGTTTGTGGTTGTGGTGTCAAATTTAGGCAGCACTTCAAGTTCCAGGTCTTATAGTTTATATCCCTGTGAAAAGGTTCAACATCTATTAATTCCATTTCAGCGCTTCAATTTATTCAAATATCAGCGATGCATGTGTTATGATTTCACCCATTAGTTAAGTTGTGTTGAACGAAGATTCAAAGACCATTATAATTCCTGACTCTTGGATACTCATCACGGTCCAAAGAAGATGAAGAGCAAATTCAGGGTTAGGAAATTAAAAAAAAAAAGGGAAGAGAATACATATGGAAATAATCTGAAAAGAATGTTGGCAGTAGGCCTGCATGAATATTTGCGGGTTGTATGCATTGCCCACATAAAAAGAAGAATTTTGCATCAGTGGGTTTATATGTGAGAAGAGTTGTCGTCCTAAAATAAGTAATAAAAACTTGTTACTTAATCCTAGGCAAGATCCTCTCTCTATTAGTGGATGAGCGTCAATTCTAAACAAACTAATGTGGTCAAGAATGACAAAATTAGTATTCATTTATTATTGACTGGGTCAGTTTCTTCAATTCCTAGTTTTTTCATCAGATTGCCCATTAATCAATCCTTCAACACTTAATTGTAACTCTAGCATATTAGGAAATTAGACCTGCTAGAGTTTCTGCTGCAATAACAATGGATTCAATCAGTGTTCCAGAAGTCACTCTAAAGCCTAGCGATCGGAAAATGCCGATGTTGGGGTTGGGCACATCAGCCTCCCCGTTTTCAGGATCAGAAAGTACTAAACTCGCGATTCTTCAAGCCATAGAACTTGGTTATAGACACTTTGATACGGCTTCTCTGTATCAAACAGAGCAGCCACTTGGTGATGCAACAGCCGAAGCGCTATCTCTTGGCATAATTAAGTCTCGAGATGAACTCTTTATCTCATCCAAGCTATGGTGTAGCGACGCTCATCATGAACTTGTTGTTCCTGCGCTTCAAAAGAGTTTACAGTAAATCATTTCTCTCTAATTTTGCATGAAATTTGGTTTATCTCTCAATGTCAACATGTAGATCTCTTATCCTTTTTTTGTTGTGATTGTGCAGTAATCTTCAGTTGGAGTACCTTGATCTCTATGTAATACATTGGCCTGTGAGTTCAAAACCAGGAAGCAATGAGTTCCCCATAAAGAAGGAAGATTTTCTCCCCATGGATTTCAAGTCTGTATGGGAAGCCATGGAAGAATGTCAAACTCTTGGCCTTACAAAGTCCATTGGAGTCAGCAATTTCTCGTGTAAAAAGCTCAGTGAAATCCTTGCTACAGCAAAGATCCCTCCGGCTGTCAATCAAGTGAGTTTTCAAACCTATCTTGGTCATTTTCTGGTGAAACCTTGTGATTTTAATTAATTACAGTGAGGTTTATTGCTATTTGAAAAGGTGGAGATGAGCCCACTTTGGCAACAAAACAAGTTGAGAGAATTCTGCAATGAGAATGGAATTCTTGTTACAGCTTATGCACCTCTAGGAGCCAGAGGAACAATTTGGAGTAGCAACAGAGTTATGGAATGTGAAGTGCTGAAAGGAATAGCAGAGGCCAAAGGGAAGACAGTTGCTCAGGTACTTCTAATTTGACATGGCATCTCAAATAGGAAAAGATGTTTTTGTTGCATAATATAGACTTACTCTCACTTACATCTTAAAAAGCCACAAATATTCCGTAGTTCTAAGACTTTTAATGATTTAAATTAATTTGGAATAAACAAATGTGTGAGCATCAACAACTATTTACACCACTGGAAATTACCAACGTTCCATTGATTTTGGGTTGACAACAGGTATGTTTAAGGTGGGAATTTGAACAAGGTGTGACTGTGGTAGTAAAAAGTTTCAACAAAGAGAGGATGAAAGAGAACCTTGAGATATTCAACTGGGAATTAAGTGAAGAAGAGTCCAAGAAAATCAGTGAAATCCCACAAAGCAGAGGATGCGTTGGCGAAGATTACATATCTCGAAATGGACCAATCAAGACCATTGAGGAGCTGTGGGATGGTGAAATTTGATTTCAGTTATTAATCATAGCTAGAAGTACATTCTTTGTAATGATATACTGTAATTTTTATCAAATATGAAGAGATGTGGAATGCAGAAATTTGGTTCTAGTGATAACAAGATTTATTGTAGTAGCATTTTATCATTTTAATATTGGAGGCTTCAATAGTTTCTAGCAACTCAATTTTAAACTGATTATATAAAATACAGGAAAACAGGATCTTACAGAAAATAACACATAAAGAGAAAATGTAATTTGTCAAAGAAAATTTGGTATCTCATTTCGCAGTTACTTTAATGTTGCCTGAACATTGGAAATATTCTTGCGTATATTGATGTAAATATCTGTATTGTCTTCAAAAGAGGTTTTCAAAAAGGCCATTAAACAACACTTATCACAAGCTTTTAACTCGTACTTGGTTTGGTAAAAGAGTGATGTTATACATATAAATTCTTATAGATTTATACATGTAATAACACTCTTTTATTGCTGTATAAATTATCATTTACTCATTAAACATTCAACATTATGGAATTGAAGTTCAAAATTAAACAAACGCCAAAAAGCAAACAGAAAGTGTTTTATGCCGTACAAGCCTTCGTTACACTAAAAGGTGTGATGATGCAAAATTCTTTGCTCCTAGAAAACACTACTTCATTCAGCTTCCAGGATCACACTAAAAAATCCATACCATAGTTTGTATGCTTCCTTCACGTCACACTTCTTGCAGATTGATCGTATTATCATTTTACCTTATTATAATCTAATTTAATTTCCACTTTCTGAATTATTTATCACTTGAAAAAACACTTGCATCCACACAGTACCAAGAGGTCCAACAATGGTAGGAATTGATTATGTATTGCAGGAGGGAGAGAAATCTTTCCTTGCCTATCTACATATTCAAGCACAACCGTAATAATTCTGAAACAACTAAACAAGTATCAACAAATTATAGAGGAAACGAAAACGAAATATCTAAATCCGTAAATAAAAGGTATTCAGTCATTCTATTTGAATTAAACATATATACAGACGACAACCCTGGAAGAAAGTAGGTAAGTATACGGTGCTCATATACATGTTCTCTTATTGTTCTTACCCAAATAGCTCTGGGCTTAATAAATGACATAAGACACGCTAGAGCTGCAGTATCAGAGCATCCTCCCAAAACAGCGATAACACAAATAAGCAAATTGTATTTGAATTTAACATTGTGCGGGCCTGTCATAACTAGGAGGTAAAGATGGACAATTCTCATTCATGTTTGCATATGGCTCTATTGTGTTATACTGAGGCAATTCCATCCTATACTCGCCAAGAATCTGACAGAATGGGAGCTTACCATCCTTGTTGTTACACCATTTTGGTAGGTGCGTTTGATTATTCTCAAAAATCTTAAGTGTATATGCATCACGAATCTGTTAACAGGAAAAATTTCAGAATACACCACAATGAAATAGATCACAAACATAAAATAAGAAAGAAAAATTAACCATTTAAAACTTACAGTGAATTCAGTCACTTGAATAGAGTTAGAAATAGAACCAAAGATACCAGCTTCTTTATACATTTCAAGGATAAAGGCAACACATGTAGTTGATTTTCCGTCACTATATACCCATTCATCTTGCTCTGGGATGGTAAGTAATTGATCAAAGGACATGCCACGCTTTTCAATCTCATCTAAAATTCCATAAAGATCCAAACCCTGATAAAAACCAGTGACAGAGTGACACAAATTAACTATGAAGTACATGTGAATTGATCAGTAAACAGAGAAGTATTAATCTAGAAATAACAAAAAGTACCTCAGTTCCAAGCCGCTTATTTAATGCTTCATTCCACATGTTTGCAGCATAAGCTGGCTGCACCCGAGTCCACATAGACATGACAGAAATAACCTGGCAATTGGAATTAAGAATTATGAACCTTGGTTACAAAGTCTCCAACATCAAATTTTATCTAAAAAGTTAAATGATTGCGTAATGGGCATGTAGACTATTATATTTTTTTTTCCAATAAATAATAGCAATAACCATTAAAGCATGACCACCAACTTTCACCGATGATATGATATTGGATTTAAGAGGAAAAGTCTTAATATAACCATGATTTACATACACTGAGAACCATACAAACCAAATTCTAAGTTTACACAATTTGCGCATTGCACCCACACCTTTTGTGTCCAAACATGCATGGATCCATGTAATGCCAAGCACTCAGACTTGTACAGGGGAAACTTAATGCCATAATGTTACCTAAAATAA
The DNA here is from genome assembly GCF_008641045.1 of Pistacia vera. Classification (NCBI taxonomy): domain Eukaryota; kingdom Viridiplantae; phylum Streptophyta; class Magnoliopsida; order Sapindales; family Anacardiaceae; genus Pistacia; species Pistacia vera. Next base: position 276,849 of record NW_022196305.1, read on the forward strand.
AACCAAAAATATTGCCACCACCATTAACATACCCTCCAAAAAGTTTCTAACATCTGACTACAATAGGGAATGAAATACTTATCAAGTGGTATGACAATAATTTAATTGCTTGTATTTCATGTAGAAAGCAAATTCATTGACACACATCCGTCTTATTAATCTATATCACAAAAAATGATGAGGAGATGCATACCAAGTGAGCATCAAGAGGTGGCGGATAGTTGTCAGCTATGGTGTCAATCCAACTAAATATCATGTTATGATAACCATATGGCTTTCCTGACATGCTCCGGGTGTATTCCCATGCTGCAGTAGCGTTGAATTTTGCACGCATGTCTGGATGTAACGGAAGTAAAGCTATTTGTGGATTAGAATCATCCTTTAGTGCCAACTGCCACCATTCATCCCATGGAATTACTACTATAATTTCTTCTCCCTGTAAATTCATAAAAGTTATGGTGTAAGGACAAAATGACCATCAAGCTTTGTAAAACATACAATCAGTTATTATCCACAACAATGCTTTAAAAAAGAGGACCAACAAGACACTGTTATTATCCACATGAATACTTTAAAAAAGAGGAGCAACTAGACATTGTTATGCAATGATATATTTGTGATCTGCAAAGTATATCCTGTTCATCAAATACCTTTTCATTCTCATGTCCTGATTCACCAACCCAAAGATTACCCTCTTCATCCTTTAAACAAACTGCTGTATGACCAGCAAATGCTCCAGTCACCCATTTTTCCAGTGACTCAAATCCACCCCACCTACCACGGATCTTTGATACTGCCAAGAAATCACCAGAGTGGACATCTTCTGGATTTATGGTTGCACACCAAGGCTGAGGACGCTTTTCAAATGATGCACCCATGTGCTTCTCTAGAAAAGCTATATTAGCATTCTGACCCCAACCAGTATTAGAAAATAGGGGTAAGACATCAATTAAAGAAAGCAAGGTCCCCATCATTCCTGAAGGCATGAGAAATACGGAGACTCCATGCTGCTTTACCTGCTCAGTGGATGGTGAGAAATAAACTTCCATAAAATAATTTTTTTAGGAAAACGTTAAGACAACAAAATAAAAGCGTACATATTCCAACTCTGCGGGTTCCTCCCAAGACTCAAAATTCAATGTATGCTCCCGAGCAGAGAAGTAGTAGTCCCAAGTTACCCTGTAGGGCGTTGCAAAAACATATAGATCCATACATGTCCAGCTATGCGCATCAGATGTCTGCCAGTAGAAAAGAAAAAATTCTCCTAAGATACAGAAGGCAACTTTAAAAAAGAAGATCATAATAGGTCAAGACAATAAAACATTTTCGATTATAAGAACCTATATTTATTTGCTTACTCAATTTCTACTTTGTATCTTTCTAAGAGAATTTGATTATAAGGACAGAAATTTGACATTTCAACTGATCAATATCTACATGCTCCTTAAAATGTATTGCACTACCATAAATTGCGGTCTAGAAGTTTGATTGCTATTGAAGAAACATTAAAGATACTTCACACTCATAAAAACTAAAACCGCCACAAATAGAAAACCTCTCAGTTAAGCTGAGTTTTCCATATTCGTCAAAGAGAAACAACTTCAAAATATTGTCTTCAGGTTGAAGTTACTTTCTTTTCTAACTCATCATTCCTTCAGCAATCCCCAAACAAAGTAAAAGAGCAAAAAGTCATATAAACAAATACTGAAACCAAGCATACAATACCAACTCCAATTAATTCAATAATCAACCAAACACAACATTCTCCCTCCGCAAAAACTAATAATCAAAATTACAATAAAAACCACAGTTACCGTAACATGAAGGACGCCGCCGCCCAGGCCCGGGTCACGATCACCTTCGGTGAACTCAAGCCGGGCTTGGTTACCGTAAAAGCAAGCTCCTTTCCATTCAATTGAACCGTTATTAGGGGTAACCGATCCAACATAATACGGCAATAAATCAACCGCACTGTGAAAATTATTCAACACCGGCCAAGATATCTGACGTGGCAGCACCGGAAGCACATCCTTCACTCTAAACGGGACCTTCAAACCTTCACAGAAACCTAATCCAAAGAAACATAATAGCAATACCAATAAACACCGAGACATTGCTAGGGTTTTTTTTTCCCTCTTTTTTGGTTGGACTGTGCCGATAGGAACCCTAAGATTGAAGAACTTAATTAGTTAAATTGTACAGTACGATCCATGTAGATTGAGGTTGGCTTCGGAAAGAGAGAGAGATTAATATCGTTCTATTTGGAATTGGATTATTTAGACATGGTGAGGTTTAGAGTTTTGTTCGTTATCGTAACGACGACGTTCTGTACATTGAAGAAGACTGACGCTTACGTGGCGAGCCAATTGGTTTACGCGTGTCAGTTGGTTTTTCTCCATGTTAGGGTTGATTTTTCTGGTACACGATAAACCAAATTTGAACTTTAGTTGGAGAAGACTTACGGCCGATGCACGTCCTCTTTTTTTTTTTTTTTTTTTTTTTAAATTCTAAAATGGTTTTATTCCACTTGATGTCTCTTGATCAATTTAATTAATGATTAAAAATTAATCAATTCTTCCCAGAGATTACTTGATTTTTGTTTCTTAATTTGACCAAATACACAAAACCATCGTCAGAACAGTCATACTATCAATAATTCTCAGTGAAAGGGTTGGTTAATTTGTCGCATTGAGTGATCAAACCTTCGTTAGTCCAATGAATTTGGAACTTGGGCTCATCCAAAAATCATGAATAGTTGGAGATTAATTTATCTATGCCAACCATAAAAATTTATAGCTTACAGCAATAATAATCTTAATAATTACTTAATTAGTTTATCCATGTTTAATATGAATCATGTATATCAACATGACAACATCATTGTGAGTTGCCAAATTAATTAGTATACAACAAATTGAGGGGATTTACCCAATAGCTTCGGAGGATTAGTTAAAGTACATATAAACTAACTTAAACACCTTAGGTAAAAAAAAAAAAAAAAAAAAATTGAATTATCAGCCTACGTTTACAAGTTTTCATTTTCTATATTCAGATTTAAAACTACAATTATTAGTTACAGTTAACAGTTACAGACATCAACAATCAGATGTGGAAATAGTTTATAGATCAAAAAAACATGGTGATACCGCTTCAAACCTTCATGAACACCTAAAATTAAATTGCCATACTACTCCATCAATAAACATGTAGCCTTGGACTTGAAAACTCAATTGAAATCATTACCTGCTCATAACATTAAAGGGTTTCAAATGATGTTTGAAAAATGCAAAAATTTCAAAACATGTCTCTAAGCAAATTCCTTCACATCCCAAATAAGAAGCAATTTGAGTAGCAAGGAAGAAATAGAGCACTGTCTTCCACCACCATCGGCTGCCTAAATGGATTTAATTGAATCTACAAGGCAAGGGCTTCAATTAAGAATATGATCAAAGTGAGGAGTTTTAGCTCATTAATAAACACAAACTCACAGGAAGTTTAGGAGGATGGCCAGTTATTGTGCTTATGCAAGAAGCTGCAAGATGACAAGCTTCTTCACAATAATCAGAAAACACTGCAGGAACATTTATCTCCCTTATTAGCTCCTGAAGTTTGCACATCCAAGCAATTAAAAGAAGTGAGCAACAAGGTTAAAACTTTAACAGTTTACAAGGTAGCCCTGCTTATACACACGCATAATCAAAATATGTGAACGAGATGCTAAGGGCATTAAAGACATACAATAGTCGACAGCCAACTTGAATAAGCAGCAATGCCAGCATTTGGAGCAATGATTAAATGAGGAACAGAATCCTGTCCATCAAACAGAAGTCATTTTAAACTACAAGAAATAGAACTGAACAGCTAAAACATATCCAAGATGAGAAGCTTCAAATGGAAAAATAAGTATATATCTGTGCAGTGTGCACACAGAAAGAAACACCTTTGCTATATCTCCATAACGATCATGATAAAATCCTTTGTGAAGCCGCAACGTTACTGCTGAAGATTTAATCATGCCTGTGCTCGAACTGAAGTTCTCACTTGAAGATTTGCAAATGCAATCAGTATCAGCGCAATGAGCATAACTGCAAAGGTTGATCATCTCACCATTCCTAACCATCAAGAAGAACGAAAAGAAGAGTAAATATCCGGAAGGAGCCAAACAAAACCCTATTCAACCTAAATCTCATGAAAATAACAAAAGTAATCCTTGTACAAAACTTGATCTATTTAAAGTTTAATTTTTAATTGTATGTTTAGGCTGCTAAGCAGTCATTGGAAGATAAACAATTAACAACATCCATTTTGAAATTTACAACTAACCTATGTTGCGGAATTTCTGGCCCAATAAGCTCTATATCCACCTTTACACCAGGGAAAAGTGCAAGCAACTCACCAAAGACAGAAAGTTGTAGAAGCTCTTTCTCAGGCCCTAAGGAAATTTGAATTATGAATCAAAACTTGATTAAAAGAAGCCAAAAGATACTGCTACAGCCGAATACTAACATGATCTTGGCATAAATTGCCAAAGTGCAACAGTCAAGGTAAGTACACCCCCTGATGGAAAGTAATGCAACATTAACAATCTCTACCCTGTTGGACATTATTAAATCATCTTCAGAATTATCAGTTCCAAGGCTAACAGATACAATTTTTGAACCCAGTCTAACTTGTCAGTATGATACAATGTTTGCCTATATACCAGGAAAGATGGAAGATATTACCCCAACTGCCTTAGAAACGGAGACAGGTAGGGTAGCAGGTGAAAAAATACAACAATTTAGAAATTGAGTGCTTAGAGAGTGAGAAGTTAGAGGAGACAACATACCAAGGTAGTGGATGCACAGTTTATCACTGATCTTGGAATTAAAGCTTCTCAAACCAGCAACTTGAGTGGCATAATATATTGTAAGCGGCTGTAAAGAAAAAACAAAACGAAATAATCAGAGAACAACATGCATATCTTTGTACTGGAAATAAGTGACAAACACCAGTTGAGAATGAAAGTGGTTAGCTAAACAAACACAAGCCTCAACTCATTGTTTAAACACACTGTATATATCATACCCAGTGAAGAAGCAAAGCAACAGGTGAATGTAGTGGAATGCTCCTCCAGTCAAAGTAATTCTTCCAACTACATAAATGCTTTGATATTTGAAATGAAGGCTCTGTGTGGTTACACAACAAACTCACAAACCTAGATATTTAGGTGGAAAAAAAAAAAAAACAAATGATGATACCTGAACATGGGCACAGTATACTAGGTAGATTCCAACCTTCATCTGTTGACCTGCCAGTACCGTAAAATATGTAAACAAAATTGAAAAAGAAAAAAAATATATCATGATTTATAAAATATTTCAATCCAATGATGACCCGATATCTAAAATAAGTCATTTGTTCCTCCAAGAGCAAGATGAGGTTTTACTTTGAAATGATCAAGAATCCTATTTACATTTTAAGATCAGGAAACCTTTGAGCACCTATAAAAGATGTTAGTGAATTACATCACCTTTTGTCTCTTTACTAAGTATATAAATCTCTCGTAAGTGATTATCCAAATTGTATAAATTTAACCTCAATAATTCCTTTTCACAACACAAATTACTACCTCTTTCGGTTATGTGATGTGCAAAATCAGCTTACTTATAGTTGCTTATAACTACTGTCTGTATAGCCAAAGATAACATCTGACTGACTACTAAGGAACGAAACACAAAACAGAAGATTAAAAAATACCTTGCACAATCAAATGAAGCAACGGATAAACCGCAGCAACATTCATACATCCACATTCCTACTCGATGAACGCCCCTTTTGCTCAGGAATGAACACCTGCTCTCCTGCTTTTCACACACCTAGCAATATTACACCAAAAGAAGCAAAAAAAAACTCAATTAAAAGTGCAAAACAAATACACTCTTTCAAAGATACTTGCAATACCCCTCCCAGAAAATAACCAATCACCTGAACTGTAGATTCTTCACTAAACGTGAAAGGAAAATCATTCAAGACATCTACATGCTTCATTTGTTCTTCTAACCTTTCACACTCGTCTTTATGATCACTCCAATGTAAAAGCTGCAAATAAATATCTTAGGTGATGATTTTGAAATTAAATACTAAACGAGAAAATGTTAAATTTTATGTATAATTTCCGTTTAAAGTAGCTTAAGGGTTTCAAGCGGAAACTCTTAAATTAAATTGGTGAACAAACAATTAATGGTTGAATGTTTAAAAATAAGGGGCACCTGGTGAGAGGCGGAACAATAAGCAACAGCTCCACAGCGACCGCAGCGTCTTCTGGCTGGGCCTATGCAACGATTTCCGCGCCCCTTGCCAGCACACTCCATTGTTTTTGCAGTCTTCAGTTTTCAATTTTCTTTTAATCCCAAAAATATAGAGGGGTGTTATTTCTAAACCTCAATTTATAATAAATATGTATATTTCAAAAATTAATCTATTTTAATTTTATTGGTAATTAACTTCTTCTTCTTCTTCTTCTTCTTCCTTGTTTTTCTCCTCCTTTCAACTTTATCTAGAAACAATAGAAGGAGAAACTCAAAACTTTATTAAGTTTTTATAATGAAGTATTGATAGACGATGAAAAATCAGAGCATATTTTTAGTTTACCAGACTAAGAGTCCAAAGTGCATCTTGAATCTTTTATTTTTCTTAAAGTTAATGCGTCATCTAATAATCTATATTGTTCTACTTTGAGATGATGATCCACATTTCGTTCTTTTTAATTAATAATTTTTGTTTTCTTATATTTTAATGGGTCATATAGAAGTTTTGGTCCAGCTTAATGAGCCCAAATCGTTAGGTTGGGATGGGCGCAGACAATATTCAGTCTTGGACCCAACCCATAATGAATCCCTTTATTTAAATCAAATTTATTTGAAAAAAAAAAAAATGGGTAAGACTTTATTTTTTATATTCTTATATGAATAATTATTATAAATTTTACATGTAAAGCTTAACATCACATGCCAAAATATAATATCCAAATAAAACTCAAGAATAAAAATGAAAAAAAAAAAAAAATCTAAATCCAACCCAATTTATTGATGAGGCAGTAAGCCTGTGTTTGAGAATTACAAGCAAATCACTCAAATGTATGGTCAATTTTTTGTAAATTAGGTTTTCTCTGTAATGTTTTCATATATCCTATAAGGGTAGAATAATTAATAAAAAAAAAATGTTAAAATTAGGCCAAACTCAATCCAATTTGTATATTAAAAAAAATGGAATAACATATTTTAAATATTTTTAAGTTAAATGGGTAATCCACAACTCCATATCCGTATCTGTGCATGTGCAGTGCAAAGAGGCACAATCGTTTGAAGTAATGATATGTGTCATGCCTAACACAGCATCAGCACGTATATCTTGACGGTCCAATAATGTGCTGTTGGGTCAAGACGTTACCCCCTTCATCTTGCTATTAAAATTAAATTAATCGGGGATTATTAATTAGTATCCATTTTGTTTCTCATTCTGCTAACTGCTCATGCATCACTAAATTAATCAGGTTTAATTTATAGTATACTTCAGATTAAACCTGGCTTAAATATAATGAAGGAGAGCTATTTTGATGAAAGAGATTAGTAACCGGCCACTGCCGTTGTCCCCACGGAAGCGAACAAAGAAGTATGCATTTGGTCCAGGCTTGAAGTGTAAGGTTTATGGAAGGTGACTGGACAGTCGACAACTAAACAAAGCCATCCCTTTTAGTGTTTCCCTTGAGAAGATGGTAGAAGCATACCATTATTTATCATAAAGTAATTGGGCTTAGATTGTCTGTTCAAGAATCTAACTTTAGCTTTTCGTATCCTTTGTTGTTCAGTCCGACCTAACGTTTCGCCCAAGCTGTTACTTCTTAGAAACATTATTAACATGTGCAAATGCTTAGATATATTGGACCATGTCCATGTTCTGTATACGGCTACCTCAGCAGCATTAGTCGTTAGATGTCCTTAAAGTGAATGATTTGTAATTTTTGTCCCTTTATTGTCAAAATCTGGAAAGTTTATTCTCTAATTAATAATATCCCTAAAAATTATAATACTTGTTATATCGCCTAATATCTCAATTTTTTTTTTTTTTTTTTCTTATCATCATCATCATCATCATCGAAGGTTTTCAAATTAGTTAGCACACACTTCAATTAATCATTTGAGACCATAGGAACTGTCGGTCAAGTAAGAGTCCTAATGACCACCCCTATTAGTTTCAAGAGGAACTCAAACTCAGGAGCTCATGAAACATTCTTTTATACTTTTACCATCAGGTCACCCAGTGGTGGTTCAATTATGATTCTTCATTGGTGAACACGTAAATTTTCATCACCATCTAAAAGAAAAATTTGATGAATATTATATTAAATTGAATTATGTATTAAAAAGATTATACATATAATATATTTATGTTTTTTTTTTTTTTTTTTTTTGCGACCGGGTTTATTTGGGTCAGCTTGCACACATCTCAACTAATCTTTCATCTGAAGTTGATAGTCGTCTAGTCGAGCATATCATTTAGTGACCACCCCTATTAGCAACCCAGGTAGATCGAACTCAGAATCTATTGAATGATACACCCAAAAGTCATAATTAATAGTTGGACCACCCATTGGTAGTTAATAGATAGTTAATATATGTTTTCCTTGGAAGGAAACCCAATTTGATTATAACAAAAGTCGAAATTTGGATAGTTAATACTATATGTTTATCTGTAATTTAGTCAATAATATATATATATATATATATATACACTATTCTTTTTGTTTTTCCAAAACTTTTGGGATGCTAAGGGGAGGATGGCCCCCAACCCTAACTGGCTCTGCCTCAACGGATTGAGCCACATTTTATTACATTTCCTAACATTTATTCTGGTAATATTATAGTATATTCTAATTTGTTAAGATAACAGTGCTCCAAAATACGGAAGATGTTGTATTACCTGTTTGGTAAAGAGAAGAAAAAGATGCCCCAAATCTCTGAAATTTTAAAAAGAAGATGCCATATCTTGAAAAAATGAATTTAAAATCCCACACTGTCATTGCTTTCTTTCACCAGGTAAAGTTATCGAAAAGATAATTAAACTTAAATTATTTTAGTACATTTGAAGTTTCTGATTCTCTTCAAACCTTCAAATGTAAAATCGGATCTAATCCATTCAATTAGTTCAGTTGGTCGGCCATGAGAAACACAGCTCATTGGACCTACTGAATCCGACCCGATTGATTGTACGGTTACATCCATATATGACCCTCCACTGTTTTCGATAATCATGAAAAGTAAACCAGGAAAAATTGATTGGTGGGGTCATGATGGGCCAATTTGAGATTCGGTTTGACTAAAGGGAATTTATGCTTTATTTTAATTAACACAAGCTTTACCTTTTCTTGTCAAAAATATTGGGAGTCAACCAATTTTTTATACTTGTTTCAATTTCCAGTTAGTTGTTGGAAATAAAAGACTAAATCAATGTGTAAAATAAAATACTCCAAAATAAAATTAAGAAAATGTATATAAAACATGTATATTGTAGTTCATGATGCATGAATCTGATTGCAATGAGAATGTGAAGGTCAAGTCTGCATATTTTCTATAAGGTTGCAATGGCATCAGCTTCCACATCAATATATATATATATATATATATCTTGTAAGACTTAAAGAATGTCTCTTCAATTAAATGAAATTCTCCTTCTAAACAAGTTGGAATGTTGGCAAAAAAATCTGTCAACTGTGTGGGTTCTAAAAGAAGATAATTTTTATTCTAAAATAATTATTTATTTTATACATTAAACTATATGCCTATTGGTTCTCAAAATTTTCATCCTATCTCCAACTATACTCTTATTATAGGGATGAGCATGGGTAAAGGGTATAAGTATAACCGAAACCAGAACTGGGAATTTTCGGGTTCGTTTTCAATTCCTATAGTTTTGGAACCGAGAACTGGAACCGAGGTCTGGGTACTCGGATAGAAACCAAGACTAAATTATAATTTTTGTAAACTATTAGGGGTGTGTTGCAAGTTTTTTGGGGTGTATTTATCATTTTTCAAAAGATAGAGGGGTAATAAATTCACCCAGGTACCTAGAACCTATGTTTTAGGTTCCAGTTCTAGTTCCAAATCTTAGGAATTGGTCGATTTTGATTCCAATTTCGATTCCTTCAAAAAATACAGGTACCCGGAATAAATCACCCATACTCTTATACTCGTAATTATACATGTGCTGAAATTGATGGGAAAGATTTGGTAGATTAGGAAGAGAACACAGAAGGCATATCCTCTATTTTAAACATCCATCATCTTCTAACTAAAGGGCCAGGCAGATTGAGAAATCTTTTCAACATTAAATGTAAATATATATATATTTCTTTTGGTAATCAGGGTGTTCAGATTAGCTTATGCGTATTTCAACTAATCTTCGAAGTCTATTAAACATCATACAAACCAAAAGATTAGGTAAACTATAATATTATTGTGATAGATGATCCTAAAGTTTAACCCCAGATGTTAGAATCACGATTTTATGCTTAAAGCTCGTTTAAAATGACCTATGGGTTGAATATGAAAAAAAAAAAACCATAATTTTAGTGAGGCATTACCACGTGCTATTATATTATAGTCACAATAATGCAATTTACAAAAGATAGAAGGAGAAAAATAGACAAAAAGAAGATAGTGTTGGTGTAGATTTACCTAGGATTAACTACTGTTGCTCATCGTTTTTGCCTTCATAACGTGGTTCGAATTAGATCACAAACAAATATACAGTTATGCGTGAAATTAGGTTTACCTCCGACTCTGAGATAAAATCCAGTATCGCGATATGATATAATGAATGTAGATCTCCAAGATTTGATATGAAAATTTTAGAAAGTGAAGCAAAAGTCCAAGCATAAAAAAGAGTGTAATGGTCCCACGCAAGATTTCTTTGGGACTCCCAAATCTCATTTTTGGCATTTGCTCACCTAAAATTCATCAATTAATTTCAAAAGTTGAGCTCATATTGTTTCTGTATCTTGTAAATTACACGTCATCCTTATTGTACCAAGAACACTGTTTTAATAATAATTTAAATTAAAAATTGTTATATTTTCGTGATTCAACGCTTTGTAAATACATCAAAATAGTTTAAAATTTCATTCATTAAATTAGAAATACATAGATAGTCGTGGTTATGACTTATGCCTTTTACATTTCCACTCAAAATCTTTTTGAACTTTTGTAATTACAAACATCATTGATGGAGATTGGACACCAAGATTTTATCATTTGTTGAATAAATAATGAGTTAGGTTACAAAATAAATAAATTTTTAGTATCAATCAAATATTTTATAAAAGTAATAAATAAATAAACACTTCATATTAATCATAAGAAAACAAGGATTTAAATAACATAACATAAAACTTATGATTCCCATTGTCAATAATAATAAAATGAAATCAAACGGTTAAAAAAAAAAAAAAAAAGAATTGATTCTATATTTGTGTTAGGTTGTCTTAACATATACCCTTGAGTTCACTAGAAGATAAAAAAAACTATGTGTATCAACACATTAAAATATGCATTGAAAAAATATTTTTTTTGTCTTCTAGTGAGTTGAATGTATACCTTAAGACACATGTTAAAACAAACTGATAATATTTACAGAAAAATTAATGAAAAGAAATTAACTCGCCAGGGGCAAGAACTCCCACAAAGCTTTAGTGGTTGCATCTATGACAATTGTACTCTTTATAATTCAATGCATAAAGTAATCTTTGAATACAATTATATATATTGTTTAGTTCTTTGACCAAATATTTAGAGATATTTAATAACAGATATTTTTAAGTTTATGTTTTACCTAGAATAAAAAATATATTTTAGAGTGCCTCATATTGAGAAAGGTGTCTTAAATCATACTTATAGTATAATATAGATAATAAAAAATGAAAAACAAGAAGAGAAATAATTTGTATTCAAATATTGAAAACTATTTGAATATTTTGCTTCTATTAAGTCTGATATTCAATAATTCAAATGGTGAAATAGTGTAAAACTTATGTTGAAGATACAAAGAGCTAACATATTTAATATTTATGGCTTCTTATTAGAGCTTTCATTACATTAAAACGATATTATAACCTATAAAATCTCCATTAACCATATTAACATATTATTTATTAAACCATCTCAAATTCTGTATCTTTCTCCTTATAATATCCAAGTTTAAAATTTAAATTCACTGTTAACACAATCTAGAATTTATACGATTGAGATTCATAGATATAGAGAGAAACAAAGATGAATCATAAAAGATGTATAGAATCACTATAAAATATAAAAAAACAAATGATCCAATCATATCACGAGGCAGCACGTGTATAACTCTGTTTACTCACAACACTGATAGAGAAGAGCAATCTTTTTTTTTTCTCCCGCCAGTTTAGAGACGCGTGTCGATTATGTATGTGATGACATGCGATCTTCCTCGATCCCGACCAGTTACTATACCTATTATTTTGCCAGTAATACTAAACTTTATATGAAATGAGATAATTAAATTTATTTTTTTATTTATTATTTATTTTTTATCACATCACTTTATATGAAAATTTTTATAATTTACATAAATAACTTTGTAAAGTTAGTTTGTAAGTGCAATATTACTCCTACTATCCCGAAATTTGACCGAAACATTGTTATAATATATATATATATTTTTTTATAATATCACGATACGAGAGGTGGGAATGAGAAATTGATGTTTTGATTCGGTGATCGCACCAAAGTGGATTTAAGAATCTGAGCGTTATTACTTATTAGAGCCTTGAATTAAAAAAAGCAGATTTCAAAGATTTCTTAGAGAGAGAAAGATTTGATTTGAAAGAGAAAAACGAAAGAGACAGATAAGACGTATTACATTACAGCATATAACAGAAGAGGCCACAGCGGCAGAGTAACCCTATTGTTGCCTCTTCTAGTCTTCTTCAAGAAAGTCTTAAATTGTGTTTTCTTGAGATAGACAGTGAACCGGAAATGACGACAAACGGCGTAGCTTCGTGGCGGAGGATTTCTGATAGGATCGACGGTTTTGATTTATCACCGTCTGATTCTGAAGAAGTTCATGTTCTGGCCGTTGATGATAGTTTCGTTGACCGAAAAGTCATCGAGAGGTTGCTCACTGTTTCTTCTTGCAAAGGTTTGTGTTAGTTCAATTTTTTAACCAATTTCGCTTTTCCTTTTGTTTCTTTCTCTGATTTTTGGTGGAATTTACAGTCACTGCAGTTGATAGTGGACGGAGAGCTCTTCAGTTCCTTGGATTAGATGAGGAAAAGAACGCTAATAGCTTTGATGTGAGTGGATTAAGCAATAATTTAACTCCATTTTGATATTCAAATTGAATTTGAGCTGATTGATAATTGTCTACTACTCCAGGGTTTAAAAGTGGATCTGATTATCACGGATTACTGTATGCCGGGAATGACAGGATATGAATTGCTTAAGAAAATCAAGGTAAAAACTCAATTTATTTTCATTATTTTTCATAATTAATAAAAAAAATCCGTAATTCATTACTGAATTGGCTGTTACTTTTGAACAGGAATCATCAACTTTCAGGGAGATTCCAGTTGTGATTATGTCGTCGGAAAACATTTTGGCGCGCATTGACAGGTAATTTTTTAAATGAAAAAATTGGAACTGTGAGGTAATTAATATTTTTATACTCGAAAATGATTTAATTTAATGTATTGTAACAGATGTTTGGAAGAGGGTGCAGAGGATTTTATAGTGAAGCCTGTGAAATTATCAGATGTGAGACGTATAAAAGACTACATGACGAAAGACATTAAATTGGGAAATGAAGGAAGCGGTGGCAATAAGAGGAAGATTCGCGAGACTTCTGATCTTTCTTCATCTCCACCGTCAACCCTTTCATCATTACCCTCATCATTACCGTCATCACCACCTTCTTCACCGTTACAGTCAATGTCTCCGTCACCCTCACAGTCAATTTTTTCGTCGTCAGCACCCTGTTCTCCTTCATCCACCTTCGATTCTCCCACAAGACGGCTTAAAATGACGCTCTCTGATTAGATCCCTGTCATATATATTTATACTACAATTATTAATCCTGCAATCTCTGCAATTATCCGTTAGTTTTAACGGTTTTTGTTGCTTCACTGCCTACTTTCTTTCTTTCTTTTTTCTTGTGGGTCATTTTAACTATTCTGTTTGTTTGTGTGATAAACGATCACAATTTCTAATACTAAATTAACTTTTGAAAGTATGAAATTATGTAGCTTCCAAAGCAATGAATCTTGGCATTACAATTTAACCCTAATTTAATTTTGTTGAGATTATTGAATGTGACCAAAATTGAATTGCCCATCTGACTTAGCACTTCGAATTTTGAATAGGCTTCGAAATAGGAAAAGGGTAATGTGGAGTTGGAAGATGAGTTAGAAATGAAATGTGAATTGTGATGGGTTTGCTGAATGGTAAATTAGGTGGGCAAGATTTTGTTGTCTGATAGAGAGAATAATAAAGGGATGGGAATGTGAACAGTTGTGGAGATGAGCTGGGATTTAAATGTTCCCTGAAGGAGGAGCTGTGGGTGAGTGTAGTGTGTGCCTTTGTCTCGTTGCCTCCTTTTCAGTGGTACGCTTTCAAATGCCCTGCTGTCAAGGGGGGCCTAAATCTCAATCAAATCCCCTTCAAATTCTGGCCAAGGCTGCTCCTCCAAAGATTTTAATTTCATTTTCAATGAAGATTGTTTTTACTTGTGAACATTTTAAGTGTTTTTGACAGGTTGTAATTTGCTTGATTGGCAGCAGCTTGCCGGCATTCACTTTAGTTCCTTTCATATTTCATAGCTAGCTGCCCAATAGTGGGGCGGTTTGTTTGTCGTTATATGGAGATGCCTCAGATTGGCTATGCTGGCATGGCACTGGCAATATCCTCTGTTTTAGGGGAGACATTTGCCCTACAATAAGTTGCTGGAGACAAGATTTTTTTTATCTGTTTGTTTGTTTGTTTTGTGCTTTTGCCTAGTTACTGTTTATTTAGCATATGAATTAGGCATTTGATCCAATGGTAAATCAAATTAATGGAAAAAGAGAACACATTTGATTGATACTTACAAGAAATGTCACCAGTTCAATTATGTTCCCGTGAGTTGTAAATCAGTTAAGAATCAAATTCTTGGCTTATTGAACTTGATATTCAAGGGCGGAACAAAAACTTATTAATTTGGAAGTGTCATGGTATAAAATTGTCTGCATTCACATTAAATGCAAGTTCAAGTGTTCTGAAAATTTCAGAATTAAGTTTGGTTCTAAACAATGAAGAAGAACTTGAGCTCAGAACTATCTCAGCATATTTCACTCCCCAGAATCAGAAGACTGGTTCAACCTCCAAATATACAAATTCATGAGACCAATTCAGCATCCCAAATTATCTGCAACTTTGATTGTACAAGATTACATCCTAAAGTGTATATAAACACAATTATACTTAACATGTAATGTAAGTAAAAAATCATTAATACATACATATTTCTCTCTAATATAGTCTCTGTCTCTTCTTCCTTCCTCCGTCTTCAATTATGAATTTGTTTTTCTTTTTAGTTATTGATTTTTTCTTTGATCGATCTTTTGTTCAAACTTGGTATCAAAGCAGTAAGTGAAAGCTCACTTGAAAATCAATGGAAACAACCACCATTACCAATCCTTCTTCAGTAATGCCAACTTTGACGCCCACCACTAGCCCTAATATTGTTTCATTAACGGCCCTCGGAGAATGTCTTGATGGCACCAACTATTGTAAAACCCTAATACGGCAAATGCTCCTAGAAGGGGGTGAACAGGAGATTAAAAAATTTAATGCCGGATAATTAAAACCTCCAACTATCCAAATGCTATGAACAATAAAGAATAATAATGATAAGCAATAAATGAACAAGAAGTAATTAATGAGTTGAGAGAAGAGAAATATTTAGATATTTATAATGGTTCGGAACTTTGATCACGAGTCTCTTACATCCAGGCAATTTCTTTGAAGTTTCATTATAATCGAATTTCGTCAAATACAATAGTGGAGAACAAGTAAAACTTTCACAACTTAAAAGCATAAAGAATCTAAGTGAAAATTAAGAATCAACACTACAATCAAGGAACAAGAGAATCATAGACTTCATAGTGGTTCAGTTTACAAATTGTAAGCCTACATCCACTTTCAATGTTAAACTAAAATATATACACTATGAATGAAGAAGAATTCTCTTTATTTAAGCTAAGTTATATTTATATATATACCCTTTTAACCCAGTAGAAGCCACTGTTTTGTTCCTGATTTTGTAGGCTAAAATTACTCTCTATTTTGTTAAAGACCTGTATATATATATTTTTATAATTTATAAATTAATTTTACAATAATAATATGCTTACTCACGATTTTACTAACCATTTTACTATCCTGTGTAAATATAAAGCATAGTACGGGTACTATAAGCATAGTACGAGTACCATATATAATTTTAACAAAGGATAGTAAGATCGTGAGTAAGTATAGCATTACTCTTAATTTTATTAAACTTACCTTCAATTTATTTTTCTTTATAAACACTCTTTAGGCATCTCCAACTCAACGCTATTTTGGTGTAAAAACACCAAAATAGTGTGAAAAATGCCTCCAACCCAACACCAATTTTTGCACCAATTTGGTGCCCATCTACAGTGCCACGCCAAATTTGGTGTAGTACTGTTCATGCACACCAATTTGGTGTGGCACTGTTCAAACAGTAAAAAAAATATTTTTTTTGTTATTTGTATTTAAGTTAATTTGATTATTATTTATATTAATATTTATAATAATAAATTCATAATAATCATATAATTCAAAAAATGATGAAAAATTAAAAACAAAACTCTATGCAATGCAAATATTAACCTACAATAATTCAAAATAAAAATTAACACTAATTTAAAAACACTAAAATTAAAAAAAAATACAACATAAACTAAACTAACAATTTAATATTCTGGTAGATTAGTTCTTAATCCTCTAAGATCATCAAAATATTGGAAAGAATTAGAGTTATTTTGAGATCCTTGGCCTTATTGTTGAGCTCATTTTTGCATAATTCTTGATTGCTCATTTTGAAAAAACTCAAGTAGGCTTGGATTGGTTATGGAATTCAAATCCTTGAATAAAATTTTGTTATTTTCTCGATATTCTGCCAAAGCCAATCTTTTCATTTGGATTTCATAATTTTGTACCCTAGCTGAGTTGCCCCGATTGAAAATAGCAGCAAGTGAAAAAAAATTCATAATTTTTTTGTTTTGTTATCATTTTATATTAGATGTAATGTTTGTCTATATTAAATGTAATGTTTATTTGATTAAATAAATGCTTAATTTTATTAAATTAGTATAATTTTCAAAGTAATGATTATTTAATAAAAATATCATTCCCAATATTTAATTAATATATACAATAATGAGTGAAATAGTTTAATTGTTGATTATTACAATAAAAGAAAAAAGAAAGAATATTCTAAAGAATATTCTTTTTGGTGTAATATTTGGAGATTGTCTTACACTCCATTTATATGTACATAAGTTTTAATAGTTATATTTTTAGTCAAGCCATACTTTGATAAAATTGAAATTTTTTTTTTTTTTTTTAAAGTAAAAGGTTGTGTTGTCTTTAGAGAAAGAAATGTTGCAAAGAGATTATTAGGTTACTTGATAATCCCAATTTTTATAGTAATTTTGCATTAGATTTTAACAGGATTTAGAATATTTTTCATTCATTTTGTGTGGAAATGGTTACTTAATTCACTTTGTTTTCCTTTGCAGGCTTAAACGTTGAATTAGAGCGGAAACGACGATGTTGAACATGTCAATCCCAAGATGGCTTGAATTCTGAAGATCCGCCATATTCAAAGCTGATTTGCAGCATTCGGAATGAAGACTTAGTCAAAGTCTACCAAGAAGACAAGGGGGAAATCAGCCAAGAGTTCAAGTTCAAGACAAGATCAACTTCGTTGCGGCAAAGCTCTCCTTGGAATTACAAGGCGAAGTTATGTCAGTTTAGAAAAAAATTAAAACGCGTCGTTTTGGCTTGCTAGGGTTTTAGCCCAAAGTGGAAAGAGTATAAAAGGCAACAAAAATGATTTAAAAAGAGTCTGAGTTCGTCATTTGGGAAGCAGCTCTTGGAAGGAGAGGAAAATTGAAGATTAAAGCTCCATTTTTAGAAGATTTCTTCCATCTTTGCTTGTTTTTCCAATGATGAAATTTGATTACACTTGTTTTTGTTGTTTTACTTCGTTTTTGACAATGAACTAAGTTGTTTAGCTAGGGTTTGATGTATTATTGATACAATGATTCAAATTATATGAATTAACCTACTTTAAGTTTTGATTTCATAATTGAGTGTTTATCACTTTACTTAATACCTTTGAATGTTCGATCACCATTCAATTGATATGTTGTTCACAATGAGACTAAAAAGTGATTTGTGATGTGTGTCTCTTGGGATCCATAAAGCTTAAGAGACTTTGAACTATTAAACTTTAATTTATGAGTTTAGAAGATTAATAGGAAGAGGTGGGGTGGTATAACCTGAGAAGGAGTACCAAATAACATAGAGAATTCAATTTTCAATCAAAGAATTAGAATTTGGGTAATAGATTCTATAATTTGGGTTTGCGTATCTAGGTGAAATTAACACTCTAACATTTTTTCAGCATTGTTTGATTCACTGGTTTATTGAGTTCTGCCTTAATTCGATTGTTATTCATTTATATTTTGTTAATTTGTAATTAGTTTGTTAATATTCCATCAATTCATTCATTATTGCTTCAATTAGGGTTAAAATTAGAGAAATCAGTAGTTAATAGACTTTTCTCGTGAGAATGATGCTTTACTTCATCATTTTATTACTTTTTTGCAACTAATACACTTGGTAAACGAGCAAACAAAATACACGCATCATTACTAACAATTTAAATTCGTAAGTTTACAATTACTTGTCAATTTTAATCTTTATTTTTTCTTTCATCAATTCCCCAAACTATCCTATTTTCTAGGCTTATGTTTCTAATAGACATTTCTACATTCTACAATTGCCCATCATGCCACATGGAAGATTGATTTTTACAAACTAAATCAATTATTTGCCAGCATTGTTTTTTCCTTTCAATTCTCAATTAATTTGAATACCTAAATTGTGTGAAAAGAAAATAGTTTGAGGTCGGGCATTTGTAGTGGTGGACTGGGTTTCAAATTCTTCATCGATTGGTTCGACCCAAGCCAATGCTTAACCCAGAGTCATTAAATTTGGCCCAACATAGCCCATACATCTCCATTATAAAATATTTGGATTAATCTTCTCATTAATACAATATTGGACCATCTATATTACTTATTAATTATATATTAACCAACTAACCGAGTTCTTCAGTAATTGTTTTACCTAATCTCATTTATTGGCAATTTCATTTTAGATTACCCCTTTAAGTAGAGTTTCAAATCGGACTTCTTCTATCAAGACACGAATTAATCAAATAATAAACATTACTTTGCAGGAAGGTGTGTGAGTTATAAGGAATAAGCCATGAATGACTCAAACTTAGGTAGTTTTTTTTACCATTTCAGACCAAAACTGGAAAGAGTAAAAGAAACCAAAAGGAAACTTCTGATTCTCGGTAAACCCAGTTCCAGTTCTAGATGAAAAAAGAAGAAGACCACAGTGTGTACTAGTTTTGAGGTTTTGACCATTTCGGTAGTTATCTTTTTCAACCACTACACAACACATTGATAAGTCAATAGATCCGCCAACAATTCTAGAAATCTGGTGAGCTCAGCCATCTTGGGTCATCAACTAATTCCTTTTTTTTTTTTCTTTTTTTCAATTCCAATTCTAGAACAAGTCTTTCTCTTTTTACAAAATCTAAAAGGTGAACCCGTATTCCTTGACTGGGTTTGTATTTGTACCATACAAAGTTGACAATTCAAATATGGAAACATTAATTGGAAATAAAGTGATTAATTATTCTGTGATTAGGTGGAATTTAAAAAACCCATAAAAATGATATAAAGCCAGTGTGAAAAGGTCAGTTTAAAAATGATTAGAAACCTAAAAATTTTGATGGTGTCTTCCTTCTGACTTTGTTGATTACGTGTAAGGTACATAATACTTGTCAGCAAAATCATAATAACCAGCACTAAAATTTTTAAATGTTGTTATCATCACACTCAACTCAATACTGATATAATATAAAGTGGTAATAGTACCAATTCAACTCCAGAATTGGCGAAACGCACGGTGAACCATTTCAACCACCGCCCATCTGCTTAGAAATTTCCACATTTTTTTTTTAAAAATTGAAAACCCAATTTAAATATACAAAAGCTGGCATGGGTTGATTAACAAAATCTTAAACAAGGTTGTTTTTGTCAATATGAAAAATAAAAAATTAAAAAGACCGGGAAGGACTTGTATTGGAACAGCTAACTCTACGACCTTTTATTGAAACTGTCAGCAACCAGAAACCAAAAACAATAAAACAAACCAAGTTAAAAGAGGATTAATAAACAGTTTTTCAGTTTCAAAAACTCTTTCTTCTACCTCTTGGGTTTCATGGCTGCCAAATTTCTTCTTCTTCTTCTCTTCTTTTACGTTATTCCTTTCTCTTCTTCCCAGCCTCAGAATATTGAAACTTTCTTTCCGTTTGACCTTCCATCTCCACCTCCTGCACCAACACCAGCACCTAATTCACCAACAAATCCATCACCTCCACAAGAATCACCACAATTACAACCCCCGCCACCGCTGCCTCCGCCGCCTGTATCACCGCCGGAATCAAACTCTTCGTCAAATCAGAACACCATTGTAAGGGCAGTGGCTGTCACTGCAGCCGGCACTATAATTGTTGCTGCCGTATTTTTCTTTCTACTGCAAAAGTATTTTATTGCACGACGTCGAAGAGACAAAGTTGGTAATATTTCCCAACCTGGAAATGGTCATGGTCCACAGGGTGGCCAGCTTACCACTTTGCCTCCAAATGATTTCACAAGATTTGATGGGAATGTCAGAGGGTTGATTGTGGATGAAAATGGATTGGATGTGCTTTACTGGAGAAAGCTTGAAGAGGGCGACAAGAACCAGCTCAGGAGTTTTGAGAAAGAGATTTTACAGAGTCCTCCAAGTAGTGATGAAGATAAATTAAATGAAACGACGATGAAAAAGTCTGAGGAAATACAAGAAGTTCCTCTACTTAGAGGAAGTTCTTCATCATCTTCCTACAATTCGATTAGACCCGAAGAGACTTATCAAAATCGAATTATGGCTTCTAAGGCACCCCCTCCATCAGTTTCCTTCAGGACTATTGAAGAAAAAGAAAAACCAATTCAACCGTCTACTCCTTCTCTTCCCCCGGCACCACCACCACCACCACCACCACCCCCGCCAAGTCAAAACAACAACAGACCTTCGCCTCCTCCGCCATCTCCACCAATTCCAGGAAAGAAAAATCCCAGTCCACCTCCTCCACCACCAAAGGCTGGTGGTTTGAAAACATCTTTAAAACCACCTTCAGGGTCTAAAGGGTCTTCAAGTG
This sequence comes from Pistacia vera, assembly GCF_008641045.1. NCBI lineage: Eukaryota > Viridiplantae > Streptophyta > Magnoliopsida > Sapindales > Anacardiaceae > Pistacia > Pistacia vera. The sequence continues at coordinate 298,479 of NW_022196305.1, forward strand.
AGGTAGGAGATCCTTCTGCAAGTGGAAATGGTCAGGTAAAATTGAAACCGTTGCATTGGGATAAGGTGAACAAAAATGGAGAAAAATCAATGGTGTGGGACAAAATTGATAATGGTTCCTTCAGGTAACTGTAATCTATAATTTTAGTTTCATGAATTATACACAATCAATCATGTTTTGTTTTACTTATGCTTAAAGCCTTTTTATTGACATTTCAGGTTTGATGGTGATCTTATGGAAGCACTATTCGGATATGTAGCTAGTAATCGGAAATCGCCTCCAAGAACCAATGACTCAAGGGACCCAAAGAATCCCAACTCACAGATTTTGATTCTTGATGCCCGAAAGTCTCAGAATACTGCAATTGTGCTCAAATCTCTGGCACTCTCTCACAAAGAACTACTCAATGCGCTTAACGAGGGCAAAGGCCTAAATGCAGAAACTCTTGAAAGGCTAAACACGATTGCCCCAAATAAAGAGGAACAATCCCAAATCCTCAAATTCGAAGGTGATCCAACCAGGCTAGCTGATGCTGAAGCCTTCCATTTCCACATTCTGAAAGCCATTCCCTCAACGTACACTCGTCTTCATGCTATGCTGTTTACATCAAACTATGACACAGAGATTCTCTATCTCAAGGATTCTATACAAACACTTGAGTTGGGATGTAGGGAGCTTCGAACTCGAGGACTCTTTATGAAACTCTTGGAGGCAATACTCAAGGCCGGAAACAGAATGAATGCAGGAACTGCCCGCGGCAATGCACAAGCTTTCGACCTTACAGCTCTTAGAAAACTCTCTGACGTTAAAAGCGCTGACGGCAAAACTACTCTGCTTCACTTTGTGGTAGAAGAAGTAGTTCGCGCAGAGGGAAGACGTTGTGTTATCAATACTAATAAGAACTTAAGTCGCAGCAGCAGCCGGAGTAGCAACAGCAGCATAAATTCTGAGTATTCAACACCAAAAGAGGATAAAGAAAAGGAATATATGATGCTAGGATTACCAGTGGTAGGAGGCCTCAGTGCCGAGTTCTCTAATGTTAAAAAAGCCGCTACAATTGATTATGACACCTTTTGTTCAACTTGCTCTTCACTCTCAGCCCGTGCAGCAGAAATTCGGGAGCTTGTATCCGAATGTTCTGCTGACGGAGGCGGAGGATTTGTTAAAGAAATGAAAGGTTTTCTTGACGCAGCTGAAAATGAGCTGAAGGTGCTGAGAGAAGAGCAAACGAGGGTGATGCAACTTGTAAGGAAAACTACAGAATATTATCAAGCAGGAGCTGCAAAGAATAAGGGAGCACATCAACTGCAACTGTTTGTTATAATTAAAGATTTTCTGGGGATGGTTGATCAAGTTTGTGTGGAAATTGCTAGAAATTTGCAAAGGAGAAGGGCATCGGCGTCAGGCATTGGATCGTCACCGCAGTCACCAGGATTGAGAACTGTGAGGTTCCCAAACTTGCCGGAACATTTCTTGACGGATAAGTCCAGGAGCAATTCTAGCGGATCAGATTCTGATTAATCCTGAAGAGGTACATATACAATTTGTTTGAAAATATAATTGATTTTATGTATATAGATTTTGATTTTAGAACAAAGGATCAATAGGAAAATAAATACAACTGAGTGATTTTTTTGTATTTTGCAAATATTAGTAAATTTCAATGAATTAATAATTGTTCAAGTTGGCTGATCTATTTATGTTTATTCTAGCCCCATTCCAGAATTATTCAATTATGTTTATAAGAAATAAACCAACTTCCAGGCCAATATGAGCTACAAGGAATTAAGAATCTCAGTTACTCGAAACCCATTTACATCCTGAACTTGGAAGGCCAAAAAGAACGAAGAAAACGTTAATTAAACATCATAAGGAGTGCAGCAAAAAAAGAAGTCAACAAGAATGACCTGATCAAAGTCTGACACTCCTTCGATGTTATTAAAGTTTAGTTGGTGATTACTGGTCCACTTACAACCTAATTAACTGCATACTCTTTTTCAGTTTAAATAGTAATCCAATACGATTTGGAAGTCCAAAACCGTGTGAGCCGTAAACAAACAGGAATTGTTCATGGAGTCCGACGACAAAACAATTCCATCCCAGAAAGCCATGACAGTGAAGTTTTAGATTAGAAAGTCCATCTGGTATAATGCACTTAATTTCCACAATGGTCCATCAACCTGCCAAGACTAGCTTTTCTTGTTTATAATAAACTAAAAGAAACTAATGTTTCCAATTCTAGGCCTCCAACCAAACACCTACTTAGAAACTGCTAAGATTGTGATCGTTGCCGTGGCGTTGCCAACAAGTTGGACGTGGATTTGGAATGGGAATGTTTGTGGGAATTAGAAGTCAATTAGTCAAGCAAGAAGAGACAATTCCTGGCACAGTTTCCACATTTCATCTCGCTTAATAATGACGGACGATCAACAATAAAAACACTACTTATAATTTGTCATTTTGATTAACCCTGCAAAAATTATTCGAACTTTAAAAGATACCTTTCTATTCGATTTACATTTTTACCTACGGGTTAGTTTTAATGGCAGAAATTGACAGTAATGGAGGTAATTGTGTAATCTAATCGGGGGTAGGTAAATGGTTTTACTCTATAAAACTATTTGAATGAATTAGACCAGTTATTTTTTAACCATTGTTTAGCTTTTGAAAGATTTAATAGATAAATAGGATATTTTGTTTTCATCTGAATATTTTTTTTCCCTTTTAATCATAAAAATTAACTCAAAACTTTTTATTTTTATTAAAAATCCTAACCCTAATATTCTTCACTCTTTTATTGATCCATACTTCAAAAATAGATGAATTCAAGAGTGTGCTATTCTTATCGAGTTCCAAAGATTTCATATTCTATTTTAAGTATTTTGTATTATAATCTTAAAAACATATTCATTGAAAGGAGGAAATTAAGTACCTATATTGTTTCAAATTGAAAGCAATAATATAATTACTACTTAAAATTTCTTCAAAGAAGAGGAAATTATTGGAAAGAAACTTGTAGTTCTAAAAGCCAAAAAAAATTACAATAATGCTAGCGACGCCAAAGTTTTACACCGAACGACGTGTCATTTGAGTAAGCGCAATCCGTAACACATTAACAAATATTTCGCGAATGAACAGTCATCCATCAAATATGGACGAGCGTTCATGATTACTGGACAACCGTTTATTTTAAATGGACTTCCGTCCATATTATATAGACGGGAGTCCATTTAATATGGACGGACATCCACCTAGAATAGATCATTATCTATAGTTTAAATTAAAACAAAAATAATGGACACCCGTCACTATTAGAAAAAAAAAATAAAAAAAAATTGTATGTTTATTTTCTGATTCATTTTTCATGATGGAAAAGCATAAGAAAACCACATTGTTTCCTAAAAAGTTTTAAGTAAAGGAACATTTAGAAACTTTTGTCTTGTAATTGAAAGTAACATATGCTTTTCTATGTTTTGCAGTGATTGCAAATGGTCTCTATAAGCAACTGTGATCTAAAGTTGATCATGTAGTTGAACCAAGTTGCAGGTTGAAAGAGCTTGCTGAAGATGCAACTGAAAATTTTGTGAAAGAGCAGAGTTCGGACAGTGACAATAGAGTTTATACCTTTTTAGCTCGAGGTTGTACATCATTTCCTGTCAGGGGATTGATTTTTGAGGCAATCTATGCTTCTAGCACTGATAATTATCCAGAGCAAAGCATTCACAATACTCTGGAACCTAGCAATAGAGTTGCAAGGAGAGCTTAATACTGGTCAAGTAAAGGACATAACAATCCTGCTGTGCCTGAGACATTGATATATAAGTTGGCTGGAGATCTGTGCGTTATATCTGAAATCAACATACAACCTTTCCACGACATCTACACCTCAAGTTTCAGCCAGTGAAGCTTCATCATCGACAGGCAGCCATTTTGACGCCGTTCCATTATGCTTCTTTGATTTTCTCGTGGTAGGAGCCACATGAAGTTAAGAAGGAATGAAAAGCTAAAAGAAGTTCATTTCAAGGAATCATCAAAAGAAGACTTTAATATTGATGCACTTCATGATAGGTGATAAACCATTACAGGTAAAAGAGAAAGGATTTTTGTTTCAGTTGGTGATAGTGCATTAATTTTTTTTTTTCTAATAGGGACTACGTCCATTATTTTTGTTTTAAAAATTCTTTAATTTAAACTATGAACAAACATCAATTCTGCGTGTACTAGACGTTCATAGTAAATGGATTGTTGTCCATATAATATAGACGAGAGTCCATTGTTATTTTCGCATGGACAGGAGTCCATTTAAAATGAACAGTCGTCCAATAATCATGAACGCTCATCCATATTTGATGAACGACCGTTCATTCACGGAATATTTGTTAATGTGCTACGTGACTTCGTCTACTTATGTGACACGTCATTTGATACAAAATTATGGTATAAGACTTCGGTGTCCATAGCATTATTGAAAAAATTAATCAACAAGTTCTAGTGACATAAAACTTAATACATGCACCAAAGTAAAAGAGAAATATGACATTGGCTTGATATAAATGACGGAGAATATATAATTGATAGAGGATAATATTTAAAGTGGAAATATAAACAAAAAGATTATTTTGTAAATGGGTGAGGTTTGTTTAGATATTTCTGTTTATTTAAAAATCTTAATAGGGTAAATTTAGAATTGGGTCAACAAAGATTAAAAGTGGGGTGCCAATAGCATCATTACTCAAAATAAAATACTAGTATTAACAAAAATTACAAAACAATAGTGTACCAACATACACATATTTGATTGTAGGAGCTATCAACCACAAGAACTACGTGCTCTTCCAACATTTTTACAGCTGAGTAGCCAATAAAAAACTTCATATTCTACTTACAAAACTATATTTAATTTTTATTTTTATTTCCAAATTATGGGTAAAGGAGGTGGTAGCTAAAACGAAGTAAATAGTTCATCAATGAAAGATAGCATGGCTTCAGTCTCTTCTTTATCTCTTTCACATTATTTAATATGCCCCACAATCAAACAGGATGAACATTTATGGGTTGAATACTGTAGCAATGTATCTACAGCCTGCAACTCATCAATGACTCAGGCCTCTGCCAAGAAATGATATCATAAATGGGGCATTTGCCCTTACTCAGAAGCAATGGCTTTCATATGTACCTTCTGTTCATGGATTTCATTAGCCTCCTTAGTAGTTGCATATCTTGTGTTTCTTCACCTACCACTCTTTGTAATTAGATTATGCTGCTTCATACTTTCGGTGTACAGGATCCAGGTTACCGATGGATCTCATTCTTAGAATCCTCCTGCAATATTAGATATATGTCACATTCATAGTTTATATTGATAAGCAGAGATATAAGCTGAGAATAAATCAAGACGTTGAATCACTGACATGGTCATAATGCAGGTTATATTTTCCCTCTTTTCTAGCTACGCAGAAGCAATTCACCATACAGGAAATGCTCACTGTTCTACAGCAATTCAATTACTTTTATTTTAGGTAATTCAACTTACACCAGGAGCTAGTTCTAAGCAACTTCTTTGGTGTGTGCTAGACACGTGCATTTTATCTTGAAGGAAACAAATCATCCAGGTCCATTGGGCATTAATAGTTTTCTTTTTGGTAATCGAAACCCCGACCTCACTTTGCAAACCCGAGTTTAAAGTGAAATCCTTGCCAAACTATACAACTTTGAGAATGAGAAACAATGCATTTGACCATGTAGGTGCCCAGAGGGGAGTCAACCCATTAGGCAGTAATAATTAATTTGACATATTAGTAATTAGGTAGAACTTCCTTGTAAAGGCTTGTAAAGATCCCCAGAGAATATTAAAGTTTTAAGTCAAAGGAGATTTAGACAAGAACAAGTTGGTTGCATGTAAACTTTTTACAATTCTAAGATGATTGATAGCTTCTAGAAGTGGTGAAACACAAAAGTTTTCACACATTTTGAAAAGCTAGCATGTTTGAAGTGTCACCAACTATAATGCAGAATAGACATAGCCTCGTTTTGATGGCGGAGGACCTGCAGCTTCATCTGCCACCAATGACTAAAACTAATGCTAATAGTATTTACCAGAACTTAAAACTATAGTCCATTTTATACACAGAACGATTCGAAATTGAAATAATTAAAATCGAAAGATTTAGCATAACATGAAAATAAAGGATCGTTTTAAACATTATTCACGTTAACACACTGACAAAACATTGGCTGGGAACAGACAAACATAAATTCAACCCAAAATGCCCACACCAGGGTAATTCATCTACAACTCACTATGTGAGATGTTATGTTTCTAGAGTAATAATGATGAAACTTTACTTGGTATCAGAATCACTTGTAATAGAAGTACATGGATTTAAGGCATACCTTTCTAAAGAGCCTTTAGTTATTCTTTGTCCATGATGTATAGCTGTTCATGTTGTGGCTTTGACATTAGGATCTGTCTTACTGTCTTTATCTCTGCTCCCTTATTCTCCTGTGTAAGCACAGGTATTCAGAAATGCCATTATTTGGATTTTATAGTTTTGAAAATCATTACATCTAATGACAGTTCCAATGATACTTTGTAAAGAGCTTATTGGACTGTAATGAGTATATAACCATCTTAATTGACAACAAGATTCCAATGCATGTTTCTCACTGAAAAAAATAATGAGGTATAATATACCTTCGATTTGGGTGGGTGAGTTCTGTTTGCCTCTCTAGCATAAGATTTTTTTCCTCCAGTTTCTTGGAGAACTGAATTGATTGATGAAATTAGATAATAACATAAATGGTTAAAAGAAAGCAACATTTCATACTTCAAAAGAACTTTGTGTTATTGATTGATTTGGAGAGGGAGACGAGAGAAGGGGAAGTTAAAATGGATCCCTCTCCTCTCTTCTCTGCACTTTCATTCCTTTTCATGGGTAAAGAAGATGAAGCAGCTTACCAGTTTTTTCTCCACGTCACCTACTTGAATGACCTATTTCAAACCAACCAATGCAAAATTTAAGCTCACCGAAAAAGATAATGAAATTATGAGTATCAGAAAAATGTCAGATCTCATCATAAATGAAATTTTAAACCATTTCTTTAGAACAAAATCATAAATGATGCTATGATCAAGGTTATGCTTAGTTTACAAAGAAAATATAGTGCAGCAGCCGCCATTATTTATATAAATAAGTTTCTATTGCTCTTCATTCACCCTCTAACTCAGCACCTCCTAAGTTATCTTCATATTCTATTGCTAGTCTGAAAATAATACATGATAGTGAAGATACTCACATATAATAATAGTGTCACTACTGATATGCTGCACGTTTTGGATGCATACAAGTAACACACACCTATCACTAATTGACACAAAAGTATGAGTCTAGTTGTTATAAATCCATTAGCAGACAAGGGCAAATCCAAAAGTTTACCCTCCTTCTCTTTTCGTGGAGTCATGAAAGCTGAAACCCTTGGTTCTGTCCCCTTTGCTGGCACCGCTGAAGAAATGGAAGACAGAAGTTACATAAAATTTGACATTTCCACAAGCCATAAGAGAATTGAATGGAAACAGGAGAGATGTCAAAAGGCCTCTTCCAAGGTTAAACATATACAATGACAAACCTGCTTCGGTGCCAAGATTGTCTTCACCAGCATTGTCAATTGATTGTATCTGTTCTGAAATGTTTTGAATGCTCGTTTAACAATGTCCTTATCACCCATACTCTCCATAACAAAGATTTTCTAGTTGTGGTAACAGAAGTTGGATCATGTACGATGGACCCAACTAAGGGACTGTGCAAGGACTAGGAGCTAATTTCTTGCTTTCTCTCCAGAAGGATTCTTTGACTTTGACAAGATGAACTGTTTCCTATCCTTGCTGAAGACATTGAAGAATAATTTGAGTAGAAGCCAATGTTGTCTTTGAACACTCTTGCCTGACTTACATTGAGCCTAGTTAGAGTCGAATGCCTTAGTAATGGTTGGACGCCTTAATTATTGGGTGATGCCTTATTTGTTATGGATGATGCCTTACTATAGATGGTGCCTTAGATACTGGTGATGCCTTGGCTATGACGATGCCTTGGCTATAGCGATGCCTTGGCCATAGATGATGCCTTAGTAACAGGTGATGCCTTAGCTGTAGGTGATGCCTTAGCTAGGGATGATGGCTTTGGATACTGCCAATTCGTTTTTCTTTGCCCTTGTGATGTTTCTCTCCTCATTCACAGAGTAATCTAGAAGCAGAAAAATTCACCCAAAAAAAAATCAACCCTGCAACTAAATTCCACAGAAACATAATAATTAGAGTTAAGCTGTCCTATTAAAACCGTTATGAGATAAAATAAATCTGACCATATGAGATTCCTTTGAACGATCGAACTTCACATTTTCTTCTAATCAGTTGAAGTGTTTTCCATCTCCTTTTGCTGCAACTTCTTACAGCTTGCACCCCCGCGGAAGTATTTTTCACTTCTTCTTTCACCATAACATGTACATCTTCTTCTGATTTGTCGACATAGGACTTTCTAATTTTCTTTCAGCTTCCTCTTTCCTTTCCTCAATTGATGAACTCGGAAACCCTATTGTAACTGCAGCTCTTACTTGGCTCATTAAAAAGGGTTCCACACACTTCTTAGCCAAGCTGGTTCCCTGGTTCACAACTTCAGCAGAAGTCTGGCACTCAGATGAATCAGATTCTACTTAGTATTGGAATATCTGCAATCAGATCCCACAAGTTTGATCATTCGATCTAAAAATCCTTCTCCATTTGCTTCTCTGATCCGTAACTCAGCCTTCTAGCAGCAATCTTCTTGTAATGAGCTTCAAAATAAGCGGCTTTCTGAGCTACTGATCCCGGCGTTGCACACCTCTCAACTTCTTCCAAGTATCTTATTGGGTGAAAAATGACCTTTCTCCCAACAGTGAATCATTCGCAAATCTACCAATGAAACCGACACTTCCAGGACAGGATTGAGGGAGCTGTCTCTCCCATCTGTTTACATAACATAAACGCCAAAATCTAAACATACTCTCAAGTGATAACCAGACAACTCTAACACACAAACATCACAGGAATTTTACAATCAGGAACTCCAAAACCTTAAAATATGTTCAAAACCAATAATGGAGAATGAAACATTTTATTTATTTATTTTAACTCATTAAAGGACAAGCTGTACCTCACTTCATGATTTGAGCGTCCCTATGATTCGCCCATATATTCTGATAGCAGGGGACTGATTACCACAAAACTACCACACCAAAGACACAAAATTGTACAACGTGACCTGTACGGGCATGGGCATGAAATCAATCTTTTGGATCAAACAAAAAAGAGCAATACAATGAAGACAAAAAGAAGACTTGTAAAGAATGCAATGAATGAATGAAGAAGAAGATAACAAGGCATGTGCTTGTGATTTGCTCATCTACTATTATCACTTCCCCACCTTTTTACAGCAATGAAAACCTTTGTCAGTTTCTATTGCTTCTGGTTCTGGAAACCCTTGAAAAGATAATAATAACTCGGCCATACTACTAGGAGAAAAGTTAACCTACCCACCCACATTAGATTTCCAATGCATCATATTAATCTTTTCAAATTTTCACAGTTAGTAAAGACAAAAAGGTGTGATATTTAAGAATCGTCAAGGATTAGTTGGATCAAATTTGGAGATTCAAAGTGGGTACATTGATTAAACACTGTAATTGTTTATTATTATTTCTAAATTGGATTTCTCAGTCAACAAGTCAAACACAGAGACTGAAGCCCCACTCAGTTATTTATCCACCATTGTAGGGCATCTTCCACCGTGGATTAAATTACCTCAACTAGTCACATCTGGATTAAATCCAATTGGTCCTAACTTGGCCGTAACATAAGGTACAGTAAATTTGAGTAATTTAAGGTCCGTTATGTAGGTAATCATTTTTTTTTTTTTTTTTGTAAATATTTAAATACCCTTAATCTGTTAATTTTATTTTCTTGTGAATTTTTCGAAATTTCTAGGCTGTTGCGTTTGTTTCAGTTTGGAATACTACTTTTAGTATTCCCAAAAAATTAAAAAACATTAAATACCCAAAACCTCCGATTTTGTGAGAATACCCTCCCATATTATTCCTTTTTTTAAACCCCTTAAATTTGATAATTGTAATTAAATACCCCTAAATATTTTTTGTTAAAATTACAAACAACAACCCCCATATCACATTTACCAGATTCGCCACCACCACGAAAATGGCGAATCGGTCAGGATGGGCGCACTACCGACTGAATCTGGCCGGTAGTGATCCGATCTCTGGCCGGAAAAGTCAAGCGACGCATGACCTGCAAGATCCAAAGCCGGTCATGCGCATACGGCGACGCCTGCCACCCTCCGATGGTGGTCGCCGGCTGGGGGTGTTTGAGGGTGGATTAGGGGTATTTTTGTTAACTTTTAATGTTTTATTATAGGGGGTATTTTGTAAAAAAACAAACATAAAGGGTATTTTATTAATTTATAAATTCTACATCGTAATACCCGCCCAATTCAACTTTTTTTTAACTTTTTTCAAAAAACTTTTCCCAAAACCCCCAAATTTTGAACCAAACGGAGCCCTAAATTTTTAAAAACATTCTCAGTTAGCAGACTTTTTTTTAATAACTTTTAATTTTTAAATTCATTTACTTAAGAAAATATTAGGGGTATTTCAGACTTTTACCAAAAAAATTAAAAAGCTACTACCTTACCTTACATTTTACAAGGCCCTAATTGTTGCTTCAGATTCTACTGTACCATTCTGATAGTAGGCCAAACATGAAGGACCACAATGGATTTAACTCCACATTATTAACTTGGATATGTCAAAATGGGGAACAACGATGTCGTTTTTTAAGGATATAATAACCTCTGTTATTATAGTACTGTATCCTTTTTAATTCTGGGGTTGTTAAATATTATAAGCACATATTTCACTAAATAAAATGATTAAAGTGGATAGATTTTTATTGAAAGTGCTGTTGCTTTAAGGTCAATCGACAAAGTAGTTCGTCTTTTTGCTAACTAAACATACATCAATCAATCTCTCTCTGTGGGGGCTCTGATTGTTTCTTCTTTAACTTGCCTTGTTTTTCCCTCCTCCAATGTCCCTTAAGCTACTCAATCACCTTATTTTGCACATTAATTTTTTTTTTTTTTTTTCAACTCTTCGAAAAACATTTCTATTCACCATCAACTGTATATATAACTTTAGCTAGCTTATTGATGATATTCACATCCCAAAACCAAAATTTCTAGCCATGCTACACTTATTCCTTTGTTGTCTAGCTCTTTTATTGAGCCCGGCTAAACCAGACCCAGATCCATTACAAGATTACTGTGTTGCAGACAATAAAACTCCCCAATCTGTTTTCATTAATGGTGTGCCATGTATTAATCCAAATTTAGCAAGTGCTTCTCATTTCAAAACTTCAGTTTTAGGCAAACCTGCCAAGACCAGTGGAAATCCATTCGGATTCAATGTGACACTCACCGGTGTTGCAAATTTGCCCGGGGTCAACACCATGGGCCTGATTATGGTCCGAGGTGACATAGCGGGTAATGGGCTAATCCCGCCCCACTCACACCCACGGGCCTCAGAAGTAACCATATGTCTTACGGGCAGTGTTCTTGTGGGCTTTGTGGACACGTCAATGCGCTTATACACACAGCAACTTCGTCCAGGTGAATCGTTTGTGTTCCCGAAAGGATTGATTCATTTTCTATTCAATCTCGACTCATCCAACCCGGCACTGGTCTTGTCTGGGCTTAACAGCCAAAACCCTGGAACCCAAATAACTTCTTTGGCCGCATTTACATCCAATCCATTGATTCCTGACGAAGTTTTGAAGAAAGCATTTCAAATCAACAGTCAAGATGTTGCTAGAATTCATAAAAACCTTGAAGGGTAATCACACGTTTGAAGAGAGTTTGTTTAATGATAATTATTGTGTAATTCATACAACTATTTATTATTGAAACCATGTAGTTGGGGTTGGGGTGATGCCTGATGTATGTAGAAAGTTAGGTTTGGATCGGGGATAAATAAGATAACAAGGGTAATCTTCGTTTATTTTGCAAGATTCATGTGTTTGGTGTATTTTGCAAGATTCATGTGTTTGGTGTATTTTGCAAGTAATAAAATATTACTATAATCTTTTATTGCAAATAGTATTTATGCTGGTAATGTGGTGGGTAATCTTATTACTTTATTAGGGGGTGTTCTTAAAACATTACTAAGGTAATCTGATTTTTTTAGCCATTTTGCCCTTAAGTAAAAACTACTTCAGACACAATTGTCCTCAAATGTCTATCAAATAACAATTATCCAGCCCCCCTACATTTGAGCAATTAGCTAAAACACCCCAACCACAAAAAAGTTTAAAAATTAACAAAATACCCTCAGCCACCTAACACCACCGTCGGGGGTGACTCACCACCGCTGGCCACCGACGTCAGTCGCCGTAATGGTTCATGACTAGCGAGATCTGGCTGATCGTGCATGGGAAACGGCCAGATCTGGTGTTTCTATGGTTGTGAAATGACCCTTTTTCGGCCATGGATTTGTGATCCATGACCATTTTCGGCTTTGCCAGCGCACAGCCGACCATATATGACCAATCCTGATCATTCTGTCAACTACCGACAGTGGCCGGCAGTGGTGGTTGGCTGCTAGCACTGGCTTGGGGTGGGTGGGGGTGATTTTGCTATAAATTAAAGTTTTATATGGCTAGGGTGTTTTAGTAAAATTTCAAATGTAGGGGGTTAAAAAAAAATATTCAAAAAATAATAATAAAAAACACTATTATATTAATATTTTAAAAGGTGGGCAATTTAGTAATTTATATAACATACCCATCCATTTATCCTCCCAACCAAATATGTTATTTACCAATTTATTCGAACCAAACATTCTCAGTAATCTTCAAGGTGATATTTCTTTCCGTTAATATAATATATTCATATAATAAAACATTATATGATCCAAACACCCCCTTAGAGCTGGTCAACGACCGATCCGAAGTGGGCCCAACCCTGGGCCTGTTTGGGATTGGTCGCATTTAGGACCAGTCGCTCATGGGCTTGGGACCGGGCCTAGGCCCATGAGCAATTTTAGGACCCGGATCTGTCCTATGGGCTTGCAAAATTTTATTTTCCCCCTATCTTTTTTTATATTTTAAGGGCGAAATGAAATTTTGTAGGGGGGTTTAGTAATTTTCAGGGGTAGATTAGTAAGTTTTTAAAGTTTAATTAATTTTAAAAAATAATAAATAAATTAATGGTTAATTTTAACATAAATGTAATATTCACACATTCACGCTTTACAAATAAACAATTAAATAAATTTTTTTATTAAATTATTCGTCTTCATCGTCAACAATATTTAAATCATTAAAATCTGTGTTCCTAAAGTGTTCGAGTAGTTTAGGATCTTCAGGGTGCTGTTGTAGTCTTCTCTCTGTATGAGTCCAATCCCGTAAACACGTTATCACTTCAATCATCTCATCGGTTAAAGAGCATCTTCTGTCTTCAATAATCCGGCCACTCGTTGAAAATGTTGACTCAGATGCAATTGTAAAAACTGGCACAGATAAAATGTCACGTGTCATTTGGGCTACAATGGGGAATCAACTTTGATGTTGGTTCTATCATTGAAGCAAATCTCTCTCATGTTTCTCTTTCTTCGTCATGTAGGACAAGTCCATTTTAGGTAACGATTAAGCTCATTAGGTCTATGTATGTACGAGCTGGAGTTTCTACTTCCGCCATGTTCCATATACGTCCACATGCTCGATCCTTGATGGATATCTTCATCAGGATCCTGATCGTCTCTCTTGGACGTTCCACTTTCACTTCCATTGTACCTGTTCTGATATAAAGAAAAAAAACTTTCCAATTTTTGCTTAAAGCCAGTCAAATAAGACGTGTAATCATGTTCTAAATGCTGGCCTATCACAGTAATTATACAATTAACTACGTGTAATTTAAACCTAAGATCTACAACAAGGCCTAATCCATATAAGAATGGAATATCTAACCAATATTTCTCGTATTTTTCTTCCATCTTTAAAACAATTTCCATTAAAACGTCATTATATCTATATTTAGCAATAGTTTTAGAAATTTGAAGTAAAATATCTAACGCAAAATTAGTAGTGGGATAATAAATATCCCTTAATGTATTAGTGGAATCATAAATTTTTTTAAGAAATGAATAAAAAAGTTCACAAACCACCCTATAATCATAGCTGACAACTTCCTCTGGATGGTTCTTTTGGTTGACGAAATCTGTAATTTGTCTTGCGGTTGGCAAAGCTTTTTCCAACATCAAGTAGGTGAAGTTCCATCGGATAGGCATGTCTGTATATAACTTCAAAGGTCAAACTGGTGGGTCATCTTGCCTACAATATTTGACGTACTCTTGCCATCTTTTGTTGCTACTGCCGATGATAAATCTGATAGTTGCGCGCACCCTCTCCATCTTCAAATGTATAACATCTAAACCTACTTTAACAATCAAATTGATGACCTGGCAAGCACATCTCTGGTGAATTTTTTTTCCTTCACCACGTGGATCCAATCTCTTTTCAAATAAAGAGATTCTCGCTGTGTTAAAAACTGCATTATCAAGCATTAACGCTACAATTTTATCAGTTAATACATATTCTTGCAAAACCTCAAGAATTGTAAAATAAATAGTGTCAGCACTATGTTTTTCATATAATAGTTTAAAACCCATCAATTTTTGTTGTAAACCCCAATTATGATCTAAGAAATGTACTGTAACAGTTAAAAAATCTGTTTTTGATCTACAAACCCATATGTCTTATGTAAGTACAATAGATATATTCCTAAAATTTTGAAATTTATTTTTAAGTTTATTATTTATTTTGTTATAAAGTTTTAGTATATTTCTTCTACTTGTACTTCTACTAACAAGGGTATATGTGGACAAAATGCAGTTTTAATCATATGAATAAAATAAGGATTTTCAGATAAACAAATAGGAGAGTCCGTAGCAACTATGAATCTTGCTATTCCCTCACATGCAACATGTGCATTGTATTATAATGTTGAGAGAGTGAGGATTATGGATTAAAATTAAGTTGAGTTTGAATTTGCCTACCTGATCCGGTTAAAGATGTACCGGACAACTGCATTATTTGGGGGTACTTCTTCTCTAAGTGTCGTTGCATCGTCGAAGTCCCCTTCTCAGCGTCAATAATGGTTCCATGGAAATTACATACCCCACACGATTCTTTTCCCTCCCCATTTGTCTTTGGCCGTTTTGATTTGGTAAAGTGTCGTCATACATCGGACACGACCCTTTTCGACGGTCGGGGGAGTTGGGTCATGCCCGTCCCCGTTGAGTCGCAGCTCGCTTGTGTTTGGCTGCACCTCATCCCGGTCGAATGTGGTTGTTAAATTGCAGTTGCTGCCTCTGGAGAAAATTGCAAGGAAACGATCCATTGAGGCAGCGGAAAAACAAAAACAATAATACAAGGATCGTTCCCATAGAACCAAGATTAGAGTATAATTTTACAGTTTATATCATATTAAGAATCTGCAGAAAATTAATCTAGAGTTTAAGAAGTCATACGCACGTTTAGAGGCTCCTCCAACTTTGTCTTTGAACGTTTTGCTACCGACTAAAGTATAGGGTCGAACCGACGTATTCCACACGAAGACAATCGCAAGGAACTAAGGAGAGATTTGCTAGATCCTCCTTAGCCTTAAGAATCAAAGAAGAAATGAAGAGAAA
Source organism: Pistacia vera (assembly GCF_008641045.1). Taxonomy (NCBI): domain Eukaryota; kingdom Viridiplantae; phylum Streptophyta; class Magnoliopsida; order Sapindales; family Anacardiaceae; genus Pistacia; species Pistacia vera. Next base: position 314,265 of record NW_022196305.1, read on the forward strand.
TTGATTTTAGGCAAAAATCAATTCTGGCATGAGAGAGAGGAAAGGGGGCTCTGTGTGTGTTTTTTTTTTCAATCAAAGTGAACGAATAAAAAAACTCTCTTTACTTTAAATTAACACTTTTCTTTTATAGTGTTATTTTAATTGTCCTATTCCCATATGGAATAGACTTGGCTCCAACCCAAACACCCCATGTTTCCAAACACTCCCAATTAGATATTTATTTTAATTCATCATTATCTCAATTAAAATCCATTAATATATAATCTCAATTAAAATCCATTAATATATATATATATATATATATTAATAGTAATATTAACAATAATGATATTTATGTTAAATATATGCTAACACATATTTAAATATAATCTCAGTTAGTAATTTTTTCTAACAAATTAAATAAAAGGCTACAATCTCAGCAAATTTAAGTGCACTGTGAAATTACCAAAATACCCTTTCACCTAAAAAGATGAAACGCTCTTTACTTCCTGATTTAAATTATCTTCTATGCGTGTGACCCATGACTACTCATCATACCAGCAGTGTGTATATACACGATAACACAATTAATCGTCTCACTAATCACAGACCAGATTGACCCTAGCAAGGCATCATGGCCACCTGATAGATTCAGATTCAACAAAGTAGCTACCTGTCAACGCAATGGTTACCGTACAATTCGATCATTTTATCATACGTTATCTCGACGAGACAAAGACATATAATGTGTCACCTTCGTTACTCTCGATATTATGTATTTAGTTCTAGATGTATAGTAATACATGTACGATATGATGCACACTCATCCCACTATCACCCCATTTTAGTGCACATTTTATATCTGAATTGCGTCGTGAGATAACTTCTCCCATACCCGAGAGTGATGAGATCTCCGTCTATCCACACATATTGACACTCCTTGATGCAGCCAATCACCACCGTATTGACAGTTCTGAATAGAACTGCGTTAGGCTAGCGTCAAACTGCACCAATCGGTGCACAAGGCGCTCTGGTGATTTCAAATCTAAGGATCACATGCACACCATTCGTTAGAGGATTTGTTCTATAGACACTGGGGTACCATCCATATGGAATCCTCTGGTGGATCAGTCCAGTGAATTTGCTCGGTATATCCGCCTACAGCAAGCACCCATGTGTTGTACCAGGTTGTCACCAAACAACTTGACAAGTGAGATCAGTCACTGCCTTCGACAGGGTCGTTCAACACTAGATAACCTTACCGTATTATCTGTGCCCTTACTTTAGAATAATACTGGGGCTACAGACGTTTCTAGAATAGCCACCATGTGCTCATAGGATTCTCACTATTAATTTGAAACAATTGATACCATCGTCATGGTTCTACCATTCTAAGGACATATATCAATACATATTGCAATAATAATGATTACGCGATATAAAATAAAATGCCTTTTATTGATTAATGACATTATTACAAAGTCAATTCTACAATAATTGATTGACTTTGGACATATACTCTAACAGAAATGGTGAAAATGGATTGAACCTTCCATTTCCATTTCTTCGGTGGATGGAACATAAAACTCGTTTGGGCATAATCCTCTGAATGCATCATTTCGGAACTCCATTATGAATTTATGATAAAATAATAAAAATGAAAATGAAAAAAAAATAATAATAATATGAATAAGAGATGATATTGAAAATGAAAAATAAATAAATAAATAAATAAATATATTAATAAAATTATAATATAATATAAATTGAATGAGAATTTGTTTGGAGTTTGGAGTAGAGAGTAGAGAGATTGAGATTTGCGAGATAAGAGGATTAAGTGGTGTGAAAAATGAGAAATTTAGGGGATATTTATAATGTAGCATGACCTCTGGTGGGTCAGTCCAGTGAACTGCTGCAGTATATCCGCCTACAGCAAGCACCCCTGTGTACTGGTTGTCACCAAACAACCTTGACAAGTGAGATCAGTCACTGCCTTTCGACAGGGTCATTCAACCTTGATAACCTACCGTATTATCTGTGCCCTTACTTCAGAATAATACTGGGGCTACAGACGTTTCTAGAATAGCCACCTATGTGCATAGGATTCTCACTATCAAGATTTGAAACAATTGATACATCGTCACGTTCTACCATTCTAAGGACAAATATCAATACATTTGCATATAATGATTTACGCGATATAAAATAAAATGTCTTTTAGATTATATGAACATTATTACAAAAGTCAATTCTACATAATTGATTGACTTTAGGGCATATACTCTAACAGAAATTGTGAAAATGGATTGAACCTTCTTCTCTTCGGGGTGGAAACATAAAACTCGTTTGGGCATAATCCTCTGAATGCATCATTTCGGAAATCCATATGAATTTATGATAAAATAATAAAAATGAAAATGAAAAAAAATAAATAATAATATGAATAAGAGATGATATTGAATAATAGAAAAAATAAATATATAAAAAATAAATTAAATATGAACAAATTATAAATATAAATTAAATTGAATGAGAATTTGATTGGAGATTTGGAGTAGAGAGTAGAGAGATTGGATTTGCGAGAATAAGAGGATTAAGTGGTGGTGAAAAAATGAGAAATTTGGGGATATTTATAATGTAGCATGACCTCTGGTGGGTCAGTCCAGTGAACTTGCTGCAGTAATCCGCCTACAGCAAGCACCCATGTGTTGCACTAGGTTGTCACCCAAACAACCTTGACAAGTGAGATCAGTCACTGCCTTCGACAGGGTCGTTCAACACTATGATAACCTTACCGTATATCGTGCCCTTACTTCAGAATAATACTGGGGCTACAGACGTTTCTATATAGCCACTATGTGCTCATAGGATTCTCACTATCAAGATTTGAAACAATTGATACCATCGTCACGATTCTACCATTCTAAGGACATATATAATACATAATGCAATAATAATGATTTACGCGAATAAATAAATGTCTTTTATTGATAATGAACATATTACAAAGAGTCAATCTACAATAATTGATTGACTTTAGGGCATATACCTAAAAGAATGTGAAAATGGATTGAACCCTTCCATTTCTTCGGTGGAGGAACATAAAACTCGTTTGGGCATAATCCTCTGAATGCATCATTTCGGAATCCAATGAATTATGATAAAAATTAAAAATGAAAATGAAAAAAAATAAATAATAATATGAATAAGAGATGATATTGATAATAGAAAAAATTAAATAATATAAATAAATAAATTATATATGAACAAATATAAATATAATATAAATTGAATGAGAATTTGATTGGAGATTTGGAGTAGAAGTAGAGAGATTGAGATTGCGAGAATAAGAGGATTAAGTGGTGTGAAAAAATGAGAAATTTAGGGGATATTTATATGTAGCATGACCTTGGTGGGTCAGTCCAGTGAACTTGCTGAGTATATCCGCCTACAGCAAGACACATGTGTTGCACTAGGTTGTCACCAAACAACCTTGACAAGTGAGATCCGTCATGCCTTTCGACAGGGTGTTCAACATATGATAACATTAGTATTATTATGCCCTTACTTCAGAAATAATACTGGGGCTACAGACGTTTCTAGAATAGCCACCATGTGCTCATAGGATTTCACTATCAAGATTTGAAACAATTGATACCCTCGTCACGGTGTACCATTCTAAGGAAATAATCAATACATATTGCAATAATAATGATTTTAGCGAATAAAATAAAATGTCTTTTATTGATTAATGAACATTATACAAAGAGTCAATTCTACAATAATTGATTGACTTTGGGCATATACTTAACAGAAATGGTGAAAATGGATTGAACCCTCCATTTCTTCGGTGGATGGAACATAAAACTCGTTTGGGCATAATCCTCTGAATACATCATTTCGGAAATCCATTATGAATTTATGATAAAATAATAAAAAATGAAAATGAAAAAATAAAATAAATAATAATATGAATAAAGAGATGTATTGAATAATAGAAAAATAAATAATATAAATAAATAAATTATAATATGAACAAATTATAAATATAAAATAAATTGAATAGAATTGATTGGAGATTTGGAGTAGAAAGTAGGAGATTGAGATTTGCGAGAATAAGAGGATAGGTGTGTGAAAAAATGAGAAATTTAGGGGATATTATAATGTAGCATGACCTCTGGTGGGTCAGTCCGTGAACTTGCTGCAGTATATCCGCCTACAGCAAGCACCCATGTGTTGCACTAGGTTGTCACAAACAACCTTGACAAGTGAGATCAGTCACTGCCTTTCGACAGGGTCGTTCAACCCTATGATACTTACCGTATTACTGTGCCCTTACTTCAGAATAATACTGGGGCTACAGACGTTTCTATAATAGCCACCATATGTGCTCATAGGATTCTCAATAGCAAGATTTGAAACAATTGATACCATCGTCACGGATTCTACCATTCTAGGACAATATCAATACATATTGCAAAAAAGATTTACGCGATATAAAATAATGCTTTTATTGATTAATGAACATTATTACAAAGAGTCAATTCTACAATAATTGATTGACTTTAGGGCATATACTCTAACAGAAATGGTGAAAATGGATTGAACCCTTCCATTTCTTCGGTGGATGGAACATAAAACTCGTTTGGGCATAATCCTCTGAATGCATCATTTCGGAAATCCATTATGAATTTATGATAAAATAATAAAAAATGAAAATGAAAAAAAAATAAATAATAATATGAATAAGAGATGATATTGAATAATAGAAAAAATTAAATAATATAAATAAATAAATTATAATATGAACAAATTATAAATATAAATATAAATTGAATGAGAATTTGATTGGAGATTTGGAGTAGAGAGTAGAGAGATTGAGATTTGCGAGAATAAGAGGATTAAGTGGTGTGAAAAAATGAGAAATTTAGGGGATATTTATAATGTAGCATGACCTCTGGTGGGTCAGTCCAGTGAACTTGCTGCAGTATATCCGCCTACAGCAAGCACCCATGTGTTGCACTAGGTTGTCACCAAACAACCTTGACAAGTGAGATCAGTCACTGCCTTTCGACAGGGTCGTTCAACACTATGATAACCTTACCGTATTATCTGTGCCCTTACTTCAGAATAATACTGGGGCTACAGACGTTTCTAGAATAGCCACCATATGTGCTCATAGGATTCTCACTATCAAGATTTGAAACAATTGATACCATCGTCACGATTCTACCATTCTAAGGACATATATCAATACATATTGCAATAATAATGATTTACGCGATATAAAATAAAATGTCTTTTATTGATTAATGAACATTATTACAAAGAGTCAATTCTACAATAATTGATTGACTTTAGGGCATATACTCTAACAGAAATGGTGAAAATGGATTGAACCCTTCCATTTCTTCGGTGGATGGAACATAAAACTCGTTTGGGCATAATCCTCTGAATGCATCATTTCGGAAATCCATTATGAATTTATGATAAAATAATAAAAAATGAAAATGAAAAAAAGTTAAATAATAATATGAATAAGAGATGATATTGAATAATAGAAAAAATTGAATAATATAAATAAATAAATTATAATATGAATAAATTATAAATATAAATATAAATTGAATAAGAATTTGATTGGAGATTTGGAGTAGAAAGTAGAAAGTGAAGAGATTGAGATTTGCGAGAATAAGAGGATTAAGTGGTGTGAAAAAATAAGAAATTTAGGGGATATTTATAATGTAGCATGATCCCTCCCGCCGTACCCCCCCCCCCCCCCCCCCCCCCCCCCCCCCCCCCCCCCCCAATTAATAGGAGGTTTTATGTAATTATCTAATTTCTGTAAAAAAATATTAATCCTTATAATTTCTATTTATTTCAAAATTTATAGGAGGTTTTATGTAATTATCTAAATGACTAAAAAAATAAATCAAAAGGGTTTGGACCCGAGCCTGGGACTTGGGCCTTGGAGGAAGGTCTAGTGGAGGGACCGAGCCCTCCTCCTTAGGTTTAGTCTAATTTGGGGATCAGACTTGCTAGGATCGGATTTTTGGATCTGGTCCCAAATGTCCAGCTCTATGCCCCTAAATAGACTTGCCAACGGTAACATTTATTTAACAGCAATTCTATTGGTTGCGTATGGCAAATGGCAACGAGAGAGTATTAATATGATAATAAAATAATAATATCTGGGTGAATTCAATGAAAAATAATGGGTCTGGGTTTAGTTGACATGAATTAAATAGGCCAATTGATGTAGTTTGGCTAAGACAGTTTCTAGAATAGCCACCATGTGCTATAGGATTCTCACTATCAAGATTTGAAACAATTGATACCATCGTCACGGATTTACCATTCTAAGGACATATATCAATACAGATTGCAATAATAATGAACGCGATATTAAATAAAAGTCTTTTTGATTAATGAACATATTACAAAGAGTCAATTCTACAATAATTGATTGACTTTAGGGCATATACTCTAAAGAAATGTGAAAATGGATTGAACCCTTCCATTTCTTCGGGGATGGAAACATAAAACTCGTTTGGGCATAATCCTCTGAATGCATCATTTCGGAAATCCATTATGAATTTAGATAAAAAATATAAAAATGAAAATGAAAAAAAAAAATAATAATATGAATAAGAGTGATATGAATAATAGAAAAATTAAATAATATAAATAAATAAATTATAATATGGAAATTATAATATAAATAAAATTGAATGAGAAATTGATTGGGGATTTAGTGAGTAGAGAGTAGAGAGATTGAGATTTGCGAGAATAAGAGGATTAAGTGGTGTGAAAAAATGAGAAATTTAGGGGATATTTATAATGTAGCATGACCTCTTGGTGGGTCAGTCCAGTGAACTTGCTGAGTATATCCGCCTACAGCAAGCACCCATTGTTGCACTAGGTTGTCACACAAACAACCTTGACAAGTGAGATCAGCACAGCTTTGACAGGGCGTTCAAAACTATGATAACTTACGTATTATCTGTGCCCTTACTTCAGAATAATACTGGGGCTACAGAGTTTCTATAATAGCCACCATATGTGCTCATAGGATTCTCACTATCAAGATTTGAAACAATTGATTACATCGTCACCGATTTACCATTTAAGGACATATATCAATACATATGCAATAATAATGATTTACGCGATATAAAATAAAATGTCTTTATGATTAATGAACATTATTACAAAGAGTCAATTCTACAATTAATGATGACTTTATGGATATACTCTAACAGAAATGGTGGAAATGGATTGAACCCTTCCATTTCTTCGTAGTGGAGAACATAAAACTCGTTTGGGCATAATCCTCGAATGCTCATTTCGGAAATCCATATGAATTTATGATAAAATAATAAAAAATGAAAATGAAAAAAAAAAATAAATAATAATATGAATAAAGAGATGATATTGAATAATAGAAAAAATTAAAATATAAATAAATAAATTATAATATGACAAATTAAAATATAAATATAAATTGAATGAGAATTGATTGGAGATTGGAGTAAGAGATAGAGAGATTGAGATTTGACGAGAATAAGAGGATTAGTGGTGTGAAAAAAATGAGGAAATTTAGGGGATATTATAATGTAGCATGACCTCTGGGGGGTCAGTCCAGGAACTTGCTGCAGTATATCCGCCTACAGCAACACCATGTGTTGCACTAGGTTGTCACCAAACAACCTTGACAAGTGAGATCAGTCACTGCCTTTCGACAGGGTCGTTCAAACACTATGATAACTTACCGTATATCTGTGCCCTTACTTCAGAATAATACTGGGGCTACAGACGTTTATAGATAGCCACCATATGTGCTCATAGGATTCTCATAGTAAGATTTGAAACAATTGATCCCATCGTCACGGTTTACCATTTAAGGACATATATCAATACATATTGCAATAAAATGATTTACGCGATATAAAATAAAATGTCTTTTATTGATTAATAACATTATTACAAAGAGTCAATTACTAAATAATGATGACTTAGGGCATATACTCTAACAGAAATGGTGAAAATGGATTGACCCTTCCATTTCTTCGGTGGATGGAAATAAAAACTCGTTTGGGCATAACCTCTGAATGCACTCATTCGGAAATCCATTATGAATTATGATAAAATAATAAAAAATGAAATGAAAAAAAAGAAATAATAATATGAATAAGGATGATATTGAATAATAGAAAAAAATAAATAATATAAATAAATAAATTATAATATGAACAAAATTAAATATAATATAAATTGAAATAAGAATTTGATTGGAGATTTGGAGTAGAAAGTAGAGAGATATGAGATTTGCGAGATAAGGGATTAAGTGGTGTGAAAAAATAGAGAAATTTAGGGGATATTATAAATGTAGCATGACTCTGGGGGTCAGTCCAGTGAACCTTGCTGCAGAGTATAATCCGCCTACAGCACAGCACCCATGTGTTGCACTAGGTTGCACCAAACAACCTTGACAAGTGAGATCAGTCACTGCCTTCGACAGGGTACGTTCAACAATATGATAACCTTACTATTATCTGTGCCCTTACTCAGAATAATACTGGGGATACAGACGTTTCTACAATAGCCACCATATGTGCTATAGGATCTCACTATCAGATTTGAACAAAATTGATACCATCGTCCGCAGTTCTACCATCTCTAAGGACAGTATTATCAACTAATATGCAATAATATGATTTCCGCGATATTAAAATAAAATGTCACATATTTAAATATAATCTCAGTTATGTAATTTTTTCTAACAAATTAAATAAAAGGCTACAATCTCAGCAAATTTAAGTGCACTGTGAAATTACCAAAATACCCTTTCACCTAAAAAGATGAAAACGCTCTTCTTACTTCCTGAGTCTTAAATTATCTTCTATGCGTGTGACCCATGACTACTCATCATACCAGCAGTGTGTAATATCACGATTAACACCAATTAATCGTCTCACTAATACACAGACCAAGATTGACCCCTAGCAAGGCATCATGGCCACCTGATAGATTCAGATTCAACAAAGTAGCTACCTGTCAACGATATGGTTACCGTACAATTCGATCATTTTATCATACGTTATCTCGACGAGACAAAGACATATAAATAGTGTCAACCTTCGGTTACTCTCGATATTATGTATTTAGTTTCTAGACCAATGACCTGTATTATAATCTAGATAGAGCAACAACTCAATCCCACTATGACCACAGTTTTAGTGACATTTTCATATACTGAATTGCGTCGTGAGATAACTTCTCCCATACCCGAGAGTGATGAATCCTCTGTCTATCCACCATAGTCTTGATACACTCCTTGATGCAGCCAATCACCACCGTATTGACAGTTCTGAATAGAACTGCGTTAGGCTAGCGTCAAACTGCACCAATCGGTGCACAAGGCGCTCTGGTGATTTCAAATCTAAGGATCACATGCACCACCATTCGTTAGAGGATTTGTTCTATAGACACTGGGGTTACCATCCATATGGAATCCTCTGGTGGATCAGTCCAGTGAATTTGCTACGGTATATCCGCCTACAGCAAGCACCCATGTGTTGTACCAGGTTGTCACCAAACAACCTTGACAAGTGAGATCAGTCACTGCCTTTCGACAGGGTCGTTCAACACTATGATAACCTTACCGTATTATCTGTGCCCTTACTTTAGAATAATACTGGGGCTACAGACGTTTCTAGAATAGCCACCATATGTGCTCATAGGATTCTCACTATTAAGATTTGAAACAATTGATACCATCGTCATGGTTCTACCATTCTAAGGACATATATCAATACATATTGCAATAATAATGATTTACGCGATATAAAATAAAATGCCTTTTATTGATTAATGAACATTATTACAAAGAGTCAATTCTACAATAATTGATTGACTTTAGGGCATATACTCTAACAGAAATGGTGAAAATGGATTGAACCCTTCCATTTCTTCGGTGGATGGAACATAAAACTCGTTTGGGCATAATCCTCTGAATGCATCATTTCGGAACTCCATTATGAATTTATGATAAAATAATAAAAAATGAAAATGAAAAAAAAATAAATAATAATATGAATAAGAGATGATATTGAATAATAGAAAAAATTAAATAATATAAATAAATAAATTATAATATGAACAAATTATAAATATAAATATAAATTGAATGAGAATTTGATTGGAGATTTGGAGTAGAGAGTAGAGAGATTGAGATTTGCGAGAATAAGAGGATTAAGTGGTGTGAAAAAATGAGAAATTTAGGGGATATTTATAATGTAGCATGACCTCTGGTGGGTCAGTCCAGTGAACTTGCTGCAGTATATCCGCCTACAGCAAGCACCCATGTGTTGCACTAGGTTGTCACCAAACAACCTTGACAAGTGAGATCAGTCACTGCCTTTCGACAGGGTCGTTCAACACTATGATAACCTTACCGTATTATCTGTGCCCTTACTTCAGAATAATACTGGNCAAGTTGTTGCTGGTGTGTTTGGAGATTTGAGATGGTTTTTGGCAAGATTGTGGAATTTTTGCGTTTATTCTTGGTCTTTTGGATTATGGAGAATCTATTAGGTTATTTTAGTATATTTTGTTTGAAATCGTGGGGGTTAGAACTTTTACTATGTTGTTTAGGTCTTCAGGATGTGGCTAAGGCATTTCATTTTGGATTTGGAAAGAATATTTTTTTTTTTTTGTCAAGAAGTTGACTGAATTGTTTCCCCTTAGATTTCTTGGGTTTGTGGAAGTGTCTAAGAGGTGTTTGAAGAAGATACTAAGTTAGGGAGGTTTTCCATTCGGTTCAGGTACACTCGGTTGTCATAGCCGAGTGAGGTTGAAGTGTTAGGAAACGATCATACATGGCAGTGGAAAACAAAAACATTATTTACATCATAGATCGTTCCTTAGAACTAAGATCAAGGCACAAATTTACAGTTTATAAATAATATTAGAATCTACAGATTTTCAATTTAGAGTTTAAGAAATCATACGCACGTTTAGAGGCTCTTCCAACTTGTTTCTGAACGTATTTCGCTACCGACCCAAGAGTAGGATCGAACCAATATAGTCCACATGAAGATAACCCCAAGGAACTAAAGAGGGATTTGCTAGAGCAAATCCCTTTTTAGCCTTTAAGAAGCAAGAAGAAATCAAGCAAACTTTGATTTCAAGCAAAAATGCAAACTGGCGTGGAAGAGAGAATAAAGGGGATGAAATTTTAGTCTAAATGATTGAATGAAAGAATTCATTTAATTCACAAAGTGTTGCATTATATAGTGCACACTTTGCCCTATTCCATTATGGAATAGCCTTGGGCTCCAACCCAAACACCCATTGTATCCAAACAACCCCATTTAGATATTTTTAATTTTAATTATCATTATCTCAATTCAATTCAATTAATATATATATATATATATATTAACATTTAACGATAATGATAATTTATTTAAATATATGCGAAGACATATTTAAGCGTAATCTCACTTATTTAATTTTACTATCAAATTAAATAAAGGCTACGACCTCAGCAAATTTAATTGCACTGTGAGATTACCAAAATACCTTTTTGCCTAAAAAGATGAAAACACCCTTCTTATAAACTGGTTCTTAAATTATCTTTGATGTGTGTGACCTGTAGGCTCCTTATCATGTCGGCAGTGTGTGGTATCGCGATTAACACCAATTAATCATCTCACTACACACAGACCAAGATTGGCCCCTAGCAAAGCATCATGGCCACCCGATAGATTCGGATTCAGCAAAGCAGCTACCTGTCAACGATATGGTTATCGTACAATCCAATCCTCTCATCATCTGTTATCTCAACAAGACCGAGGTATAGAAATATTGTCAACCTCAATTACTCTCGATATGTATGTATTCAGTTACTGGACCAATGATCGGAATTATAATTTGGACAGAGTAACAACTCAATCCCACTGTGGCCACAGTTTTAGTGTCATTGCCATTTACTAAATTGCGCTGTGAGATCACTTCCTCCCTTACCTGGGAGTGATGAATCCTCTGTCGATCTACCATAGTCTTGATACACTCCTTGATGCAACTAATCACTACCGTATTGGTAGCTTTGAATAGAACTGTGTTGGGCTAGTGTCAAACTACACCAATCGATGCACAAGGCACTTCGGTGATCTCAAGTCTAAGGATCACATGCACCACCATTCGTTAGAAGATTTTTCCATAGACACTAGGGTTACCATCCATATGGAATCCTCTGGTGGGTCAGTCTAGTGAACGTGCCTATAGCAAGCACCCATGTGTTGCACCAGGTTGTCACCAAACAACCTTGACAAGTGAGATCAGTTACTACCTTTTGATAGGGTTGTTCAACACTATGATAGCCTTACCGTATTATCTGTGCCCTTACTTCAGAATAATACTAGGGCTACGGACGTTTTTATAATAGCCACCATATGTGCTCATAGGGTTTCTCACTATCAAGATTTGAAACACTTGATACCCTCGTCATGGTTCTACCATTCTAAGGACATATATCAATACATACAATGATGATTTACGCGATATAAAATAAAATGCCTTTTATTGATCAATGAACATTATTACAAAGAGTCAATTCTACAATAATTGATTAGCTCTAGGGCATCTACTCTAACAGGAAGTTAGGTGCTGCAATTGCATTTTCTAGTGGGGTGATTTCAAACCGAGTGGGAATAAGCTAAGGCAAAGGTCGTTGATAATTTACATTCGCTGACATTGATTTGATAGGAGGAGTTAGACCAGGTGGAAAGTGTAATATTTTTGTATGACTCAACTCAGTAAGAGAGGTCGGGTGAAGTGAGGTGGTTTGGAGTGTTCTGAATCTTGGTTGTATTGATTCGACTATCTTGGTTAAGTCGAGTGGGGGCTTGAGGAACTTGTAGAAGTGTTTTCCATTGTGTCTGTTTTGGTAGAGCTGAGTGAACACTAAACTCGAGTAAAGGTGTAGACTTATCTGAGTGGAGATTTGCGACTAGCTGAGACGAGTGGGGTGTCAAGTTAAGCTGAGTGAGGAGTAGCTTGAGGTCTATCTTGACTCGGCCAAGGCGATTGATTAAGTAAAGTCAAGTAAGGATGGATGAAGATGCCCCGACTCTTGTGGTGATGCCAAAGGAAGGAGAGCTTCCTATTAGGACAGGTGTGATAGTGGTCATAGCTGAGATGACATCTACTAATTTGAGCGACGATGAATCAAGTGGCCAAAGGCAGAGTACGGAAGAGTTAGGTGAAGAGCCAAGCGATAGTTCGAATGAAGAGCCTTCCACAAGTGGAGGTTCAGGGAATGAACCAAGCCAACCGGGTGGTGGCATCCTAAATGTTGAGTATTAGTCTATCCTCAAAAGAGATGACGAATGGAGAATAAGAGTCATGTACCACATTCCTAACTCAGTGCGTATTCACATACCAAGGTGTTTCTATCGAGCCGATTAGGACGTTCCGGGTTATATGAGCATGTATGAGATTCCATTCTATGATGGGCTGAAGTTGCCTATTCCCTTACTGGTTCAAGAGGTTTTAAACCATTTTATGATTGTGTCAAGTCACCTCATGCCGAATGGCTGGAAGTTGTTGCCTGCATTAGAGCACTTAAGTTTGAAGAACCGATTGGGTTATAGGTTGCATGATCTCCTTTACTCCTATTAGTTGAAGGAGCATGACAAGGAGATACCAAATTACTGTAAGGCATAATCGAGTGACAAAAATTGGAATGACTTTTTTTTCTTCATTAAGGGCAGTGACATCTTCAAGCTGAGTAGACCTAGGGATATACCGTTTTCTTGGAAAGTCACGAGTGAGTATCTTGATTCTCCTTCTTATGATTTAGATGATTGAATCTCATTTGTTTGTCTTGTACAGATTTTTCATATAACCGAGCTGGTAGAGTAGCAATCATCTCGATGTGAATACCAATAAGATCTTAGCCATCCCCAAGAATGAACGAGACTGGAGAGTTTTGCTTGATGAGCCAAGTCTGAGAGTGGGTCACTTGTGGGCAAACGTGATGGCAATCTAGTAAAGTACCCCGTTCTCTCCATTAAAGCGAGTGTGTCATGTGTTGCAAACTCGATACTTAAGTCAATTATTGTATGGTGAGTCATCTCTTAATCCTTTAACACCCAAAAAATTGCCACTTGCAGAGAGGTTAATGAAGAGCAGATTCAAACTTCCTAGTTCTAGTGAGGCCACCGTGAAGCATTAGGCCAAAAGAAAGAGAGAAACGCTTACACAACATCGTCAACCTTCCACCCGTGTGGAGGACATGATTCACCTTAACCCTACTCGACCATCATCTTCGGGACCAAGGTCATCCCAAATGGTTGTCTTGGATAAGGAGAGAGAGAGACACTCACCATCACTCTCCCAACTTTAGTCTTAATTTACTCTGACTCCTTCACCACTAGGGGTCTATCCGAATTGTTCTTACTACCTGAAGAAGATCATCGGCTGAAGACGATGAGGGTGTAGTCTATAGTCGACTGGCAAGTCTTGCAAGCTCCACAAGTTAGTATAAAACTTTATTCTTATGTTTTGTTCTAAGTGGAGATTTTTTCTGACTAACTGATGTGTGCAGGCTTTGGCCAAAATCAAAAGCTTTCCACCAGTAATAAAACTCTTCAGAAGTAGGCAACCACAACCCTAAAGTCCATAAAGGAGTGTAAGGCCAAGCTGATTGGGGTGGAGGCCGAGTTGGAAGATATAAAGAGGAGGTTGGCCTAGTGGGATGAGGAGTGTGAGGCTCTTAGAGAGCAATTGGAGTCAGTTGTTGAGGATGTGATGATAAATACCCATGCAAAGCTTATGGTTCAAGGCGGGCAACACTTCACATTGGTGGCCGGACGAGGATATCGAGCTCTTGAAGGAGATTGAGGTGGAGGTGGCTGTCGGGGGAGATTGAATCGAGCAGGAGATTGAGGATCAGTTATTAGACTTTATTAAGCAATTGGAGGGTATTTTCATCGAGCTGATTAGCCGAGAGATAGTTCAGAGAGATGTTGAGACTTAGGACAAGCCGGCTGAGGGGATGCCTTTAAGGCATGCTTTGGTGACTCAGGATGAGTCGACTGTGGAGGAGTCAACTTTGGGCAATGATTTGGAGTGCGCTGCTCCTTGATGTTTGTATTTTGTATTTCGTTGACTTGTATCTTAGGGCACATGATGCCTTTTTGGCTTGAATTCGTACTTAGCCGATTTTATGGCATTTTATGATATGATTAAGTAGATGTACTTTTCATGTTTGTATTTTCTTTGGATGAATGAGCTGATTCATTGTAGATATGTGAAGGGTTTGATCCTTGTGAGCCTTATGATTGTCGATGCCTATGTTTTTTTAATTAAATCTAAATAATAAATCAGGGCCAGGATGAGCTAGCTGGGGATAAAGGGTCAAGAGCCCTTAGGTCAAGTCAAGCTAATCCGTCTGAAGGGGATGGGTCACATTCACTTAAGTCGAGTAGGGCTGAGCCAACTGACTATGAATGTAGACATAAGGCTTGGTGGCCAAGTTGGTGTGAGCCGACTGAAGGTGAATATGTATCATTTAATCATAAGGCCTGGTGGCCAAATTGGTATGAACTGATTGAAGGTGAATAAGAGTAGACATTTTGAATATTTACTGAATAATACTTCTTTTAATTGAAAGAACTATAAGTGCCTTGAGGCATAGGCCGACTGACGGCGAACGGAGTGGACAACCATTTCCCTTTTAACATTTATTAAAGGAATGAGCATAGAGAGGACTATCAGAAGTGATAGCGCTTGAGGTGGATGGTGTTCCAACAATTATTGATGTCTTTGCCTTCTGGAGATTGTAGGTTGTAAGCACTCTTTCCTACAGCTTTGGTGATCTTGTAGGGTACCTTCTAGGTAGGACCAAGTTTGCTGGCATTGATCTCCTTAGTGTTTTGGAAGACCTTGCGAAGTACCTAGTCCTCTTCATTGAAGGTTCTCACTTGGACATTATGGTTGTAATGTCGAGCGACTCGCTGCTGGTAGATGGCATTTCAGATGTGGGTTTGCTCTAGGAGTTCCTCGACAGTGTCAAGGTTATGACAAACATTATTGTTATTAGTCTCTTCATCCATCCATTGGAGTCTTGTTGATGGGACCGAAACTTAAGCCGAGAGGACTACCTCTAATCCATAAGCTAGGGAGAATGGAGTTTTACCAATGGATGAGCAGGCGGTGGTTCAGTAGGACCAAAAGACTCTTGGTACTTCATCTACCCATGCACCCTTGGCTTTTTGAAGGCACTTCTTCATAGCCTACATGACTGTCTTGTTGGAGGACTCGGCCTGGCCATTTGCTTGGTTATAGCATGGAGTTGAGAAGTTGAGTTTTATCCCCAGATTTCGTAGAAGTCTCTAAATTTAGAGTTGATAAATTGAGACCCATTGTCAGTGACTATCTCTTTTTCTATTCCGAACCGATAGATCACATTCTTCCAGATAAAGCCCTTTACCTCTTGGTCTCTAACTTGGGTGAATGCTCCAACCTCAATCCACTTGGTGAAATGGTCAATGATTGTGAGCATGTATACTCGTTACTCGGGTGTACTTGGGAGTTTGCCAACTATATCCATCCCCCACTTCATGGATAGCCAAGGGGTGAGGATGAAGTTGTGTCAGTCAGAGGGGAGGTGTGATACTTGAGCGAACCTTTGACAACTATCACATTTGTTAACATGAGAGGTTAAATAAGAATGCATAGTGGGCCAATAGTAGCCAGATGTGATCACTCGGTGGGCAAGGTTGCGTCCTCTAGCATGATTCCCATACTCACCTTCATGGAGTTTTGCAAGGACATACTTAGCTTCTTCTAGGGTGATGCATTTAAGGTATGGGTTGAAGAATGACTTCTTTAGGAGTTGACCCTCAAGGATGGTGAATCTAGCTGCCTTTGGTCTGAGTCGGTGTGTTTTATTCTTGTCGGTTGGGAGTTCATTACTTTTTAAGTATTGGAGGATAGGTGTCATCCATGAGTTGGTTGACTCGATATCCATTACTTTGGGTGAAGGGTCTTTAAAGGTGATTGAACTTTTAGTGGGGGCTTCTTTTCAATCGACTGGCCATTGGATAAACATAAGTGGGATGGATGCAGATGAAAATCCTTGAAGAGCCGAGCCAAGGTTGGCCAATGCATTCGAATGTGTATTCTCTGTTCTTGGGATTTGAGTGATAGTATACTCTTCAAAGACTGGTTGGAGCTCCTTGACCAAGTTAAGGTAGGAAGTCATCTCAGAGTCTCAAGTTTGGTAAGTGCCTTGAAGTTGATTGAGAACGAGCTGGGAGTCAGACTTGACTTCTAATATTGTCACCTCTATCTCTTTGATGAGTGAGAGATCGCTATCAGAGCCTTATACTCGGTTTCATTATTTGTGCACTTGAACCCACACTGGATGGCTCGCTGAATGATGTCTCCCGCTGGTGTGATTAACACTATGCCCAACCCACTTTCATTCACATTATTCAGCCCATCGACCAAGAGAGTCCACTTTGAAAATGTGACACTTGTTGTGCATGGTAACTCCCTCTCCAATTAGCGGTAAAGTCAACTAATACTTGAGACTTGATGATAGTGTGTGGTTGGAAGGAGATGTCGAACTCACTCAGCTCAACCGTCCATTGGGTGAGTCGACCCGAGAGCTCTAGTTTGTGGAAAATTTTCATGAATGGGAAGGTGGATGGGACGACTCGTATACTATGGATCCAAAGGTGGCCTAGGATGACGTTGTAGGGTGAAGAACAGTCAAGGACTAGGAAGATGGTCTGGAGGCTTACCTCGTTTGCATATACGGGAAGGGTGATCTCTCCAATGGTGTATTTCTACTTAAGAATAAACCTGACGAGGATGGTTGAGTGCTTGTTGATGTTTGACTCATCCAAACCCACTACTTTCATGGCTTATAGGAAAAAGATGTTGGTTGAGGATCCTCCATCCACAAATATCCTTTTGACAAGAATATTCGTATTTGTAGAGAGATGACGAGGGCATCATGGTGTGGGCGACTAGGGTGATTGGTTCATCATCAAACTGGATGATATGTTGGGTTGGTGTTTGTGAAAGTGAATGAGATGAGCAGGCTTCAGGGTGATGGCTAGATCAGGCATGACACTTGTCTAAAGAATAACTTACCCCACTAACTTCAAAGCCACTAGAGATGATATGGTAAAAACCTTTTGGGGTTGGTTCTTAGAGAGGAGGAGATGGTTCTTTACTAGTTCGTTGGCTGATGGTGGTCTTCCTTTTCTCAGTCAATAGGTCATGAAGGTGTCCTTTTTTTAATAATACTGCAACCTCTATCCGAAGAGTGATGCAGTCGGCGGTGTGATGGCCATGATTGCCATGGAATTCATACCACTTGGAGGTGTCTCTCTTCATTTCAGGATTAAGTTTGGCCAGCCACTTCACTATTGGACCCATCCCTTTCATGACAGAGACAACCTAAGCTAGCTCTTTACTAAGATTATACTCAAGGACTATAAACTGACTGGAGCTGGATGCTCGATTGGCTAGCCAAATAGGTTAGTGATCATACGGTCTCCTATTGTTTCTATTGGAGCCGCGTGGTGGAGGTGGATGGTGAGGTTCATACGGGCTCTAATCGTCAATCCTTCAGCTTCGGATGACGGTCATCATAGGAGGTGATTTTGATTCGATTCACCTCATCCTCTTCCCATCTTATTTGAGTAATGGCTCGGGCTAGAGCAACCTCCATGTTATTACACCTAAGTTTGGTGAGATCCTTGTAAAGCTCTCCACTAGGGAGGAGTCTTGATAATCCTAAGATTATACTGTTTTTCTATTGATTTTAGTAGGATTTTTAATACTTTTCATCGGATTTTGTCTTGAATTGTTACGTAATTCAGTCTATTTTATGTTTCAGGCCTAAATCCTATTTTGGAGAGAAATAGTGTGAAATTGAGGTCGTTGACCTAGTTTTGATTGTATTTCAGAAGATCAAAGAAGTTTTGACGTTGATTGGAAGCACCCTTGAAGCTTGATCTGATCGAAACCAAGAAGAGTGAAGATTCAAGTAAAAAGACAAGCAAAGCACAATTTTGTAAATTCAAGCCTTAAAAACAGAGCTCCACTGCTGCAAGGTTTTACTTCAGCGAGGCGAAGTTTTCCCTGGAATTTTAGTGTCACGAATTTAACTAAAGCTTATTGTCCTAGGGCTTTAGTTTAGCATTTAAAGAAAAGTTAGTCATTATATATGGGAGTTCGTCATTTGTAAAGGAGTTTTGAAGAGAAGAAGAGTTTTTGAAGATTTGGGTTCCAAATTAGAGAAGATTTCTGTAATAACTGTTTTCTACTAGTATTTTTTAGAACATATACAATAAAAACATACATAATTATTATATGAAAAACAGTTGGGCCCAAATTTTTCTTTACTTACAAAACATAATTCTTTACATATATCAAAATAACGAGTACAAAAACTTACCGACAGTGGACAGTAATGCCAATCCTCCCCGCTTGTCGACGTCCTTCCGACCGCTGCTCACCTATTTCCTGCTAAAAATATGGAAAAACAACGAGGTGAGCATAAAAATGCTCAGTAAGTAAATCCCTTAACTCTTGTCCTTCTTAGGTTCTTTCCTTACTTAATTCCTTCTCTTTTCTTTCTCTATTTCTTTCTTTGTTTCTTACTCTTACTGTTCCTTTCTTTCTTTCTACTTCTCTCTGTTCTTTCTTTCTTATTCTTTCTATTCTTCCTAACCATAATGAAATTCATGGCAATATGCATGAATAAAATGCATATGCAATAATGCATAAAATGTTTTTTCTTTCTTATTTCTATTTTCTTGTTCTATTTCTTTTCTTTTCTTTTCTTTTTCTTTCTATTCTTTTCTTTTCTTTCTTGTTTTTCTTTTCTTTTGTTTTCTTGGCTTGTTCAAGCCTTCTCATTCCGTCTTATTCTTATTCTTTCTCATTCTTTCTTTTTCTTACTCTTTCTCATTCTTTCTTATTCTTATTCTTATTCTTTCTTTTCTTATTCTTTGTTGATCAGACTCGGTTGATGTATGGATTTGGAACCTTGGCCATGTGAGTGAGTACGTCCTCATCTACATGCACTCTTGCGGACCGTACGAATTCTTCTTTCTTCTTTCTTCTTAGGCCACTCAATTAAGGTGGTGTGCATGTAGGAAATTCTTCTTGGTACAACCCCCATCCACATACACTCTTACAAGTCGTACAATTCTTCTTCTTCTTATGCCACTCAATTAAAGTGGCATGTATGTGAGAATTTCTTCTTAACACTCATGGTTCCCCATCACACCAACTTATTCTTTTCTCTTCTTTACCATTCTTCCTTTCTCTTTATTCTTAGAGTGTTTTATTCTTTATTCTTTATTCTTCATTCTTCATTCTTTATTCTTTCTTAAGTTTCTACACATACACAATTATATGCATATGGATGGCTGATGCTTAAAATTTCTTACTTAAATGCACTTATGAAATGCACATATGCAATATTACATAAAATTAAGGTTTCTACTCAACTCATACTTCTATTAGGCATTTCATCAAACAATATTTGTGCATGAACAAACCCTAATTTAATTATCATTCTATTCGTTTCTTAAACCACCCAAATTGAGAGAAAAACTCTCTTATATCATCACCATACCTACACGGCACAAACACTCCCAAAAGATTTCTCCAATTCTTCCAATTTCAACCCATCATCAAACCATCACATACACTCCTCATATTCAAATATATCCAACAACAAGCATAAATAATCATCTATCTCATCTCAATTTCTCAATAATCATAACATATGCATATTTAAAAGAAATCTCTACTCACTTGATTTTCTTAAACTTTAACTTGAGTTGGATTTTGAGTGGAATTTACTTACCTTATGCTTGAGTAGTCTCTCCTAAGCTCTCTACTCTTGTTGGATTCAAATCTTCTCTTAACCCTAAGCATAAACTTCATAAGAACTCAACTTTTACACAAATAAATCATAGATAAAGAGCATGAATTCTTACCTTTTGATGCCTAGAATCAAAACTCTATGAAAATCTACTCAAAAGCCCTCAAATTCCTTGGAGAAGTGAATGAAAATTTGAGAGAAAATGGAGGAGAAGAGTGGCGGTGGAATGAAGGAAATAAGGGTTACAAACCCTAATCATCTTATTTTATAAATATGCTTTCCTATTTTGCCCTTATGCTTTTTTGGAAATTCCATCCTTGTCCCTCAGTCAATTACCATAATGCCCTCATTTTTATTGTATTTTTTATGAAATTCTAGCTCTTTTCACTCCCCACAATTTTGACTAATTTTGAGTGAAAAGACTATTTTACCCTTAATACAAGTTTAAGGCATTTTCTTCATATTCTCTTAAAATAATTCTAACAAAAATTAACTAAGGGCTATAAAACATAATTTAAATCATTTACCTCCATGTTGGGCGTTACAATTTCTCTCTCTTATCGTTTATTTATATGTTGAACTCAAGTATTTTCATTTTGTTTATGTATTATTTTGTTTTTATCATGAACTAACCTATTTTAGTTAAGGTTTTGATGGATCCTTGATTTTACTTGCTTAATGTATGAATTTCTTATTGTTCTTGGGTTCTATTGTTGTGATTAAGCATTTATCTCCATTTTTATTGTGTTTGGATGTGGGTTTTCATTCAAAAAACATGTTGAACATGTTGAGGGTGAGTAGCAATTCATGTGTGGCTTTTAGGGATAGATACCTTTGGTTGAGTGAAAACTAGAGATAGATAAATGTGACCTTAGCAATCTGGATAGGATTCCACAACGCTTAAGAGACCCTGAACTATTAAGTCTCAATTTTTTGGTGCAAAGACTTAATAGGAATAGGTGGGATGGTATAACCCGAGAAGGAGTGTCAAACATCTTGGGGAGTTCAATTTTTAGCCATCACAATAGAATTTGAGCAATTGGAATTCATAAGTTAAGTTAGTTGATCTTGGTGAAATTAAAAGCCCTAACTTCTTTGTTTTAAGAAGTTTGATCCATTTGCTTTAATTTAGTGTTGGTTTAAATTTCTTGCAAATTTTAATATTTTATTTTTAGTTTAATTCATTTTGTCTCCCATCAATCCAAATTCTTTATGTTCTTCAATTAGTGATAAATTAGAAATGTCAATAGTTAATATGCAATCTCTGTGGGACGATACTCATTTCACCACTTTATTACTTTTTTACGATCAGTGCACTTGCTAAATATGCATATGAAAACATGCATCAAGTTTTTGGTGTGTTGCCAAGGATAGTTGATTATTAATATTGATAGTATCTAGTTAATGCTAAATTGAAGATTTTATTTTATTTTTATAGTTAATCGTAAATATTGTATAGTCTTAAACTTGAGTTCTTTTGTTTGTAGTTTTTATTTTTGTTTTGTAGTTAAGCGTAAATTTTGTGAATGCTTAAGTTTGAATTTTTTCTTGTGTGAAGAATCATGGTAGAAATACATAGAACGTTGAGGGATTATGCTGTACCAACAGTGCAAGATTGCAATTATAGTATTACAAGGCCACTTGTTGCAATGAACTTTGAGATTAAGCCAGCAATAATTCAAATGATCCAACAATCAGTCCAACTTGGTGGAAATTCATATGAGTATCCAATTTTGCATATCGCTAGTTTTCTATAGATATGTGACACATTCAACCACAATGGATTGACTGACGATGTAATTAGGCTAAGATTGTTTCCATTTTCATTGCGAGATAAAGCGAAAGGTTGGCTCATGTCACACCCAGCAGAAACAATCACCACATGGGACGGATTAACAGAGAAGTTTCTTGCAAAATACTTTCCACCTACAAAGGTGGCAAAAATGAGAAATGACATTACCTCTTTCGTGCAAAATAACGATGAATCACTGTATGAAGCTTGGGAGAGGTACACAGAGTTGTTAAGGAAATGTCCACATCATGGTCTACCGGTTTATATACAAGTCCAAACATTCTACAATGGGTTGTTACCAAATATTCAATTTATGGTAGATGTGGCGGCAGGAGAAGTGTTAAATCACAAGACTCTAGAAGACGCTTATGAACTGCTTGAGGTGATTGCTAGCAATAACTACCAAAGACCTAATGAGAGAGCAATGCCAAAGAGAACAATGGGTGTACAAGAAGTTGATGCATTTGTCGCATTATCTGCACAAATTGCATCACTTCAAAAATAATTGGGAGGTATAAATGTAAACTCTATTCACTCGCCTATTCTAACTTGTGAATTTTGTGTAAGAAACCCTGCAAGTGTGGAATGCCAAGAAGGAAACCTGTTTGTCCTCTCAACAACTGAGCAAGTGAATTACAAGGCTAGTTCACAAAGGTTACAGAAAAACCCCTTTTCCAACACATGCAATCCGAGATGGAGTAACCATCCGAATTTCTCTTGGAGCAATCAAGGTGCACCAAGACTGATAGCCAATTACCAACCACTAGAGGTGAGAATAACCAAGTTGGAGGATATGTTTGAAAAATTTATGAATGAGACAAAGACACATCTCAGAAACCAAGGAGAGGATATGTTTGAAAAATTTATGAATGAGACAAGGACACATTTCAGAAACCAAGGAGCATCCCTTCGAAATTTGGAGGTTCAAGTAAGGCAATTGGCTGAACAATTGACAGAGAGATCTCAAGGTTCTTTGTCGAGCACAATAGTCACAAATCCTAGAGAGCATGTAAATTCCATTGATAAAATCTTGAAAATATATATTTTGTTAGTGATTCAATTGGATTATTTTTGGAAAAATGTGTTTAATTTGTGAAATTTAACTTAATTGTTTCATAAATGTCTTTTATGAGATCACGAGTATGTTTTGAGTGATTTCAGGTTTTTAAAATGATATTCAGATGAAGGTTATATCAATGATGGAATGTGGGACGACAAGAATCAAATGGTTTGTGATTTGGAGCTGAAACAGAGAAGTTAGGGTGATTTGAAGTTAAAGTGAAAATCCTTGAAAACGCTCCAGTTTTGAACATGCGACAGTAATTCGGCAATAACTTGAGCTGTAGATTTTGGATTGAGATGATTCTTAAACCGTTGGAAATCTGATTCAAAGGGCTACAATTCATATGTTACCACTTGGCAAGATCCGAACGTTATCATGCTCAAAAACCACCGTCTTGTCAAGATTTCAAGTTTTGGGGCCGAATCAACTATGCCTAGGCATAGTGCCGCGGCACAACTGCAAATCTGACTTTCTTAGATTAAATTTATGACGTGTATTTCTTGTTTTAAGAGTTCCAAAGTGATAAGGATAGTGGGAATCATAACCCTAAAACCCTAGGAGTATACATAGATGTCTTTAGCTGATTTTTAGGGAGAAAAAAAGGGAGAGAAGTTCAGTGGCTAGTTGGAGATTGGAAATTCCTGCAATTTTGAGTCATCAATTAGAGAAGTTTTTCTACTCTTTCTTATACTCATGTTTTTGAATACAATGACTTTTATTACTTAAAGTATGAACTAATTTTATTTTCTAGGGCTAAGATGCAGCCCAATTTTATGAATATGCATTGAATTATTTGTTGCTAATTTTTATTAAGTTTTGTTTTAAGTTTTATTATTGTGCTTAAAGCTTTCAATTCTTAAGGGCCCTAGTGTTGAATGATTTTATGGGTTAGGTTGAGATCGAGAGATGAAACCTAATTAGTCTAAGGTAAAACCATAGATTGAGCGAACACTAGAGATAGGTTACCGCGATCTATGAGGCTCTGGTAAATTCCATAGACCTTAATGATCTCTAATTGCTTAAATCTGATTAGAGATAATTCGGGTTAGTAATTAGGAGTTAATTTGTTAATTGTTCGAGATAAATTAGCGAAATATTAGGGAGTTTGGTCTTTAGAATAAACTTAACTGGGTTAACGGTAATTGTCAATGCATAGGATTAAACTGGTGTGAAATCCATGCCCTAGGTTTAGTCATATTGATTTCCTACTAAAGTGTTAATAAAAGTCTGTTGTTGTTTTGTTTCTAAGTTGTTTTATTTTTCATTGAATAATAATGAAAATCTAATTAATCAAATAACAATAAGATAGGTTAGTGTGGTACTTGGTATTAGTAATTCGCTTGGGTTCGACATTCGTATTCTCACACTTTATTACTTGCACGATTTTGTACAGTTGCGAAAATCAACAACAGCCATAACATTGAGGCGTGGTATAGTGTTGGAGAAACCTTGAAAAAGAGAAGAGTTAAAAGATCATGAAGTGGACAATCTCAAAACAAAAAGGTGTGCAAGATACTTAGGGGAATCTCAACCAAGCAAACAAGGAACAGTTTAAGGAATTCAGTGTAAGTGGGCACAAGTCAAAATTGGTGTTGGAAGAAACTCCAAACATTGGACTCAAACGATCACCATCTCATCTCAATTACGCATATAAGAATTTGAAGTTCAGAAAAGATGCTTATGAGAATGCTTGAAATTCTAAAGGAAAGACCAAGAGGTGGCAATGGGAAGTGAAGCACCCCACAAGGATCCAGATTAAGGAAGGACCATGGGAAAGTCGAGTTTTTGACTTTAACTAAAGCACTTATTGGGAGGCAACCCAAGTGTTTTTAGTTT
The DNA here is from genome assembly GCF_008641045.1 of Pistacia vera. NCBI lineage: Eukaryota > Viridiplantae > Streptophyta > Magnoliopsida > Sapindales > Anacardiaceae > Pistacia > Pistacia vera. The sequence goes on from NW_022196305.1 coordinate 339,861, forward strand.
ATTTGGTTTTTATTGAAGTTTATTTTTAATTTCATAACTTATTTTTAGTTTGATGAGGTTTGATATTTCCTTATTAATCTGTAATGTGTTTTAACAAATTGGTGCACCATGAGTTTTCGTGCCTTGATAGATTTGCATGGTGATGAAGATGACGAATAGATGTCGAGCATTGACTTAGAGGACACACTTCGTGGATTAATTAGGGGAGTATTTCTTAACCCTTCTCTTTCCTCTATTCCTTGTTCTTTATTGTGTGACATTGAGGATAGTGTTAATTTAAGTTTGGGGATAGGGAAAAATTTGAAAATTTTCTTCTTTCTTTGATTTGGTTTGTTTATTTTTGCTTTTTTTGTGTGAGTGATTTGGTTTGAAGTATTGTTGTTCAAGTGTGTGTTTTGGTGTGTGTTTTGGTGTGGTTATTTTACTCATGTTTGTGTGTTTAATGCTTTTTGGTTGTGCTTATTTTGAGTTTCATGTGTGTTGTTAAAAATAATGCCCAAATGATTCATATAAGTCCATGATGGGAATTTGATTGTTGAGAATTTTATTTTGGAAAAGTATAAGGTATTTCTTTAACATGCTTAGAGGCATTTTATGTGAATGTTCTGAAGTCTTGATGATGTTGATGAATTCTAGAACCTAGTTGAGAATTGCTTGAGGCGAAATCCTAGATTAGAAATTGTTGAGGAAATGATTTATGCATTTTTTTGGATCGTTTGATCCTTTCTAGCCAACCTTGTTTTGAAATTGTCTCGAGTCACCTCGTTTAAGCCTTTTAATTATATTTGCTTCTTTTTTTTCCCTTATGCAACCAAAAATTATCCAATCCCTTTACCTAAACACTTTACAAACCCTTTAGGAGAATTCCGGACCATACGTTTAACATAAAGAGCAACGAAGTTGCATGACTAAGTGATTGTTTAACAAATCATAAGTTTGGGGGCTGAGAGGAGGCAGCAAAAAAAGGCAAGCAACCCCAAGTGATTCATCATTTGTTGTATTTATGCTTTTACTGCTTTTACTTCATTAAAGAGAGAGAGAGGAGAAGAAGAAGAAATTCAAAATAAAAAATAAAGAAATTCATAAGTTTGGGGGTTGTGAAAGATGTGCCATTGTTTGGAGGTTGAGCAATAAAGGAAGGTCATGACTTGAAGTAGTTCTTTCTGTTTGCATGAGGAAAACCAAGTTCTCTTACTTTGTTTTACCTATCCCTTCTTTGGAGCTACCTACCCTAGCATAACATTATAAGCTTTAAAGACCTTTTGATCTTAAGCGATGTCTGATCTATATTAGTGGAGAGTAGTTCGATATTTAGGCTTATGGAGTCTACTATGTAATAACTCCTTCATACTAGGATACTCATAGAAATACATCAAGTAAATATATTTATATTAGCAAAAGTAAATGGTCCCAAAATTTTCTTTTAATACATTTAATCATTCTTTATACAAAGTAAGGCATCATTAGTAAAAGTTATCAAAAACAGTGAACAGTGTAGCTATTACTCCTCGCTTGCCGACGCCTATCCGACCGCGTCCTCACCTAGATCCTGCAAACACAAAGAAAAACAATGGGGTGAGCACAAAATAATGCTCAGTAAGTAAATCCTCTACTCGTCTATCCCCGTAACTGTTTCTCTTAATTCTTTCCTTACACTCTTCTCATATCATTTATTTTCTCTTTCTGTTTCTCTTTCACATAACTCTTTTCTATCAACTTTCTATTGTATGTCACGGCCTCATCTTACTGGAGGCACGGTTGAGTGGAGATCACAAGGCACCCACCCACTCTTCGTGACTTCTACTCATTTTCTTCCTCTATTCTTTCTCATATTTTCTCATTCTTTCTCACTGGAATTTCACGGCCTCATCTTACCGGAGGCACGGCCGGGTGGAGTTCATAAAGCACCAACTCACTCTTCGTGACTTCCGGGTGGAGTTCACTAAGCACCAACCTATTCTTCATAACTTCCGGGTGGAGTTCACAAAGCACCAACCCATTCTTAGATTTTTCTCATTCTCTTTACTTTTAGAGTAGCCCATTCACAAAGTTCTCTACTCTTTTTGAAACTACTTCTCAATGCACAATTAATGCACTTATGAAATGCACAAATGCAATATTGCATCAAAACAGTCATTCTGCGTAGGTCACACTCAAGAAAGCATAACTTGCGTTATACACCTCGGATTGCTACGGTTTTGGACTCTTTTTAAAGCTTAGAGACAGGGCTACAACTTTTATGTTTTGGTCTCAACCCAGTTCAATCTGTAAGATGCCCAAAAGTCACTTAGAAAGTCACGGCCGTGACAGGGCAGTTTTCACTTAGGCATATCATCAAACATTAATTGTGCATAAACAAACCCTAATTCAATTATCATTCTATTTAGTTCTCAAACCATCCAAAATGAGAGAAAAACTCTCTTGTAGCATCACATACCTACATGGCAAACACACTCCACAAAAATTTCTCCAATTCTTTCAATCTCAACCCATCATCAAATCATCACATATACTTCTCATATTCAAATATATCCAACAAGAAGCATAATTCATCATCAATCTCATCTCAATTTCTCAATAATCACAACATATGCATATTTAAAAGAAATCTCTACTCACTTGAATTCTTAAATTTTAGCTTGAGTTGGATTTTGAGTGGAATTTACTTACCTTGTGCTTGAGTAGTCTCTCCTAAGCTCTCTATTCTTGTTGGATTCCAATCTTCTCTTAACCCTAAGCATAAACTTCATAAGAACTCAAACTTTACACAAATAAATCATAGATAAAGAGCTTGATTCCTTACCTTTTGATGCCTTGAATCAAAACCCTATGAAAATCTACTCAAAAGCCCTCAAATTCCTTGGAAAAGTGAATGAAAATTTGAGAGAAAAAAGGAGGAGGAGTGTGGGGGGTGGAATGAACGAAAATGAGGGTTTCAAACCCTTAACACTTTAATTTATAACCACACTTTCCCATTTTGCCCTTACTCTTTCTTAGAAATTCCATCTATGTCCCTTAGTCAATTTACAATAATGCCCTCATTTTTAATGCATTCTCTATGAAATTCTATCTCTTTTCACTCCCCACAATTTCAACTAATTTTGAGTGAAAAGACTATTTTACCCCTAATGAAAGTTTAAGGTATTTTCTCTACATTTTTCTTAAAATAACTTTAACAAAAATTCAACTAAGGGCCAACCAATATTAACAATATATCAATGCAAATGAAAGAAAAACAATAAACATTCAAGCAAGGGTGTCAAAGCCAGGCGGTCCGTTACATACTACCATTTTATAAACTTCACCTTTGAGCATAAAAGAATTCGAGAAGTCGGAAGGTGCATTGAAGTGGGGATTACCTACTTAGGGGACCAATAGATAAAGATAATCAATTCATTTTATGACTTTTGGCATTTTCATGTAATTAAGTTTTAACAATTTTTGAGACTCGCATTTGCAATCCAATCTGGGCATTTCTTTTTATGTTCAGTTTTCATTTCCTTTATTATTTATGTTTATATTATTTTCTTTTGTTGCATTTTGTTTTTGTTGCTCGAGGATGAGCAAGCCTTAAGTTTGGGGGTATTTGATAATCCTAAGGTTATTCTTATGATTTTAGTAGGATTTTTAATACTTCTCATCGGATTTTGGCCTAAATTGTTACTCAATTCAGTCTATTTTACATTTCAAGTCTAAATCCTTTTTTGGAGAGAAACGACGCAAAATTGAGCTCATTGACCCAGTTTTGAGATTGATTGGAAGCACCCTTGAAGCTTGATCTAACCGGAAACCAAGAAGAGTGAAGATTCAAATGAAAAGACAAGTGGAGGGCAGTTCCATAAATTCAAGCCTAAAAAACAAAACTTCGTCGTGGTGAAGTTTCCCCTGGAATTTAAGTGTCGTGAATTTAACTAACTTCGCCATGGCGAAACTAGAAAAATTCATTTTTTGAAAACAACACGTTTTACGTCTAAGGCTTATTGTCCTAGGGTTTTAGGTTATTATTTAAAGAAAAGTTAGTCATTATAGAATGGTTGTCATTTGTAAAGGAGTTTTGAAGCGAATAAGAGTTTTTGAAGATTTGGGTTCCAAATTAGAGAAGATTTCTCCCTCTTTTCATTTATTTATATGTTGAACTCAAGTATTTTCATTTTGTTTATGTATTATTTCATTTTTATCATGAATTAACCTATTTTATTTAGGGTTTTGATGGATCCTTGATTTTATTTGCTTAATCTATGAATTTCTTATTGTTCATGGGTTCTATTGTTGTGATTAAGTGTTTATCTCCGTTTTTATTGTATTTGGATGTGGGTTTTCATTCAAATAACCTGTTGAACATGTTGAGGCTGAGAAGCAATTCATGTGTGGCTTCTAGGGATAGATACCTTTGGTTGAGCGAAAACTAGAGATAGATAAATGCGACCTTAGTAATCTGGATAGGATTCCACAATACTTAAGAGGCCTTGAACTAATAAGTCTCAATTTTTGGGTGCGGAGGCTTAATTGGAATAGGTAGGATGGTATGACCTGAGAAGGAGTGCCAAACATCTTAGGGAGTTTGATTTTAGTCATCACAATAGAATTTAAGCAATTGGAATTCATAAGTTAAGTTAGTTGATCTTGGTGAAGTTAAAAGCCCTAACTTCTTTGTTTTAAGAAGTTTAATCCATTTGCTTTAATTTAGTGTTGGTATAAATTTCTTGCAAATTTTAATATTTTGTTTTTAGTTTAATTCATTTTGTCTCCCATCAATCCAAATTCTTCATGTTCTTCAATTAGTGATAAATTAGAAATATCAATAGTTAATACACAATCTCTGTGGGACGATACTCATTTCAACACTTTATTACTTTTTGCAACCAGTGCACTTACTAAATATGCAGATGAAAACACGCATCAAGTCCCTTGCCAAAGGCATCCACTACTGTTTTAGATGGGTTGGAGATCTTCTTCTTGTTGAATTGACTAACATATTGTCGAAACGACTCTCCCCAATGTTGGTAGACCCTATAAAGGTTAGCAGACAACTTTTCCAATTTCTTACTGCTAGCCAATACAACTTCCAATTCCAATAAATAGATAGGAAATTAAGTTAAGGAATACCAACTATGAAAATAAGGGCTTTCGTTGGTAAAACTTGTGGAAAATGTCAACTTATATATAAAAGGGAAAGTAATAATAGTTTTTTCTAGAGACAACAAGAGCAAGCATGGGTACCAGGTATATCTTTATGGGAGAACAATATGTTCCCACCCAAGGTTTCACGAAAGGACACTTTCCCATCCATTAACTTTCAAAATGACACTTTCCTAGCCTTCGCTCATTTTCTTCTCGTTTCTTCCCTTTTCTTCTTCTTCACCTGTCAAGAGTTTTCAGAAGACGTGCTAATTTTCTCCATTTCCTCATCAATCTAAATCTCTTGTGAAACGACAATCGAAATTGCAAAAATGCTTTCTCGCCTCTGCAATAAACCAATCAAACTAGAGTCTTTGCCACAAAATCTTGCAGCAAAGGTGTATTCACACCATAAAATCTTTTCCATAATATCTTTACCCTCCAATTCCTTACGGAAAATGTCGTAGAAGCTCAAGAAATCAATAGAAGGATATGGTTGAGCTATTCACCCCTTCAGTTTCCTTCACTTCACCCTTGCAAATGTTGTTCATCAACTGATAATAGTGATCTTCCAAAATGCAATCCCTATAAATAAATTTAAAAAAAGTAGAGCTTGCTTCTTTCGTCTTAGGTAAGCTGTTTTCAAATAATAATGGTTCAGATTCACTAGTACTTTTCAATGAAAAAACATCAATGTGATTCTTCTTCTTATTGTTTCTCTTGTCTCTTTGTCTTTTCACCCGTTGTTTTCATTTTTTGACATTGCTTAAGATTGGTCCATCTTCATCCACAAACATTAAACAATTTCAAAAATAAATAAATAAAACATTATTGTTTTTGTGAATCTTTTTTCATTAATATTTTGTTATAAACTTTGGCTCTTCACAGAAGGTTGATTTTGATTATTCTTTAATGGGGCTTTCTGTACATTAAAGTAGAATGCTTAGTGTCTCTCTTTCGTCTCTCTTTCATTTCATTTCTTTATGATTTGATCTTTTGTGGTAGGTCGTCACACAAAATAAAAAAAGAATGGATGGAGAAGATGATAGAATTTGAGGTGGGCTTGACTCCTCACCCAATAAGGCCTTATTGGGTGAGAAGTCAAGCCCACCTCAAATTCTATCATGGTATTAGAGCCCAGGTGTAGTTGAGTTGAGTGATTGACCAGTAGGTGAGGAGTTAGAGTCGACAACTACCCCCAGTAACAGGCATGACCCAACATATGGGCTTAACCGTGAGGGGGAGTGTTGGAGCCCTACACCGGCTAGGCATGCTCAAGCCTACTAGTTTATAAGAGGGGGTAATCCTCCCATTCAATAAGGCCTTATTGGGTGAGGAGTCAAGGCCACCTCAAATTTTATCATGGTATCAGAGGCTAGGTTTAGTTTAGTTGAGTTGAGTGATTGACCAGCGGGTGAGAAGTTAGAGCCGACAACTACCCCCAATAATAGGCAGACCTAACATATGGGCTTGACCGTGAGGGGGAGTGTTGGAGTCCCACACCTACTAGGCACGCTCAAGCCTACTAGTTTACAAGAGGGGGTAATCCTCCCATTCAGTAAGACCTTATTAGGTAAGGAGTCAGGCCCACCTCAAATTCTATCAGAAGAAGGAGGTTCCACCGCTGGATCTTTTGGCTACTACTCTGTTTTGAGATTAGAATTCTTAATTGTGGGTGGTGGTTTTTGAAGAAATGTCATCAGACATGTTTGCGAAGAATCCAAGGGTGGTGGGGGAAGCGAAACGGCGGTTTCAGCGAATCCAGGAGGTGGCGCGAACAATCTCACTTAGTGACGGCGATGAGAACGCAACTAGTTTATTTACAAAAGATTAAATAACGTAATTACCCTTTAATTGTATTTTGAATTACTGTAATATCCTTCTTCAGTTAAAGTTAACGGACAATAGGTGGGAAAGTGTCATTTTGAAACTTAACGGGTGGAAAAGTGTCGTTTTGCCAAACCTTGGGTGGGAAAATGTTGTTCTCCCTGTCTTTATCCCCAAATTAGACATTTTGAAGATGCAATTGATATCCCCAAATAGGGGTAGGATCCAAATTTTAAATTTTAGTATTTATTTACTTTTTTTAATATAATTATAGTGTTTTTTATAAAGCGATTCCTATTTAATTTTGTATTAACTTTCTCTTTTGCTAATTTTTTTTAGAAGTAAACAATAATGTACACCATAATATTAGTAATTATATATTAATAATCAATTAATTATATAAAAAATACAATCAATAATTAGATTAAAGTATTGAAATACTAAATACCCATTCATAAACATGTGGACACACATTCTATATTTAAATTTAAAATAAAACACGTTGGTCCAAAAATAAGTTCTAAATTCTTTTTGTATATTAGTAAGGTAATTTCCTTTTTTTTTTTTTTTTTTTTTTTTTTGTCATTCACGTTCTTATATGGTAATCATAATTTTAAATATTTAATTCATTAATTATTATATTTCGGGTATCCGAGTTAGGGCTATCCTAAAATCAATTTAAAGATCAGTTTTCTTTTCGTTGCGTTATATCCCCTTTCTAATAGGGCGAGAACCCATAAGGAGAATAAGAATGTTAAATTTAATTATTATTATATTTATGTTAAACCTAAAGGACAAAATGTTACTTTTAGAAACTATTGGCTTAAAGGTTGATGTTAAACCTTTAGAACATGTTATTCTAATAATACAAAAATCATAAAAATGTATTATTTTGACTTCTATTCATCTGTGACACTAATAACAATAATTATAAGGTTGGGGATGTGTGCCAACAACCATTTTGTTAAAATATTTATTTCATCAAGTTTTAAATATTTCTTTCATTTTTTATTTTATAAAATATCAAATTTATTTATTTTGTATTGAAATTATTATATATGTAGAACAAAAATAATTTATTTCAACAATTTTTGATAATTTTCATAATAAATATAAAAATATTTTTATGTTAAAGTACGTAACTTAACCTTTCTCTGAAAATAGGCAGAACAACATCTTCGAACCTGAAGTTTTCCCTAACGACAATTTTCTACCCAAAAAGTTTGAAAACGAAAACTACCCACCATTGTTAATTTTGTTCATTAACTTAAATTGAAGAAGGATAGGATGGTAAATTGAAAAATAGTTAAGGGGTAATTATGTCATTTTACCCCCTAAATAAATTAAAAAAAAAAACCTAGACTACTCTTCCAATCTTCTTCTTCTCCATCTCACCCTCTTCCTCCCATCTTCATCTCCCCATCTAGCCAAATCGCACTGACTGGATGCCATTCCGACGAAATCACACCTGGCCGAATGGAATTTGGCTCAAATCGCACCCAGTCAAAATCGTACTCAGCCTAGTGCGATTTGGTCAACAACTGGCGGGGCTGCTGGATTTTTGTCGCTGTCTTTGACGAAATTTGAAGGTGTATTGCCCAATCAGTCAATAAGCTCAATCATCCAAAAAAAATCATCAAATTGAAACTAAATCGATGAAAAAACATTAACCTAGTTGCGACGGCAGGAGGTGAGTCTCTATCGGCAAACAGTAGGTTATCAAGCATCAGGGTTAGGGGGTTTTGTAGAGTGGAGGTTGATGGTTCGAATGGTGGTGTTTGATTGAAATTTGGCTGCCATTTGTCGCTGAAATTTGGCTTAGAACAACAACACCCTAATTTTGCGATTGTCGGGGAACGGTGGAAGGAGAGGCTTGAGAACTTTGGGGTTTTGGTTAGTAGAGGTAGGGAAAACTAGTGGTAGAGTCAAGGAAGTCCAACAACTTCAGATTCCAACCAGACTAGGCTAGAGACAGGGTCATGCGTGGCTGGAAAAATTCACAAAAAAGGCCAAATCTGGCTAAAAAATGATTAATGAGGCAAGAAGGATGTTGCAAACAGGCTTAGGGTGATGGATTCTGTCGATTTTGGTAAACAATCTGGCTAGATTTAGCACAATAGCCCAATAGTAGGCCAGTAGTGAAGAGTGAGTTGAGAGAAAGCCATTTTTTTTTTCCGATGGTGGTTTTGGTGGAGAGTTTAGAGTTGGTGAAGGTCCAGGTGTAGGTGGCGACAGAATTGCAGCCAACCAGTTGCGATTTCAGATGGTCGACTAAGATATAGGATTTGGATTTGAAGAGGAAAGTGTATTTTCATTTTTACTGTTACTATACCATTTCAAGTAATGGATTTTATTAACAAATCTTAACGTTGGGTGGTAAACTATCGTTTTCAAACTTTTTAAGTAGTAAATTTTCATTAGGGCAAACTTTGGGAGGGAACATGTCATTCGACCCTAAAAATAATTTGTGATACATTTGTATTATGTTTATTTGTATTCTTTTTAGCTACAAGTACAATATATTTATAACAAATTTATTATATATTGTTTGTAAAAAAAAAAAAAAAATTATAGTACACAAGAAAAGAAAAGAAAAGAATATATATTCTTAATTTATAAAAAAACAAAGGAATCACGATACTTCTTAAATGATGTTGTTTGAGTAGGTGCTCTTTATAAGAATGTTTATAATCAATAAAAGGTATTTTTCTACATCGTGTAATTCGTATTTATTATATGTTGTGATCTTCGAATGGTAAAACCGTGACGAGGGTATCGAGTGTTTCAAATCTCAATAGTGATCACATATTGTGGTCATTCTAGAAATTTCCATAGTCTAGTATTATTCTGACTAAGGACACATATAATACAGTAAGGCTATCATAGTGTTGAATGACCTTGTGAAGGGTAGTGACTGATCTTACCTGTCAAGGTTGTTTGCTGACAACCTGGTGCAACACATGCATGGGTGCTTGCTATAGGCAAGTTCATCAGACAAACCCACTAGAGGATTCCACATAGATGGAAACCCTAGTGTAAGTGGAATAAATCCTCTAACAGATGGTGGCGCATGTGATCCTTAGATTTGAGATCACTGGAGCGCCTTGTGCACCAATTGGTGTAGTTTGACACTAACTCAATGTTGTTTTATTAAGGACTATCAAAATGGTAGTGGTTGGCTACATCGAGAAGTGTATCAAGACTATGGTGGATTAACAAAGGATTCATCACTCTTGGGTACGAGAGGAATTATCTCACTAAGCAATTCAATAAATGGCAACGACACTAAATCTGTGGCCACAGTGAGATTGAGTTGTAGCTTAATCCAATCTATTCTGGTTGTTGGTCCAATAATTGAATACAAAGAGATCAAGGATATTTGAGGTTGACACTATTTTTGTACCTCAATCTTGATGAGATAGTGAATGATGGAGGGATTTGATTGCACAATAATCATATCGTTGATAAATAGTTGTTTCGTTGAATCTGAATCTATCGGGTGGCCATGATGCCTTGCTAGAGGCCAATCTTAGTCTGTGTTTAGTGAGACGATTGATTGAGTGCCAATCGTGATACTACTCACTACCAATATGATGAGGAGCCTTTAGGTCACACACATAGAAGATAGATAAAGGATAAGTAAGTGAGAAGGGCATTTTTGTTTTTTAAGATGAAAGGGTATTTTGGTAATCTCTCAATGCAATTAGATTTGTTGAGGTCATTGCCTTTATTTAATTTCATATGGAAATTAAAATAAGTGAGATTGTGTGTGTGTGTGTGTGCGTGTGTGTCTGTAAATATATATATATGTGTGTGTGTGTGTGTGTGTGTGTATTTAAATGTTATATTATTAGTTAATATTAATATTAATGAATATAATATAAATTCAAATTCAAAATTAAAATACCAATATTAGAATTACCTTGTTTTGGTAATGGAATAATGCTAATCTAATTATGGAATAAGTTGATGGCTATTCCATATTAGATTAGGGTTTTAATTAGTGCACTATTTAAGTGCAACTAAAATTAAAACAATTTAATAATTCATTCAATCAAAATAAACCCTAGCCGCCCTCTCTCTCTCTCTAAACCGTGAACCTAATTGTTGGAAAAGAGAATTTTTTCAAGGAAAAATTCTGCATTCTTGTTCCTTGAACCAATTGGTTTAACTAGTGCATAAACCTATTGGTGATTGTCGTCCTGTCTTCATGTGGATACCGCTCGTGCATTCTTTCCTTGGAGTGAAAGCAAACGCAATCAAAATCAATTGAAGGAGTCTCCTAATGCTGGTATGAAATTTTATTTATGTTTAATATAACTTCATGTATGAATTATGTAAATCGATATAAGGATCGCGAAGAATCAAGATTTATGGATCAAATAATTTTTGTAATTCCGCTACGTAAATCAATTCATAAACCTACAGATGCAATGGTTAAAAAAAAATAGTAAGGGTGCAACCAAACATACTCCATTAAATTATGCAATAGATAACATTTAGTGGAAGATTAAAAAAATGATAGGATTTGGTTTACCAATGTGAATAGATAAGAAACACCAAGTTGGAGTTCACTAGCCATATTTATCTAAGGTATGCATAGAGATTATGGCATTGTCAAACTTCCCAATTCTTACCTAACATGTTCAAATCCCAACTTGATATAGTTGCTCCTAAACCATCAAACAAGAAGAGGAAAACCACATTAAGCACTTATTTAAATGTGGGACATGAAGATGAACTAGGCTTCGCAGAGGAATATGAGTTTGATAGTTCATCAAATTATGAAATGAGGTGAATGAACCAAAGGTTGGTATGTTTGGTGTAGATAGTGATGTTGAACAACATGGTGAGTGTTGACCTCTCATGTGTTTTGATGTGCCAAAACTATCCAAAAAGTTGATTGATCACTAACCAAAACATGCTAAGGTATGGCACAAGTCATAACCAATCCAAAACATACTTGTTAGGTGGTATGACCGTGCGCGAGCAAGGCATGACCGTTCAGTACCATAAAAGTTGCCCAGATGAACGTGCCATTTTGCACAACATCGTTACAATGGTTGTTCATCGTTCTGCCCAAAAGTGTGTCACCTATATGACCATCTTGCACGACCATTCCATTCAAGACAAGAGTCAAGATAATTCAAATTCATAATCTTTTGCACTCTTGACTACTTTTCAAAAGTCAAAGTCAAAACTCAAAATATCAAAAGTGGAATGACTATTCTCCATGATGGAATGACCATTCTTATCTTAAGAGTTTTTACATGATATCGTTCCAAAATGTCTGGAAATCTGGTGAATTTGGAAGAGCCTTGGGTCAGACTGTTCCGTGTGATGAAATGACTATACAATGCATTTGCACAATCATACGGCGTGGTGGAATGATCATTCCAGGAACCCTAGATCTGAGAAAATATATTTGTTGTGTCAAAAAAAATCATCGGCGATTATGGAATGACTATTCCTCTAGGTTCTACACACTTTATCAGAGCTGTATTAAATGAAGCAACAACTAATATTTGAGAGCTTATAAAAACTCAACATTTTTATGCTAAAGGGTACAAAATAGTCTTATCAAATCAGAGAACATTCTCATATAATCCCTAAAGCTCAAAATCCAAATCACATACTCTCACTTGTACTCATTTTGTAAACCTTTGAGAGTATCTTTGTTCTTATTATGTGTATAAGCTTATGTAGAAGAGGTAATCATTGATAATCATATTTTTTACACTATGATTTTGCATTGAATTTTGATAGGATTTAGGATCATACACATTTGGCATCATAGATTTCCAATTGTTTGATAGATGATGATGATGAGGAAGCCAAGGAATGGATGTCAGGATTTTGCACAAAAATCGGCCTTTACAGATTAATCAAGGGAGTATCTCGTAACCTTTACTTTTGTTTTTTTCTATTCCTTGGATGTGCATGATATGACATTAGGGACAATGTCATTTTAAGTTTTGAGGTAGGAAAATTTTGAGAATTTGTGTGTTTAGTTTGTTTGCTTGTTTCTTTTTGTTTAATTTCTTTGATTGTATTTGTTTAGTGTGTGTTGGTTGTTGTTGCCTAGATAATTGCATAAGTCCATGATGAAACTAATTGTTGGGATATTATTCTTGGAAATGTTAAGCATTGCTTCAAGTTTAGGTTGGTTGACTTGATTTAGCTTGAGGTTGTTGAGTGGTTCACCACCATTTTCATTCTTTCGGCATGTTTAGAAACATTTTATGTGGTTGTGAAGTCTTGATAATGTTGTGGCTCTAGAACCTAGTAGAGAAGTGCTGGGCAAATTCTAGGATTAGACATTGTTGAGGAAATGATTTAGGCATTTTTTGGAACGTTTGAGCCTTTCCAGCCGACCCTGAATCCCTATCACCCATTTGAGCCTTATGAGATTATCATTACCTTATTTTCCTTGCAAACAAAAAAATTGTCCAATCCCTATACCCTAAACACTTTATCATACCCTTAGGAGAATTATGGACCAAATGTATCCCAAAAGAGCTTTGAGAGGTGTGTGAATAAGTGATGGACCAAAATCTTAAGTTTGGGGTTGCAAAATGGCACGAAGAAGGGGCAAGAGACCTCAAGGTGTTGTAAATATTTGTAATTCAAAAAAAAAAAAAAAAAAGAGAGAGAAGAAAAAAAAAAATTCTTTATTTCGTCAAAATCAAAAATAAGAAATGCACAAGTTTGGGGTTGTAAAATGTTGATACTTTGATTGGTGGTTGAGAAAGAAAGTGGAGATTGATAGCTCTTAGTGTTTGCATGAGGAAAACCGAGTTCTCTTACTTTGTTTATCTTATCCCTTCCTTGGGCCCACTACTTGAGCCTAACGTTATAAGCTTGCAAAGACCTTTTGATTCTTAGCGATGTCTAGTCTACACTAGTGGAGAGTAGTTCCATACTTAGGCTTATGAGTCTGCCACCATTTGATAAAATTTACATTTCTGCATAAATAATCCTGAAGTTAAATGTGGACTGAAGTGGGGACACCTACTCGGGGGACTAATAGAGAAGTTAGTCGATGCACTTATAACTTCTGGGAGTGTTGAACATTTTCTAGTAATAATTTTTCAGCAACCTTAGAGACTTGCAAAATTCTAGGCATTCTTGTGTTGAGTTTGAGTCTAATTTTTGTTTGTTCCTTTTTAGTTTTGTTGTTTTGTACTTTTGGTTGTTTGTTGCTTTTCTTTCTTTGAGAGTTTATTCCTTTTTGCTCGAGGACGAGCAAATCTTAAGTTTGGGGTATTTGATAATCATATTTTTACACTATAATTTTGCATTGAATTTTGATAGGATTTAGGATACTTTCATACAATTTGGGCCATAATTGCTACCTAATCTATTAATTGTCTTTGCAGGCCTAAACGATAATTTTTAGCATAAATGACAGTTTTGAGCATAAATGTGTAACTTGAGCTTGGAAACTCGAAATGACCTGAATTTGATAGCTTTGGAAATCTAAGAAGAAGAGCTACAACTTCAGTTTTGGGTTTTTCCTAATTCACTGGACAAGGGTAAAACTTGCTTGAAGTATTAAAGTACCTGGGAACAGAAGAAAAAAACATCTTTGGATGTGCTTCAGTATTTCTGCCATAACTTGAGCTGTAACCTTGGATTGTGATGATATTAAATGACCAGAAATATAATTGAAAGGGCTACAATTCATATGTTTAACACTTTTCCATATCAAACTCTATCATGCTCAAAATTGGCTCGAAATTCTTGCCGCCCGGCGAGAAAAAAGCTTCCCCGCAGCGAAACCTGCATCAGATGTAAAAAATAAACGACGCATTTTGGCTTGCTAGGGCTTGGTCCTTAAGTGAAAGAGGTATAAATTAGACAAAAAGAAAAGAAAAAAGTCTTGGTTCGTCATTTGGGAGGCAGCTCATGGAAGGAGAAGATTATTGAAGATTTGGGCTTCAAACGAGAGATTTTCTCCATCTTTTTACTTTGTTTGAATGATACTCTGATTCAGTTTGTTTTTCTTATTTTATTTCGTTTTTGATTATGAACTGAGTTGTTTAGCTAGGGTTTGTGTAACCTTGATACAATGATTCAATTTATATATGATTTACTTTGAGTTTTAATTTCATGATTGAGTGTTTATCTCTTTGCTTAATGACTTTGGGATGCTTGATCACCATTCAATGTTTGGTTGTTCACAATAAGACTGAGTGATTTGTGATTGTGCCTCTTGAGATAAATACCGTAGATTAAGCAAACGCAAGATAGGTTTGTGATCTATGAAATCTAGATAGAATTTCATAAAGCTTAAAAACTTTGAACTATTAATCTTCAATTTGTTGGGTGCGGAAGCTTAATAGGGATAAGTAGGGAAATGTAGCATGAGAAGGTATGTTTTACACTTAGGAATTCGATTTTCAATCAAGGAATTAGAACTTGGGTAATGATTCTATGATTTGGGTTAGTGATCTCTAGGTGAAATCAACACCCTAGCATTTTTTAGCATTGTTTAATTAGTTAATGTAATACCCAAGATATCAAGTATGTTCCAACTCAAATTAGTCCTTTAGATGTTAATTTTATTTAAAAAGCATAAAATCTAATTAAGGGCAAAATAGTCAATTCATTTGGAACGTATGAATCAATTATCCATAGAGAGGCTTAGGGGCAAAATAGTTTTTTGCCTATGGATAAACATTGAAAAAGTCAAGGATGAGTAGCTTCATTGCATTTAATGGCATTAATTAAGTAATAATTATGTCTAGTGTGAAATGACCAAAATGCCCTTGGAAGAATTAAGGACTTATGAGTTATACAATTAAAATAATTGGGCCAACTGCATAATTTTGGAAAATAAATGAATATTTTCCAATAAATGATGAAATTCGTTCAAGCCAAAGGAGAGAGCCTTTCTTCAACATTTCTTCCATTTTCTCTCAAATCTTCCATGAAAAAAGCTTTCTTTCTCTAGGTTTTCAAGGAGTTTTGCATAATTTTTCAAGAAGAACAAGATAGGAGCCTTGATCTTCAATTAGAAGGGTTTAAGTAAGGATTAAAAACTTTAGTTTTGATGTGATTTGAAGATTTGAAGTAGATGTTGAGGATAATGTTATATATGTAGGATTAAGGTGTAAAAGAAGTCAAAGGCAAAGGATTTGTTGGAGGAGTCTTTAAAAGGTAAGGAAAACCTCCCATGACTTTAGGGTTTATGCTAGGTTTGTAGATTTTTATGAAACCTTAAATTAAAGCTTTAAGGCATAGAATTAGTTGATGGCAAGTGTAGTTGAACTTATTTATTCTACTTATTGCCTTGAATTCATTATACGAAGTTATGGCATTTATGTTTTAGTTTGTTATGTTTGATTAAGAAAATGAAGTGTAGATGCTGATGGGGCAAAACTTGTAGTATGGGGCCACATGGTGTTGAATGGTTGCTATTAAGTGTTATGTGTTGTTTGCATAGCTTAAAATGTTATAGCAATAATGGATGATTATGGGATGAGATTTTACACTTCCTTTAAGATGTTAAAGCCTATAAGGGAGGTTTATTTGACCCATAGTTAACCTATTGGTTAATGTTAATAGGAATTGATGTGGCATAGTAAATATGAAATTCGGATTTAGTGGCTTAGGGGTTTTGTTAACCCTGCTTCAGTATTTTGACCATAACTGAGTTATAAAAATCAATGAGATGATTCTTGAAGAATTAGAAATCTAAGACACAGACCTATAACTTTTATGTTTATGCCAAGCCAATTCGTTTGAAAAATGATGGAAAATGGCCTGAAGCAAACTGGTTATTAAAGTTTAAGATTTAACATAATCATTCTTATGATTATGAATTGATTATTAATGTATTATTGTAAGTATGCCATGTACTAATTTTTACCCATCAGTTAGATGATATTTGAAGATAACTGGTCATGATGTTAATACATGATTAATGTTATGAAATGGCATGAAGTTGCAATGTAATACATGTTTTAAGATGATGTATTTGAGCAAGAGGTAATGTAAATGGATTGATAATCCATAGATGAATTAAAAGTATTAAGCTCACCAAAATATGTATTTACATGCCACAAGATGTTAGAGATGCAAATAGACATGATAGAGATGCATATAGACATGATGGAACACGTAAGCATATCCTCGTATACTGGTTGAGGAAGATGAATATATGCTTTAAAGGCTAAATAACGCGTAAGCATGCCTCTCGATGATATGAGCTCTAGATGAATTTGAGCTAGATGAATATATGCTTGATGCTAATTAACGCGTTAGCATATCCTCGTACTGTTGAGGAATGATGAACATATGCTTTAGATGCTAATAACGTGTAAGCATGCTCTCGATATATAACTCTAGATGAATTTGAGGCTAGATGAATTATGCTTTAGATGCTAATTAACGCTTAGCATATCCTCGTATTCTGATTGAGGATGATGACATATGCTTTAGATGCTAAATAACGCGTAACATGCCTCCCGATGATATAGCTCTAATATGATTTGGCTAGATGAGAAAGATAAATAATGCTTTAGATGTTAAATAACACATGCACGCCTCCAATGATATGAACTCTAGATGACTTGAGGCAAGATGATATGAAGTGCTTAAGATGCTAAGAAAAGTCCGATCGGCTAGACGTTAATGTTTCATATGCATTTAGTTGCATTACAGATTTATGATATTATTTACATCATGAGATGATTTTAGATGTTATTTATGATATGTGATGTGTGTGTACTATGTTTACAACTCATTTGTATGTGTACACATTGTGTTTATATAGCCATGGATAAATGATAAAAGCATAAGAATTAGTAAGAAAAGGGAAGCAACCTAGATGTAAAGGTAAGTGGTGTGTTAACAAATATGTTTGAATAAAGATCAAATAGTACATTTAGAATGAAACGGATCATTCCTTACTGAGCGATAGCGCTCACCCTTTCATTGTTGATTGCTTTGCAGGTAGACTAGAAGCGAGGGATGCTAGAGACAGCGGGACTACACTTGAGGGGAAACGATTTATTGTCATCTAGATGTTTTTATCTTGATATAAATAATGTAATGATAATATTTGTGAAATACCTCTGGAAGCTTCCACCCTATAAATATGTTTTGATTGTTAATTTCTAAAGTTGTAAATTATAAGTTTGGATCCTGCGTGCCATTTTATATGCTGTTTTGGATATTATTATTATTATCCTTATACAGATTTTTTCTAAATACAACTCGTTCTCCAGACATGTATCCTCGGGATTCTCTTTGAGGGATATTCAAAGGATACCTGACTGGAGGGGTTTTTACATTTGGTATCAAAGCAGTATTTTTTTTTACTTTAAAAAGGGGTGTTTTGAGATGTTTTCTATTTCGAACAGGCATTTATGAGATGTTGTACAATATCCCTCATGTAAAGCCCGCTGCTCAAGTTGTCCAATCGCTGTAAGTATGTTTACCTGATTTTATGTAAGATTGATTAGAATTACGTTATAGTGTGATAGTGAAAGGGAATAATATGAGGAAAACCAGGAGAACAGATCCAGGTCGCAGTGATGCTTCAAATGCATAAGATGTTCCAACTACACCTAATTCCTAACCCAGCAGTTGCTACTTCAAGCATCTCCGGTTTAGATTTGCAACTTGGAGCGTATGATCCAGAGACTGTTAATAGAGCTTTAAGAGCCCCCACCGAAAAGTACAAGTACTCCGTGACACGTGACAACCAATGTGGTACCAAGTCAAGCGCAGGGACGTACTCTAGAAGCATTGGTTACCCTAGCAGATTGAACCAATTTATGGCCTCTCAATGTAACATCAGCCTCCAGAATTTAGTGGCACTAATGATCCAGTATGTAGAACAAGTTGTTGGCAAGGACAATGGTAAAGGCAAGAAAGGAGTCCCACCTAAAGCCAACAGGAAGGACAGGAAAGAAAAAAAAAAAAAAAAAAAAAAAAAGGGCTATTAGAGGAAAGGTGAGATCAGTTACTACAAGAGTTATTAGACAGGGCTTTTACAAGCCAGTTATTCCCCATGGGGTGCTCCAATCCTATTTGTGAAAAGAAGGATGATTTATGAGATGTGTTATGATTACCGTGAACTGAATAAAGTAATGATAAAGAATAAGTACCCATTACCCAGGATAGATTATTTGTTTGACCAATTGAAAGGTGCCTCAGTGTTTTCAAAAATTGATCTAAGTCAGGATACCATTAGGTTAGAGTGGCTAAGGAAGATATACCGAATGGCTTTCCGAACAAGGTATGGGCATTACGAATTTGTTGTGATGCCATTCGAATTGACTAATGCACCTTAATTTTTATGGACTTGATAACAAAGTTTTCCATGATGTCATTAACAAGTTCATAATGGTGTTTATTGATGATATCCTAGTTTATTCCAAGACTTTAGAAGAACATGCCGAACACTTGAGATTTGTGTTACAAAGATTAAGAAAGAAACAACTATATGCCAAATTTTCAAATGTGAGTTTTGGTTGGTCGAGTTACCTTTTTGGGTCATGTGATCTCTAAAGACGGTGTATCAGTGGATCCTAGTAAGTAGAGGTTAGAAGTTTTCTGGGCTTAGTAGGGTACTAGTGAAGTTCATGGAAGGCTTGCAAAGATAGCCAGACCACACAACTCTCACCAAGAAAGAAGTACCATTTGAATGGACTGAGGCATGCGAGCAAAGCTTTCAGGAGTTAAAGAAAAGATTAACGACGGCTGCAATTCTTACATTGCCAGAAGAAGGCATTGATTATGATATTTATGTTGATGCCTCCCATAATGGTTGGGGAGCAGTGTTGAGCAGCAAGGAAAGTTATTGCTTGTGCCTCTAACAACTGAAAGACTATGAGAGCAGATATCCTACCCATGACTTGGATTAGCAGTAGTGGTTTTTTGCTTTGAAGATATGGCGCACCTATTTGTTGGAGTGAAATGCAACTATACATGACCATAAGAGTTTGAAGTATTTCTTCACTCAAAAAGAGTTGAATATGAGACAGAGGAATGGTTAGAATTGGTGACAGACTATGATTGTGACATCAGATACCATCCAGGGAAAGCTAATGCAGTACAGATGCCCTTAGTAGAAAAGTCTCTTTATCTAAATCACTGTACAGGGACAATTACAGCAGGAGATCCTCCAAGAAGGAATGAATTGTGATCAAATGAGGATTGGCCCGAATGGAGATCAAACCCACTTTGGTGGGGAGATCTAGATGAAACAGTAAAGATGATACTTGCAAGATAATCTGCCAACGAATAATAGAGGGTAAGAGACAGACTTTAAAATAGTCAATGGGGCCACTGATGTTTAGAATAGAATATGTGTACCTCAAGATGATGAACTAAGGAATAAAATCCTTAGTGAGGCACACAATACACTTTATACAGCCCACCCTGGGAGTGTAAAGATATATCAAGAGTGTAAGAAAAGTTATTGGTGGTCAGTTGAAAAACGACATTGCCGATTATGTTGCCAGATGTTTAACATGTCAACAAGTAAAGACAGAGCATCAAAGACCATCAGGATTACTCCACCCTAGAGATTCCTAAATGAAATGGAGGATACTCAATGGACTTCATTGTGGGACTCCTAAAGTTCAGCAAGGTAATGCAATATGTTGTGGTTGATAGAGACCAAGACAGCTCTTTTCTACCTATGACATAAGATAGATGCATTTCGATTGGGGCAATAGATCAAAGAGATTGTGAGATTACATGGAGTACCAAGACGATCGTATCAGACAGAGATACCAGGTTCATATCGCTTTCTGGGTTGGAATGCAGAGAGCTTTGGGTACAAAGTTAGCCTTCATTACGGCTTATCATCCTCAAACTGATGGCCAAACTGAAAGGACACTAGGTGATTGAAGACATGCAGAGAGCTTGTTGTATGGATCACAAGCACAATGGAGTGATGTACTTCCACTAATAGAATTTGCCTATAACAACAGCTACCAATCCCCTATCCAGATGGCCCCATTGAAGCATTATTGGAAGAAAGTGCAGATCCCCTTTGTATTGGGATGATATTGGAGAAAACTCCTTGATTAAGCAGTTGGACCAGAGATGACCCAAAATGATTGAAGATGTTAAGCTTATTAGAGAAAGAATGAAGCAAGCTCAAGACCAACAAAAGAGCTATGCTGACCTAAAAGAAAAGAAGTGGAATTCCAAGCGGCGACAAAGTTTTTGTAATTTGTGCCTTATAAACATATTATGAGATTTGGAAAGAAGGCAAGCTCGCTCCACGTTACGTTGGACCCTTTGAAGTATTGGAAAGGGTAGGCAAAGTAGCTTATAGACTTGCACTGCCAATGAGCATGGAAAGAGTCCATAAGTTTTCCATGTCTCTTTGTTGCGTAAGTATGTTAGTGATCCTTCACATGTGCTTCAGATGGAGGAAGTGAAATTACAGGATAATTTGGCGTATGAGGAAATGCCCAATTCAAATCCTTGACAGAAAGGTAAAGGGCTTAGAACACACAAATTCCACTTGTTAAAGTGCTTTGGAGGAATCACAAAATGAAGAAGCTGCTTAGAATGAAGCAAGATATGAGAAGTCGATATCCGAAGCTGTTTCTATAATTTCGAGACGAAATTATTGTAAGGGGGAGGAAATGTAATACCCAAGATATCAAAGGTATGTTCCTAACTCAAATTAGTCCTTTAGATGTTAATTTTATGTTAAAAGAATAAAATCTAATTAAGGGCAAAATAGTCAATTCATTTGGACGGTATGAATCAATTATCCATAGAGAGGCTTAGGGGCAAAATAGTTATTTTGCCTATGATAACATTGAAAAAGTCAAGGATGAGTAGGCTTCATTGCATTTAATGGCATTAATTAAGTAATAATTATGCTAGTGTGAAATGACCAAAATGCCCTTATATGAAGATTAAGGACTTATGAGTTATACAATTAAAATATTGGGCCAATTGCATAATTTTGGAAAATAAATGAAATATTTCCAATAATGAGATGAAATTCGTTCAAGCCAAAGGAGAGAGCCTTTCTTCAACATTTCTTCCATTTTCTCCTCAAATCTTCCTGAACAAGCTTTCTTTCTCTAGGTTTTCAAGGAGTTTTGCATAATTTTTCAAGAAGAACAAGATAGGAGCCTTGGATCTTCAATTAGAAAGGTTTAAGTAGGATTAAAAACTTTAGTTTTGATGTGATTTGAGATTTGAAGTAATGTTGAGGTATAATGTTATATATGTAGGATTAGGTGTAAAGAAGTCAAAGCAAAGGATTTGTTGGAGGAAGTCTTTAAAAAGGTAAGGAAGAACCTCCCAGGACTTGGGTTTTTGCTAGGGTTTGTAGATTTTTATGAAACCTTAAATTAAGCTTTAAGGCATAGAATTAGTTGATGGCAAGTGTAGTTGACTTATTTATTCTACTTATTGCCTTGAATTCATTATACATGATTTATGGCTATTTATGTTTTATGGTTGTTATGTTTGATTGAAGAAAATGAAGTGAGATGCTGATTGTGGCAAAACTTGAGTATGGAGGCCACATGGTGTTGAATGGTTGCTATTAGAAGTGTTGATTGTTTGTTTGCATTAGCTTACAATGTTATGGCAATAATGGATGATTATGGGAATGAGATTTTACACTTCCTTTAAGATGTTAAGCCTATTAGGGGAGGTTTATTTGACCCATAAGTTAACCTATTGGTTAATTTTAATAGGAATTGATGTGGCATAGTAAATATGAAAATTCGGATTTAGTGGGCTTAGGGGTTTTGTTAACCCTGCTTCAGTATTTGACCATAACTTGAGTTATAAACGAAATGAGATGATTCTTGAAGAATTAGAAATCTAAGACACAGACTATACTTTTATGTTTATGCCAAGAGCCAATTCGTTTGAGAAAATGATGAAAATGGCCTGAAGCATAAACTGTTTTATTAAAGTTTAAGATTTAACATAATCAATCTTATGATTATGAATTGATTATTAATGTATTATTGTAGTATGCCATGTACTAATGTTTACCCATCAGTTAATGATTTTGAAAGATATACATGGTCATGATGTTAATACATGATTAATGTTATGAAATGGCATGAAGTTGCAATGTAATACATGTTTTAAGATGATGTATGTGAGCAAGAGGTAATGTAAATGGATTGATAATCCTAGATGAAATAAAGTATTAAGCTCACCAAAATATGTATTTACATGCCACAAGATGTTAGAGATGCAAATAGACATGTAGAATATGCATATAGACAGATGGAAACAACGTAGCATATCCTCGTATACTGTTGAGGAAAGATGAATATATGCTTTAGAGGCTAAATAACGCGTAGCATGCCTCTCGATGATATGAGCTCTAGATGAATTGGAGGCTAGATGAATATATGCTTAGATGCTAATTAACGCGTTAGCATATCCTCGTATTCTGATTGAGGAATGATACATATCTTTAGATGCTAAATAACGTGTAGCATGCCTCTCGATGATATGAGCTCTAGATGAATTTGAGGCTAGATGATATATGCTTTAGATGCTAATTAACGCGTTAGCATTCCTCGTATTCTGATTGAGGAATGATGAACATATGCTTTAGATGCTAAATAACGCGTAAGCATGCCTCCCGATGATATGACTCTAGATGAATTTGAGGCTAGATGAGAAAAGATAAATAAATGCTTTAGATGTTAAATAACACATAAGCACGCCTCCCAATGATATGAACTCTAGATGAACTTGTGGCAAGATGATATGAGTGCTTAGATGCTAAGAAAGTCCGATCGACTAACGTTAAATGTTTCATATGCTTTAGTGTCATTACGGAGTTATGATATTATTTACATCATGAGATGATTTTAGATGTTATGTCATGATAGGTTGTGTGTTGTACTATGTTTACATACTCATTTGTATGTGTACACATTGATGTTTATATAGCCATGGATAAATATGAAAAGCATAAGAATTAGTAAGAAAAGGGAAGCACACCTAGATGTAAAAGGTAAGTGGTGTGTAACAAATATGTTTGAATAAAGATCAATAGTACATTTAGAATGAAACGGACATTCCTTACTGAGCGATTAGCGCTCACCCTTTCATTGTTGATTGCTTTGCAGGTAGACTAGAAGCGAGGGATGCAGAGACAGCGGGACTACACGTGAGGGAAACGATTTTTGTCATCTAATTTTTTTATCTTGATATAAATAATGTAAATGAAAATTTGTGAAATACCTCTGGAAGCTTCCACCCTATAAATATGTTTGATTGTGTAATTTCTTAAAGTTTGTAAATTATAAGTTTGGATCCTGCGTGACATTTTATATGCTGTTTTGGATATTATTATTATTATCCTTATATAGATTTTTTCTAATACAACTCGTTCTCCAGACATGTATCCTCGGGATTCTCTTTGAGGGATATTCAAAGATACCTACGGGAGGGGGGTTTTACGTTAAGTTGTTGGGTTTTGCTTTAATTTCATTATCATTCATTTATATTTTGTTAATTTGTATTTAGTTGTTAATTTTCCTTTAATCCAATTTATTGTTGCTTTAATTAGGACTTAAACTAGGGAAATCGATACTTAGTAACACTATCCTCATGAGAACGATACTCTACTTATCACTTTATTACTTTGTGCGACTAGTAACTTGCTACATTTGCATGTTGTAGGAAACACGCATCAATCATTCACAAAACACTTTGATTAAATCCTTAGTGGTAAAATCCGGTAAAACTAGGTGCAATCCTGTAAATCTAGTGTCTGTGTGTGTGGCAAAATCCTATAAAACTATTGTATTTGGTGCAATCGATTCTAGTGAACTTCAAAGAGGTTGCCTTGATGAAGTGGATGTAGGGGCTTGTGGATATAGCTCCGAACCACTATAATCTCTGAGCATTTCTCTCTCTCTCTCTCTCTCTCTCTCTCTCTCTCTCCCTACACACCCACAACTTATTTATTACTTTGTTCATAATTCATTGCGCATATTTATTGCTTATAAGTTGATTGCATTTATTGTTCTTATTTGGGTATCTTTATTGCTCTTTTGCCATTAACATTAACTTTGTCATTCTTTGGTTGTTTGAGTTTATTTATTGAACATAGATTTGTTAAACTCATCATTAGCTATTATTTGTGTTGATAGTTTTTATTTTGCAATTATTTTTTATTGATTCCTATTCACTCATCTAGGAATATTAGCCATATTTTAGGGTTTGACAGTGATGTTAAGTCTAGTGGTGATGAGGAAATTTTAGACTATTATCATGATGTGGATAAGTATATTGATATTGGATCTTAAGGATCGAATGGCCTAAGAAATGATGATTAGTCTTTTTTAAATTATGAAGATCAATTTTTCACTATGTGGTCGATTGGAAATGCTTTGTGACTTAAAAGGGTTTTGCTAATGTGCTTTGTGAATATAGCAAGTGACAAGCAATTGAATATATATAAGAGCTCAACATAAATTGCATAAACATAAAGAGATAAAGGAAGAGAAAAGCAAAAACAACAATTTAGAGTGGTTCGATCCAACATCGCCTACGTCCACTCCTCAAAGCTCTTTCCTTTGGAGTGTTCCACTATCAATTAACTTCCAAACCCCAACCAATCAATCTTTCAATTACAAATAGCTTCCCAAAATGCTATTGAACCTTTACACTCTCTAGGACTCACTTTCTCTCATGAGAAATGCATACAAACCCAAGAGTGAACCTCACTCTTTTGCAACTCGAAATTTGATTATTATAACAATGAAAACTCTTTGAAAGAGTAAATGAACAAGTGTTTGGCCTAATATAATCCAATCTACAAGATTACAAATAAAATGTGTAACAATGGTATGTGTTAGAAAAAGATAATAGCAAGTGAAAGCTCTAAAAGATTATTTGATTGTTTTTGCTTTGAAATAAATGAAATTTTATAGTGTACAAGATATTTTGGTATGTCTTTGGTTGAGTTTATCTAGTTATCCAAAAATAAAGTTGTGCCAAAAACTGCAAGATTTGGTCAATTTGATTCTAACGTGCGATTATCCATTATAACAGCCAACCACATCTAGTTGATCAGATTTGAAATTGGGTCAACTGGATTGATAGAGCAGTATTTTTTGAACTGCTTTGTTTAAATTTGGAAGACAGTCTAATGGACTAGATAGGTTAAAGTGCAAAGATTTATACCTTGGAAAAATAACTTTAACAATTGAACTTCAAATGCATGATTCAGTTGACCTGATGGGTTGAACTGTAAAGGTATAAAACTTGAAAAACTTATTTAACCCCAAGGTTTTAAAAAGCAACATTTTGGCCCAAATCTAAAAAGCCCAAGAACAAGTTTTTGAGAGCTTTCACAAGTAAATAACTTTTCTAATCAAGACTCATGCTTTTACTATTAAAATTGATTACATGAAAATATACCAAGGCTAAGCTTTCTTGAATTCTTCAATGTTCATTATCCAAGCTTTGTCTATTTCTCTTTTTTATTTTTCTTTGAATGCATTGGGAAATTCCTTACCATCTAAGTTCCTAGTTAAGCAAGAGTCATTTCTAGTAATGCTTAGGGACATAATAGTTTGTTATCATAAAAATAAGAATATGATGACTCCTTGAGTCAATAAAATCTAGTGAGGATGATAGCTTGATTAATAAATTAGCAGAATTATGAATGTTTGACAATTCCAAGGTCAAATTGATAAGAACCTCACTAAGCTTGAAGCATGGACGATAATCAAAGATATGACACATGTTAGGGAAGTTGTCATTTAGCATTCTATGAGGGCTAGCTTTCCATTGAAAAGGATTAAAAATGAGAGATATAGGTACACAACTAGTTATGTTGCCAAGAAATGTCCATGAAGGCTTTATGCATCATTAGTTAGTGGTGAAAATGATTCATTCCAAAACAAACTTTGAATCTAAAACACAATTGCCAAAGGATTAGAACAAATATAAATGTAGCATCGGGTTGGGTTTGTAGAGATTTCATTAATATATTCAAGCTCAATCCAAAGGTTAAAGTTAAAGACATTATGGAAGAGGCATTAAATAATTGGAGTGTTAAACTTAGAAATTATTTACTATATAGGGGTAAACAACTTGCACAAAAGATATTCGATGAGAATCATGATTCTTCTTTTTAGTTTACTATTTAGGTTTTGTGCATGCCATCATATAACAAACTAACCCAAAGGCATTGAATATAATAAAAACCATTAGACCTTGAGAAGATAAACCACTTAAGTTCAACAAATTTTCACGACTTTCCCAAGACAGAGAGATGGTTTCTATAAGTGCTGTAAATCATTGATAGGATAATATGGATGCCATTTGAAAGGTCATTATTAAGGTATACTTTTGTTTGTTGTGATAATGGATCCTAATTACAGGTTATTTCCAATTGCAGTAAGCATTTATGAGGTGGTAAATAGGGTTTGGTTTCTTTAGTTGTTAGATGTACATAGGTGACAATCTTGAGAACCCTATAACTTTCATGAGTAATACACAAAGGGTCTTATAGCTTAATTGAGAGAAATATGGCCTAACCCAATTATAAAACATTGCTCTCAACACATATATGTCATTTCATGTAGTTTTCCCTTAGGTTAAAATAAAGAAACCTCTTCTAGAAAGCTAGAATAACAATTAACCATGCTGATTTCAAGAATTGTATAAATAAGATTGAAGAGTATGATGAAGATGTCTTGCTTTGGCTTAAACAAATTGAACCTTAAACATTTTTTTTTTGACATGCATGTGATGTTTCTTCAACTTATGGCCACATAACAACTTTAGATTTGACATGGAGTTAGTAGTCTTGGTAGCTTAGTATAATAGGGAGTTACAACAATTAGACATGAAGCCGACATTTTTTCATAGGGATTTAAAAGAAGTCATTTATATGGCTCATCTCAAGGGGTTCCAAGAAACAAGCAAGGAAAATCTTAAGTGTAGATTGAAAAGCCATTTTATATCCTTAAGCAGTCTCTAAGAGAGTGGTACAAATGTTTCAACTCCTATATGTTACATTTGTACAAGAGATGTAAGTATGATTCATGTGTTTGATGGCATAATCATATTATTAATGTTGTATGTGGATGGCATATTCATTATGTGTTGGGATATGTAAAAAATTATTAAGTTAAGTCATTGTTGAGCAAGGATTTTGACATAAAGGATCTTGGAGTCGCCATGAAGATCACAAGAATAGAGGTTATAAGAGATTAGAAAGTGAGGAAGTTATGGTTGTCATAGAAGAAGTATAGAAGAAATTTAGCATAATTGATGCTCTATCCATATCTATTCCACTACCTGTACATGTATTTTTGAGTGCAAGACAACGTCCTTCTATAGATGTTGAGATAGAAGACATGGAAATAGTGTCATATGCAAAAATACGGTTGATTGTTTGATGTATGTCATAGGGTGCACAAGACTCAATATCTCCCAACCAGTTAGTATGGTTTCCAAATACATGGCGAATGTAGGAAATAAGCATTGGAAAGCTATCAAATAGATTCTATGTTATTTTTGGGGTAGAAATGACTTACGAATTAAGTTTAAAAGATAGCATGGTGCAACAAATTTTGGGTTTGTTGATTTAGATTATGCGGGTGATTTTGATAAGAGTAAACTACTATAGGGTATGTTTTCACATGTGTGGGTGGACCAGTTAGGTTGAAAGTTATGCTTCACCCTATTTGTGTCTTGTCAATTACTAAAGTAGAATACATAGCGATTACTGAAGTATCAAATGAAGCAATACGGTTAAGGATCCATTTTGTAAATGAATTGGAAGTCAAGCAAGTTTCGATTGTGCTTAAATGTGATAGTTAAAGTTAATTACCTTGAACAGGAATCAAGTTTTTCACGTAACAACGAAACACATTGATATTTGGTTTCACAAAGTTTGTTATTGGATTGACTCATAGGACATATTAGTTGAAAAGGTGCCAATAGATGGGAATGCATCAAATATGCTTACCAAGCCAGTTATGAAGGACAAGTTTGAGCATTGCTTAAACTTATTACATCTTTGTTCTTGTTGAGTTTTAGATTATGCACCTCACCATTTGAGATGTAATGAGGTGAGGCAGTTCTTACCAAGGTAGAGGTGTTACAAACATAAAAAGGGTTGCCGATGATGTCCAAGGGGTTGACTTTCTTTTTGCCAAGGTGGAGATTGTTAGAGTTTTTGTGGCTAAAGAAAAAAGTAAGGGATTTTGAGTGGCGTTGATTCACTATATTGAATTCCCACTTTCACGTTAGTAAGTATTGACGCTAAAAAATTTTAGAACCTGGCTCAGTAGAGCAAATCTAACTTTTTCATAATGAACATAACTGCTAAATAAGTGGGCCAACATCTTACCGTGATGGAGGTTAGCGGTCTAGTCATCTCAAACCATGGGCGCAAGACTTGTTTTGTGCGAGAAAAATCCCCAGCGTAGACTAAGCAAAAAAGTTTGGACTAAAAAGGGGCCTACTCCTAGGAGGGGAAACAATTTGGTGATGAAACACGAGCACCCAGCAGGAAAGCACAAACGTATGGTGTGACGAGATCAAAAAAGGGGCCTACTCTAGGAAAATATTTGTACATTTGGACAGATCAACTCACCACATGTAGGATACATACTTCGATTCAACGACACGTGGCCATACAAGCTCCGCGTGCTCTCCATGTAGCCTAGCCAAAAGGATACTTGTAAAGGCACCTATGATCAGAGGGAACATCCATCATTAGCTACGACATAGGGGCATATGAGCTTCCGGCCACCGTGTGACATCGAGTAACGTGGCTGATGCATTTGTCATCATGACTTTTCAAACTCTCTCTATATAAAAAGGGTAGTAGCCAAAAGAAGAAAGGAGAGAGAGGAAACAAGGGACACAGAGGAACAATAGACGCAAAAAAGAAAAAGAAAGAAATAACAAATCATCCCTCTGCTCCCTACCTTCATGGCCAATTAGAAGGATTTTTTCTGATCACCAAAAAAATCCATCCTTTGTATTCCCAACACCACACAGAGCAATAAAATAACAATGGATGTAGGCCTTATGCGTTCTCATAGTCGAACCACCTCAAAAATGTCTAGTTTATCTATCATCTACTAGGAGGCTCACCACCACCTCGAGCTCTGCCACA
Source organism: Pistacia vera (assembly GCF_008641045.1). Taxonomy (NCBI): domain Eukaryota; kingdom Viridiplantae; phylum Streptophyta; class Magnoliopsida; order Sapindales; family Anacardiaceae; genus Pistacia; species Pistacia vera. The sequence continues at coordinate 369,925 of NW_022196305.1, forward strand.
TGTGACACATGTCCCTAACACTAATTCCCCAGAATCATGCACCTATCTTACTAGGTTCTCCCAAGAGTCAACTGAGTACCTCTAGTTGATGCGTGCTGATGTCTCAGCGATTTAGCCGTTACGAAAATTCACATCAACATATTGGCGCTAGAAGGAGGACCTTCACCCTTGAGGGTCTTGATATAAGCCTATTTCAGTGCTGATCACCTCCGCTATCGATGCTTTGTCCTTTTAGTGACAGTAATCGCCTCAATACCATAATGGCTACTAACTCTACACAGTAACTTGATCCAAACGAAGACATCTTTGACCCCCACATGCACAAGGATGAGCCTCTATCGGCCTAGTTGAGGAACTATGCGAGATCCTTGTGGATTGACGCTTCCCCTCACGCGCCCTCATAATAGGGGCAACCTTGAAGGAAGGGTATGAGATCACTTGATTGCCTTCCTAAAATAAAACCTAGACGTTTTTTCCTGGGAGCACACTAACATGATTGATATAGATCCCGAGATCATGTGTCATTGCCTCAATATCGACCCTGGCACCCATCCAATTCATTAGAAGAGATGAGTTATAGATGTGGAACGGTCTCAGGTGCTCAAAGAGGAGGTCGACCGACTCCTCGACATCAAGTTCATCAGAGAAGTCAGATACCCGGACTTGCTTGCCAAACTTGTTCTCGTAAAAAATTCGAGCAGCAAATGGAGAACATGCATTGACTTCATAGATCTAAACAAAGCTTGTTTGAAGGATAGTTTTCCTCTCCCACGAATTGATCAATTGGTGGGTACCACCATAGGGAATGCCTTACTCGGTTTCATAGATGCTTACTCGAGATACAATCAAATCCCGTTGTATGGACCTGATGAGACGCACACCTTGTTCATTACAGACCGAGGCCTTTATTCCTACAAAGTCATCTCTTTTGACCTAAAGAACATCAAGACAACTTACTAGCAGCTGGTAAACAAAATGTTCGCCAACCTCATCGGAAAAACAATAGAGATCTATATTGACAAGATGCTAGTAAAATTGCCAAATGAGGAAGACCATGTAAAGCACCTCAATGAGATGTTCCATATCTTGAGGAAATATCGGATGAAGCTCAACCCCTTAAAGTGTGCTTTTCGGGAGGGCTTGGGAAAGTTCCTCAGTTACATGGTGAACCAATGTGGGATCGAAGCCAACCCTGAAAAGATCCAAGCGCTATTCAATATGAAAAGCAAGACAAAGCCGAAGCAGGTGCAAAACCTAACCAGACAAATTGCAGCACTCAGTAGATTCATCTCCCGAACCACAGATAGATGCCTACCTTTATTTGAAGTGTTGAAGGGTGAGAAAAAGTTCAAGTTGACAGGAATGAGAACATGCCTTCCAGAAGCTAAAGGACCACCTCGAGAAACCTTCTCTCTTGTCCAAACCGATCCCAAGTGAACCACTCTTATTATATCTATCCGTCTCATTGTATGCCATAAGTGCAACCCTAGTTCGAGAAGAAGAAAAGGTCCAGTGGCCAGATTACTACCCGAGCAAGTACCTACTTGATGTAGAGACGTGTTACTCCGGATGGAGAAGCTAACTTTAGCTCTCTTAACCGCATCCCAGAAATGGCGACCTTACTTTCAAGCTCACACAATCTTGATCTTGACGAACTATTCGCTTTGCAAGATCTTTCAGAAGCCAGAGTCTTCAGGAAGATTAATCCAATGGGCTATGGAATTAAGCTAGTTTAACCTGAAGTATACCCCACGGACCACCATCAAAGGCCAAACACTAGTGGATTTCATCTCAGAGTTCTCCTACCAACACGAGGAGAAACTAGAATCATTAGAATCACCCAATGAAAGCAACACCCCACCCAGCAAGTAGAAACTAGAAGACTTGGTAACAAGGAGTCTTTACATTGATGGCTCGTCGAATGAGAAAGGCTCCGACACGAGACTACTACTTGTAAGCCTAGCAAGGAACCAAATCTAGGCGCAGTGAGATTCGAATTCACCGCCTCAAATAATGAGGCCGAGTACAAAGCTTCGCTTGCCAACATACAGCTAGCCAAAGAAATGAGAGCAGAATCGATCAACATCTCTAGCTATTCTTAGCTCATGGTGCCAGAATCCTAGGCAGTATCAAGCCAAGGGAGAAAAGATGACCCTACCTACAAAGGTGATGAGCGAACTCAAAACCTTTGGGCGATACTCAATCCTCAAATCCCTAGAGAATAAATTCTGTAACCGACGCTTTAACTCGCCTAGCATGGACAATAAACAACGGAGTGAAATACATCCCTCTCAATTTCTGTCATCCCCCCACGTGCACCAGGTAGACGTGATGACAATCGAGCAAGTGCCCCACGGATGGAGCCTATTATCACTTACTTGAAGGATGGAACCCAATCGAAAGATAGATCAAAGGCCAACCTTACATGCCAAATTAGCACTACACTCTGATTAACGACAAGCTATACAAGCGAGGATACAACACCCCCTACTATAATGGATAGGTAAGATGAAGTAGATTACATCATGACTGAAATCCATGAAGGTGTGTGTAGAAACTACGCCGAAGGATGATCCTTGGCCTACTACGAAGACGTTACAAACTTTACACGCTGATAGGATAATTATTATGGTTTGCCACAAACCTTGACCCCTTTTGTAGGAGCTCGTTATGCTGTCGAGCCCATGGCTTTTTGCCATGTGGGAAACGACTTGATCAGGCCCTTGCCCCAAGGGAAAGGCAGAGTCAAGTTTGTAGTCATCGTCGACTACTTCACCAAATTGTTAAAGGCCAAACCACTAGCGACAATTACTATCGATAAGATCAAGAACTTTTTGCATAAGAAATCATCTGTCGTTTTAGTATACCACACACAATTATCTCGGACAACAGGAGGCAATTGACAAGAGGAGTTCTAAACTTTCTATAGAGCTTGGTATCAGGAAGAAGTTTTTGGCATTTTACCGACCTCAATCCAACGGACAGTCAAAGCCATGAACAAGTCAGAAAACACACCTAAAAGCAAGCTCGGCCAATCTAAAGGAAATTGGGCGATAGCTCCAAGAAGTATTGTGGCATACCAGACAACCACAACGAACCCCCACAAGAGAAACCACTTTCTCCCTCGCGTTGTTTGTGAACCATGGCTCTAATAGAGGTCAGAATTAACACCTTCCAATGTGAAGTGTTCAACGAAGAAAACAACGATGCACTCATGCATCTGAGGTTGGACTTGATTGAAGAACATTGCAACAAGGCCTAGTTGCGTGTGGCTTCCGACCAATAGCAAGCCAAGAAGTACTGTCGACTCAAAAGTCAAGAATCAAAATTTTGAGTTAGGAGATCTCGTTCTACAGAAGGTTCTCCTAAATACCAAGGAGCCAAACATCGGAGTACTCTGACCCAACTAGGAGGGTCCTTATCGAATTTCAGAGAAACTCGCCCCAAGAACCTTCCACCTAGAACTACTCGATCGCTCGAGAATCCTTAGAGCCTGGAACGTCGAGCACCTCCAAAAGCATTATTAGTAGCGGGCTTTTTAATAACTTTTTTCTACTAGCATACTTTAGAAAATATACAATGAAAACATACATACTTAGCATATGAAAAGTAGTTGGGCCCAAATTTTTCTTTACTTATAAATTATAATTATTTGCATATACCAAAATAACATGTACAAAAACTTGAGGAACGGTGGATAGTGATGCCATTTCTCTCCATTTGTCGACGTCCATCTGACCGCTTCTCACCTATTTCCTACAAAACATGGAAAAACAATGGGGTGAGCACAAAAATGTTTAGTAAGTAAATCCTCTACTCCTTTATCCCTGTAACTTAGTCTTTGGTTCTTTCCTTACTCTATTCTTTCTCTTCTTCATTCTTTCTTTGTTATTTCTCTTTTCTTTCTTTGTTTCTAGTTCTCACTGTTCTTTTCTTTCTTTCTAATTCTTTTTGTTATTTCTTTCCATTCTTTCTACTCTTTCTTTCTATTCTTCCTAACCATGATGGAAACCATGGTAATATGCATGAATGCAATGCACATGCAATAATGCATAGAAATGAATTTTCTTTCTTCTTTTCTATTTCTTATTCTATTTCTTTTCTTTTCTTTTCTTGTATGCTCAAGCTCTTCTTTTCTTTTCTTTTCTTGTATGCTCAAGCTTTCTCATTCTTTCTCATTCTTTCTCATTCTTATTCTTATTCTTATTCTTTCTTATTCTTTGCTGATCGGACTCAGTTGATGCATAGATTTGGAACCCTGGCCGTGTGAGTGAGTACAATCCTCATCTACATGCATTCTCGTGGACTATACAAATTCTTTCTTTCTTCTTAGGCCACTCAATTAAGGTGGCATGCATGTAGGAATTCTTCTTGGTACAACCCTCATCCACATACACTCTTACGGGTCATACAAATTCTTCTTCTTCTTATGCCGCTCACTTAAGGGGACGTGTATGTGGGAAATTCTTCTTAGCCCCCACGGGTTCCCCATCGCAACAACCTATTATTTTCTCTTCTTTAGCACTTTTCTTTCTTTCTCTTTATTCTTAAAGTTCTTTATTCTTTCTTTAGGTTCTCATGCATATGTAAGTATACGCATATGGATGGCTCATGCTTATGTTTCTTCCTTATGCGCAATTATGCAATGCAATTATGCTATGTTGCATAAAAATAAGTTTCTCTACTTATGCATAAGCTTCTCTTAGGCATTTCATCAAACATCATGCATGCATATTTCAAGTCTACTTTAACTATACTTCTCCTTCTTTCTTACACCATCCATAATGAGAGTAAAACTCCCTTGAATCATCTCAAAGCCTGGCCAAGAAAATACACTTCATAAATGCTCTTAAACTCCCTCTAAATTCAACCCAACTTCTATCAACTCAACCAACCCTTCTCATGAAGAAAACCCATTCATGGATTATCATCAAACTCAATAACAAGTTTCATACACAAATCTCAAGCATATGGACTTCATATAAAATTCACATAAAACAATCCTTATGCTTTACTTGCTCAAACAAGGGGCTAGGGTTGGATTTACTTACCTTATACTTGAAGAAGTGCACAAAAGTTCTCTATCCTTCTTGAACTTGTTCTTCCTCTTAAAACCTAAGCATAAACTTAATAAGAATTCAACATTAACACAACTTAATCTAATGTCTAGTACAAGAATCCTTACCTCTTGATGCTTAGGATCAAATCCTTGTAAGAATCCAACCAAAATCCCTCAATTTCTTTTAGCAAAAGGATGAAGAGATGAGAGAAATGGAGAGAGTGAAGTTGGTATGAGAGGAAGTAGAGAATGATAGAGTCTTTGTGCTTGAACCCTTAATATATCATATTATAGGCAGACTTTCCCATTTTGCCCTTACACTTTATTGGAAATTTCATCTTTGTCCCTTAGTCATTTACAATAATGCCCTTACTTTTATTACATTCTCTATCAAATTTCCTTATTTTTCACTCCCCACATTTTCAACTAATTAGGGGTAGAATGGTCATTTTGCCCTTAAGGAAGATTTCTCTAGAATTTTCTCACAGTTCTCCGCCTTGGCGAAGTTTGTTCTTAGCCTCGGCAAAGTTCTGACACCAATTTGGGAAAAAGATCATTACCGCGGCGACAAGATTCCTTTGCCACGATGAAGTTTGCAAATATCGATTTTTCAATCTTTCTCCTTGAAATAAGCAAAACTAAGGGCATAAAAGCAACAATAACATATATCCATTTAAACATTAAAAGGCAAATAAACTTGAATAAACGATGTACCTCAAAGTGGGCGTTACAGGCTTGACCCCATTTGAGAATGGGCCCACTGAGTAACAACGTGCTATGTTCATAAGGATACTTGTCCTTACTTGAGTTCTTCTGTTTAAGATGGTGATGGTTATAACTTAGGAGCTGAGACTCCCAAGAGGGCAACATCACCAAAACTTAAGCTTAGGGACCAACTCCCACAACTCGGCTATGAATGACTTGGAAAAATGCCATTCACTGGCCTCTACCCGACGTCATGACAATGAGGTGAATCCATTTGTACCTCGACCAAAAATAGACTAAAATGAGGTGAATCGCCTAAACCTAAAAGTAGCCTAGAGGTGGATCCGTGAAGACCATTAGACAATAACTCTTTCGAGAAGATCAACGTTTATTATCATAACTCAAGGGAACACTAACAAACGGTCATCATACTAGCCCCGCTAACGATGCCGAGTTGAAACGACACACCCAAGACCTTGAGAAACGAGAATATACACTTTCCAATAATGGGGTAAATGTGAACCTTGAACCACTCATAATAAGCTCGCCACATAGTCACACAAGCAAGCAAGATATCAACTTAGAGGCAAAAAAGGTATTTTTATTTACACAAGGGTTTTTTACATAATTACAGCAATGGCGAGCGCAACAAAAAAAAAAAAATTGCCAAAGGAGAAATCCCACTATAATCGAGGAGAAAGAGCAAGAGTGTCCTCAGAGTTGGGGGCAACTATTGAGAAAACTAACGAAGTCTAATCCTTGCAAGTGCATGAATTGTAATATAGCCTGGTGTGCAAAGTAAGGGTCAATCCCATAGAGAGTTGGGATATATTAATTAATTTAATAATGTGCAAAAATCAACTAAGATAATGAAATTAAAAGAAACAATAAAAAGGACCAGCAACCTAAATTAATCTAAAATCACAATAAAAATGCTAAAAACACTAATATTACCAAATATGACCAAATATGACAAAATGAAATCTAAATTACTAAATGTAACAAAAACGATGATCAAACAAATGGGTAATAGTCTAGTGTATTCAATTTAACTGTAGTTGTCATACTTTATGTTATTAACCTAACCAACGTTCTCTCAATCCAAATCTTAGGATTGATACTCACGCAAATAAGGTATTACCGTGGGCATTCGGATTTAACCTAGTATTTTCATTAATCAAACTAGCTAGTGGCATATAGCCTATTCCAACTACGAAAACCCATTAAGCACAAGAGTACCCAAATGTTCACAAACCAATTTACATCTGTCGAGGGCGTCGTACAAACATAAATCAATCATCCACAAAAGCAATTTTGAGATTAGCTAGTGGTGTATAGCCTAACCCCAAACTCATACAATTGATTAACAGAAAATTAAAGTTGATCAGACATAATAACGATAAATTAATTCAACAAGCATAAATGAATGAAACTAAGACATATTGGATCAATTAAACAATCAATTAGAATAAAAACATACAGTAATCAAATTGGGTTACATTGGATACACAAGAAAAGAAACTAGTTACACATAATCATGAAGAAACAAACCTTGATCTTACCCATACTTATTTGGATGACAAATCCACAAAAAATGATCAAGATTTGATCCTTTTTAGCTAAAAACCCCTTCTCTAAGTTTCCCAAAGTTTACAAAACGTGTTTAGTCTAAAAGCATTTTTTATAGTATTTACTAAACAATACGAACTAAAGTTTCCTTTTTTATAGTATTTATACATAATGGGATTTTTGTAAATACTGGCAAATAAAATTAGGGTTGGAAATGCACAGTTTTTGCAAAATTCACGATTTAAGTCACGACGTGGTTGAATGGCGCCATGGTGTGCTTCCAGGCAATTTCTACTTCGTAAAAAACCCGATCCACGCCGTGGCACAATTGAATGGCGTTGCAACGCCATTTGGATTTCGCCAGTTTGTGTTGCAGCGTGAAGAACTATGTTGTGGAGCCGTTTGGATTTTTACTCTTTATCTTGTCACCTTGATTTATCCGCATTTAAACATGTCCATGATGTCTGAACACCAACACAAGCATGAATAATCCAACTTTTTTCACCTCAATACCTGAAAACACAACAAAACCCATGATTCTTGAAGATAACAAAACATGCAAGGAATTTCATCAAAAATCATGCACTAAACTTTAAATTCCATACAATTTCACCCCCAAATCACTAAATAAATCTGCATTTCCAACACCCGTCAGCAACCTCAACATCCGTCTTGGTAGGGGCACCAACCTCGGAAGCTTCGACCTTGAACTTCCCCAACTTGGCTTGTCAATTATCTGAGAGAAAGGAGAAGTCAACATCAGGGTTCCACTCCCAGAATGGCATTAGGAGGGATATCGTCACCTCCCACATAGCACTCTGCTCGACTTTCTTTTGCTCTTCCATTGCCACGTTCATTCAAACTACCTCTCCTTCAAGCTCGTAGACTCTATCCGAGTAGTCCTTCAAGTCAACCTAAAGGTTCATAATCTTCTCTCTAAGATTAGCCGTTCGAGATTGGAATGTGCTTCTCTCCTCCTCGACATCCACTAGAGATCTTCAAGCTCCTTTTGCTTGGCCGCCATGGCCTCGTTCCTCTCAGCCAGCTCAACTTTGGAGACGTTGAGCTTGACCTCCATCTCCTCAACCTGTGCCAACGAGGCTTTCTTAACCCTCTTCATCTCAGCGTAAATGTTGTTAACGCTGCTTAACGCAGTAAAGCTTTAGTATAGAAACATTACAAGGATGTTCGCACCTTACGAACCGTGTACACCAAAAGACTTCAATAAATGGTAAGGGCATAGGAGGCAAGGCAGTAGATAAAGAAGGGAACTTGCCCTATAAAACACTCGGGAGAATGTGAGCAGCATATCAAGGAGTGGCATCCTCCTGTCCTCCTCGAACATCTCCGGGGTAACTAGTTCTTACAACATGGCCACCCCAAGAGAAACGTGCTTAGGAACCGACAAAGCACTTGGTTCCCTATGCTCTCTAGCCTGTAGGGAAGGGTTTTGTGTGGCATCTGCTCTAGTCCTCTTCCGGGAAGCCGACGCTAGCAATGTGCTCGGCCCCCTCCACGGCTAAGGAGGCATTCCTCTTCCTTGGCCCGCTGGACTCTACGGGACCCAAGTTCAACCTTCTGGGATTAAGAAATCGATCCACGCTTCGAGAATGCATCCTTACACAAGTAAAAAGCAACAAGTTAACACGCCTATTCTTTGACTGATGAAATAGGTTGGAAAATCTCTACTTATTGGTCATGTGAGACTTGGAGACGATGGTTTAAAACCTTATAATCATAGGACAAAAGTTGAACAGGATTAGGTTATCTTGAGTCACCAGACTCCACAGCTTGCGCCCCTCCGGTAGAAGTGTAGAGAACCACTAAAGCAGCTCCAAAGAGCCTTCAAAAATCTCAAGTTGTTTGCATCTAATTACGAATAAAAACCAAAATATCAGCAAGAGCCATTACTCCTATCAAACATCAAGTAAAGAAGATGGTCACCCACTGGCATCCTTAAAGGAACATTGCCCGTTCTAAGGGCAAAAGAAGAAGTTAGAGCCCCAGTTGTCAACCTTGCTAGGAAGCCCTAACAATCCCTACAGATCGGGTCGATTCACCTTGGAAAGGTAATAAGGCTCCCTTTACTCTTCCTCAAATTATAGGAGTAGAGGATACGCAAGAAAAAATAAAAGATACAACACAACAAAGTGGTGCGAGCAAGTATAAAGGAAAGTCTATTTATCAGGTTAATTATATATGTGGGGTAGATATATATATATAAAATAAAAACAAAAAACCAAAATCCTAGTTTTCATCCAAGAATGACGAGCTTTCAGAGCCTGCACCTTGAAGCGACGCCAGACAACGTTCAAGCCACGTCCTTTCACCCTTGAGAACAGCTAGGGTGCCCTCCAAGTGTTGCCTCTGCTCGTGTAGCTTGATGTTATCATTCACAAGATCGTCGATACACTTGCGCAAGCCTTAGAACAGTGCTAATCTCTCCTTCTCAAAACCTTCGGGGATCTGTACCATACTCGCCCTCGGCCTCTTAGCATCCTTTCAAAGGCGTTCCAAGGTTGCTGACAAAGATTGCAACCTCATGTAAACCTACCAGATGTGTTAGAGTAGGTGCCCTAAAGCCAATCAATTATTGTAGAATTGACTCTTTGTAATAATGTTCATTGATCAATAAAAGGCATTTTATTCTATATCGTGTAAATCATCATTGTATGTATTGATATATGTCCTTAGAATGGTAGAACCGTGACGAGGGGATCAAGTGTTTCAAATCTTGATAGTGAGAACCCTATGAGCACATATGGTGGCCATTCTAGAAATGTCCGTAGCCTTAGTATTATTTTGAAATAAAAGCACAGATAATACGGTAAGGCTATCATAGTGTTGAACGACCCTGTCGAAAGACAGTGACTGATCTCACTTGTTAAGGTTGTTGGGTGACAACCTGGTCTAACACATGGGTGCTTTCTGTAGGCAAGTTCAATGGACTGACCCACCAGAGGACTCCATATGGATGGTAACCCCAGTGTCTATGGAACACATCCTCTAACGAATGGTGGTGCATGTGATCCTTAGACTTGAGATTACCGGAGCGCCTTGTACACTAATTGGTGTAGTTTGACAATAGCCTAACGTAGTTCTATTCAGAGCTATCAATACGGTAGTGATTGGCTACATCAAGGAGTGTATCAAGACTATGGTGGATCAACAGAGGATTCATCACTCCCGGGTATAGGGGGAAGTTATCTCATGGCGCAATTCAGTAAATGGCAATGACACTAAAACTATGGCCATAGTGGGATTGAGTTGTTGCTCTATCCAGTTTATAATTCCGGTCATTGATCCAGTAACTAAATACATGCATATCGAGAGTAACTGAGGTTGACACTCTTTCTATGCCTTGGTCTCATTGAGATAACGGATGATGAAAGGATTGGATTGTACGGTAACCATATCGTTGACAGGTAGCTGTTTCGCTGAATCCGAATCTATCAGGTGGCCATAATGCCTTGCTAGGGGCCAATCTTGATCTGTGTGTAGTGAGACGATTAATTGGCGTTAATCACGATACTACACACTACCAGTATGATAAGGATCCTACGGGTCACACGCATAGAAGATAATTTAAGAACCAGTTTATAAGAAGGGTGTTTTCGTCTTTTTAGGTAGAAGGGTATTTTGGTAATCTCACTGTGCAATTAAATATGCTGAGGTCGTAGCCTTTATTTAATTTGATGTTAAAATTAAATAAGTGAGATTACGTTTAAATATGTGTTCGTATATATTTAAATAAATTATCATTATTGTTAAATGTTAATATTATATATATATATTAGTTGAATTTAATTGATATAATGATAATTAAAATTAAAATATCTAAACGAGGCTGTTTGGATACAAGGGGTGTTTGGGTTGGTTCCTAAGCCCATTCCATGATGGAATAGGACAAAGTGTGCACTATATAAGTGCAACACTTTGTGAATTTAAAATATGAATTGATTCAATCATTAAGATTAAAATTCCAGCCCTCTTTCTCTTCTTCCCACGCCAGTTTGCCTTTTTGCTTGAATCAAAATATTATTTGATTCCTTCTTGGTTCTTAAGGCTAAAGAGGATCTAGCAAATCCATTTTTAGTTCCTTGGAGTTATCTTTGTGTGGACTACATTGGTTCGATCCTACTCTTGGGTCGGTAGCGAAACCCGTTCAGAGACAAGTTGGAGGAGCCTCCAAACATGCGTATGATTTCTTAACTCTGGACTAAATTTTCTGCAGATTCTAATATAATGTATAAACTATAAATTTGTGCCCTAATCTTGGTTCTAAGGAACAATCCATGTTGTAAATAATTTTTATTTTCCGCAGCCATGACTTGATCGTTTCCTAACAAGATAGACATCATTAACAGGGAATGAAGCCACATAAACATGCATAAATTCATATAAGCACCATGGGCGGAAAACACAAACCAAAAAGAACAAGAAGATTCAAACATGAGCTAGATCTAAAATCGCCTTTCGCTATAGGAGGACTTACTCTCATCCCCCCATCACTCCCTAATCCTTCTCGGTGGTGGAATCGAAGGAACTAGGCATCGAGACATGGGGACGCTTTGGGAACCCACTGCCCACTCGTATAACAGCATTAACCCCCCCCCCCCCCCCCCCCCCCCCCCCCCCAAAAAAAAGATTCTACCTCCTCTCTCACCACTAACCGAGTACCTACAAGAGCCTTTGCAGCCGCTCCAACAGACCATAAAAACTCGATAGTAGGGAGGCAACGACCACCTAGTATGCGGGAGACCCTATTGCTCCTCCTTTGAGATAAAAGAGCAATAGACAAGACTCCCATCCGATTGCCAACGTCATCACCAACACGTCCCAAGGAAGTACTATACATAAGATGAAGATGTTGAACTTGCCCAAGACCTCCTCGCCCATGAAGCACATTCAAAAGACCAGCAGCGTCGCCACCATGAAGGCCATAGTGAAACAGACTAGTCCAGGCACCTCTTGATGGTTGTAATGACATCTCAAGAACCTCATTATCTGGAGAACCAATACTTTTGTCCACTCGATCACTGGTGGATGACATTATTAGAGCAGGGAAGAAAAATCACGGAAGAAGAAAACCCGGAATCACTCACAAGACTCAAAGCAAAGGATTTGATAGTAGATGATGAAACTTCAACCCATAAGCATCGATATTTATAGGAAAAAAAGTGCTATAGTGTCACTTCGATATCCCTGAAACACTAGCAACCCCTGATGCTTTGGGAAGTGGGATGGCAAACCAAATGCCTACTCCAAGCTATAGCTTTTGGCCTAGTGGTAAGTGGTTAGTGTATGATACTAACAAGTGGTATCACAGTCTAGTTACAGTTTTGTGGGGTCTTTATCACTGCCCCTTCTATAATATTCTTTCTAGCTAGTAGTTCTTTGGAAAAATATAAGTAAAACTCACTAAACATATTTTAGAAAATATATATATAAGTATGAAATAGAGGGCCCATAACTAATTTTTCTTTATATACAAATCTCTACATCAAGTAATAAGTCAAAAGAATAACTCAAAAATACAGTCAGACATTGTCGCCTTTCTCCTCCGCTACTTGACGTTCCATCCGACCGCATCTTATCTACTACTTGCAAAAACAATGAAATCAACAGAGTGAGCACAAATTGCTCAGTAAGTAAACCCACAATACTTCTATTCTTTCTCTGTTACTCAGATCCTGGATTTTCATTCCTTACACCAAACTTCTCAATTCTTCTTTACTCTTTCTAAGATTCTAGTTTCTCACTTACCGATATGTAAGCACAAATAGGAAAACTAACTCGGGATAGTAGAAATGGTATGATGCATATGCATAAACTTCTCTATGCAATGCAATTTTTTTTTCTATTTTCTTTCTTTTTCTTCTTTTGTTTCAATTCTCTCTTTTTTGTTTCTCTTCTTTCTTTTCTTTCTTGCTTTTCTATTCTTTCTTTCTTTTTCTTTTCTTTTCTTTCCTTCTTTTCTTTTCTATTCTTTCTCTCTTTTTCTTTTCTATTCTTTCCTTCTTTTCTTTTCTATTCTTTCTCTCTTTTTCTTTTCTATTCTTTCTTTCTTTTCTTTTCTATTCTTTCTTGCCGATCGACTCGTTGAGGCATGGATTTGGAACCTGGTCATGTGAGTGTATTCTCAAATTCTTTCTTGGGTACAATCCTCATCCACATGCACTTCTTACAGGCTATACAAATTCTTCTTTCTTATTCTTAGGCCGCTCACTAAAGGTGGCGTGCATGTGGGGATATTCTTCTTCTCTGTCAGTCACGGGTTCCCCATCGCAACAGCCTTCTCTTCTCTTATCTTTTTATATTTCTTTAAGTAAAATTTCAGTTTTGAAGTATTCTTTAATTATATTCTTTAGAGGATGATTCTACAATTTATTTCTTTTATTTCTTTCTCTTTATTATTTAGTGTTCTCATACATGTATATGTGCATGTAAATATGCTCATTCTTTGCTATTCTTTCTAAATGCAAATGCTCAAATGTAAGAATGCATTATGACATATAAAGATATCATTATGGAACTAGTATTCTCTACCAAAAACATTTCCATAACAAAGTAATAATCTAACGTACTCATATATATGCACTTTCTTTGACATTTCATCAAACACCTTACATGCACATACAAACCTTAAATTGGTTACACTTCCACATATTTCTCAAGCCACCAAAATTGGAGCAAAAACTCCCTAAGGCCAACAACCACCCTAGCCGAATTTCATACTCCACCGTTCCACATCTATTTTTTCATATTTCATCCAAAATCCCATCAATCAACACATACAAATACATCACTTCTCATGGCCATAAGATTCACATATCAAACAACCTCAATTTCAATCCATAATTCTCATTATCCAAACTCACATACAACATACAATAAATTTCTCTATACAAGTATTTATCCAATCAAAGCTAAAGTTGGATTTACTTACCTTGAATTTGAGCAATTCCAACACTATAATCTCTCTTTGGTAGAATTCTCCTCACCTCTTAAACCCTAAGCATATAAAACCATAAGAATTCAAAGTTTTAAATTTAATCTTACATCTTCGTGCAAGAATCTTACCTTTGGATGCTTAGGATTGAAAATCTATCAAAATCTAGCCAAAATCCTATGAATTTCCTTGAAATTAGTTGAAGAAAAATTGAGAGAATTTGGGATGAAGGTGGCGTGAGCAATGGGTGGAGTGGCTAGGGTTTTAATCCTTGAACTCTTATTGCTACATAATAATATATATTAGTTTCCCATTTTACCCTTGCACTTTCTAAAAATTCCATCTATGTCCCTTAGTCAATTACAAGAATGCCCTCATTTTTATTAACTTCTCCATGTTATTCTACTTCTTTTCACTCCCCACTTTTTCAACTAATTATGAGTGAAAATACCATTTTACCCCTAATGAAGTTTTAAGGAATTTTCTTCTCACTTGTTGACAATAACTTTAACAAAATTCATCTAAGGGTATTAGGGCATAAATAAAGCTACGTACCTTGATGTGGACGTTTCTTCTACTTTTAATATATGGGAGGGATCACTAACATACCTTCGAAGCATGGAGACATGGAACACATTATGCACTCTATCCATATTTGGTGGTAGCGCCAATTTATAAGCTACCTTTCCCACTCGTTACAATACTTCAAAGGGACCACTGTATCTCGAAGCTAGCTTCCTTTTTCCGCCAAAACGCATTACTCGCTTATAGGGTGAAATTTTAATAAACGCTTTGTCACCCACTTCAAATTCCACATCTTTTCTCTTTACATCCGCATAACTCTTTTGTCTATCTTGGGCTTGTTTCATTCTATTTCTGATCAACTTAATGTCTTCTATCATTTTCTAAGTTATCTTAGGCCCAAGGGCTGTTTACAAAGCATCTTTCTCTCCTACTTCATTCCAATGCAGTGGGGACCTACATCGTCTACCATATAGGGCTTCATAAGGAGCCATCTTAATTGTAGACTGATAACTATTATTATAAGCAAATTCCACCAATGGTAACATCTCATGCCAGTTCATTTTATAATCCATACAACACGCTCTCAACATATCCTCAAGTACCTGATTTGTTCTCTCAGTTTGACCATCTATCTAAGGGTGATATGATGTACTAGATGCTAACCTGGTACCCAAGTTTCTCTGTAGAATAGTCTAGAAAGCTGAAACAAATCTGGAATCTCTGTCTGATACTATTGTCTTGGGCACCCCATGGAGTCTAACTATCTCTTTGATATAAATCTGGGCCAGCTGATCTATTGTGGTACTATCATTTACTAGAAGGAAATGCGCTGATTTGGTTAATTTGTCTACTATTACCCATATCGCATTATACCCTTTTTGAACTCTTGGAAGGCTTGTAATGAAATCTATTGATATATTTTCCCATTTCCATTCAAGAATGCTGAGTGGCTGAAGCAATCCCGATGGCCTCTGGTGTTTTGCTTTAACCTGTTGACAAACCAGGCATTTAGCTACATAATCTCCGATATCTCTATTCATACCTGGCCACCAATAACTCTTCTTTAAATCTTGATACATCTTGGTTCCTCCAGGATGAGTAGTATATGGTGTGTCATGAGCCTCCGCAAGAATCTTTTTCTTCAACTCAACATCTTGAGGAATGAATATGCGGTTCCTGAAACGGAGAACACCATCCAAAATGTGAAATTCTGGTATCTCGCCTTCCAAAACTTGTCGATTTATTTTCTGACACCACTCGTCGACAATTTGCTTTTCTTTAATCTTTTCCAATAAAGTAGGCTGAATTTCCAACCTGGCAATCCTTCCTGGTATTACCTCAATATGTTCCCTACACAACTCTTATAATAATTCTTTATGCGTTGTGAGTCGGGACAAATAGGCTTTTTACTCAAGGCATCAGCTACTACATTAGCTTTCCCAGGTTGATACTTAATTTCACAATCATAATCTTTGACTAGCTCTAACCATCTCCTTTGTCTCATATTCAGCTCTCTTTGGGTGAAGAAATACTTGAAACTTTTATGATGAGTATAAATATTGCTTTTTACTCCATACAAGTAATGCCTCCATATTTTTAGTGCAAAAACTACAACAGCCAACTCTAAATCATGTGTAGGGTATCTTGTCTCATATTCTTTCAACTATCGAGAAGCATAGGCTATTACCCTACCCAACTGCATCAATACTGCACCAAGTCCTTGAAGTGAGGCATCTGTATAAATATCATAGTCTACACCCTCCTGTGGTAATACTAGTATAGGAGCTGTGGTTAATCTTCTTTTTAACTCTTGAAAACTTTCTTCACAGGCATCTGACCATATGAAAGGAATTCTCTGTTTGGTAAGAGCTGTAAGCGGCTTAGCCAACTGAGCAAACCCTACTACAAACCGTTTATAATAGCCTGCTAGCCCCAAGAAACTTCTAACCTCTTTTACTGTCTTCGGCTTTTGCCACTAGAGAATTGCCTTTACCTTACTAGGATCCACTGATATACCTTCCTTTAAGACAGTATGGCCTAGGAAGATAACTTGATCCAGCCAAAACTCATACTTAAAAAATTTATCAAACAGCTTCTTATCTCTTAATCGTTGTAGCACAAATTTTAAGTGTTCTTCATGCTCCTCTCTTGTCTTAGAATAAACCAGGATGTCATCAATAAACATTACTATAAATCGATCAAGACAATCATGGAACACTTGGTTCATTAAATCCATAAAGACTGTTGGGGCATTGGTTAACCCAAAAGGCATCACCACAAACTCATAATGCCCATATCTGGTCTGAAATGCAGTCTTGGCAATATCTTGCTTTACAACTCTTACTTGATGATAACCCGACCTCAAATCAATCTTTGAAAACAATGATGCTCCTTTTAGTTGATCAAATAAATCATACATGTGAGGTAACGGGTACTTATTCTTCACTGTCACTTCATTCAACTCTCTGTAATCTATACACATTCGTAGGGATCCACCTTTCTTCTTCACAAATAGGATTGGAGCACCCCAAGGAGAGTGGTTGGGTCGAATAAAGCCTTTATCTAAGAGTTCCTAAAGCTGCTTCTTCAATTCCTGAAACTCGGTTGGGCCCATCCGATAAGGGGCTTTAGAAATTGGTATTGTCCTTGGTGCCAATTCAATGCTAAATTCCACTTATCTTTCCGGAGGTAAACCCGGCAAATCTTCCGGAAATACATCTAGAAACTCCTAGACCATTAGCACATTTTGGATCTCTAGATGAGGGACATCACTACTTTGCATTATATGGGCAATGTACCTAGAACACCCTTTTCTCAGCATCTTTCTGGCCTTTACACTGCTAATTAACATACTAAGCTAGTGGCCCTCACCAAAACTAAACTTATCACCATTATCAAGATTAAATCTTGCTTTCTTCTTTCGGCAATCAATCTCTACTCCATATCTCCCCAGGAAATTCATGCCCAAAATAACATCAAAATCGAGCATATAAAAAACAATCAAATCCACTGGCAACACCCTTCCATGGATCACTATGGACTCCCTTAGAAGCATATCTCCTGAGTTACCACACTAACACCATCTGGCAATTCTATCTTAATGGGTTGTCCTGTTAGGAAACGACCCGGTTGCGCAGCGGAAAAACAAAAATTTACAACCATGGATCGTTCCTTAGAACCCAAAATCAGGGCATAGAAAGTTACAGTTTATATTTATAAGAATCTACAGAAAAATAAATCCAAAGGTTTAGATTCATACCCACGTTTGGAGGCTCCACCAATGTTGTCTCTGAATGTGTTTGCTACCGATCCAAGTGTAGGATCGAACCAAGAAGTCCACACGAAGACAACCACCAAGAACCAAGGAGGGATTTGCTAGATCCTCCTTGGCCTTAAGAAATCAAGAAGAAGATCAGTATTTGATTTTTCAATCAAACAGTGAGATTGGCGTGAGAGAGTGTATAAGGGGCTGCTGTGTTTTCTTTTCAAAATTTTAGGAATGAATAAAATAACCACACTTTTTTTTCAACTAAAACCTTTTTCCTTTATAGTCTTTTTAGTTGCCCTATTCCATATGGAATGGGCTTAGCCAACCCAAACACCCCATTTGCCAAACACTCCCTTAGATATTTTAATTTAATTCATCATTTTCAATTAAAATCATTATATTTAATTAACATTTAACAATAATGAATTTATTAAATATTCGAACACACATTTAACAGTAATTTCACTTATTTAATTTTAACAATAAATAAAAAAGGCTACGACCTCAGCAAATTTAATTGCACTGTGAAATTACCAAATACCCCTTCGCAAAAAAGACGAAAACCCCTTCTTCTCTTGGTCTTAAATTATCTTCTAGTGTGTGACCCTAGGTCTCCATCAACGGTAGTGTTAGTATCGCGATTACACCAATTAATCGTCTCACTAAACACAGACCAAGATTGGCCCCTAGCAGGCATCATGGCCACCCGATAGATTCGGATTCAGCAAAGAGCTCCTGTCAACGATATGGTTACCGTACAATCGATCCTTTCATCATCTTATCTCGACAAGACGAGCATAGAAATAGTGTCAACCTCGTTACTCTCGATAGTATATTAGTTCTGGACAATGACCTATTTATAATCTGGATAAGCAACAACTCAATCCACTGTGGCCAGTTTAGGTGTCATTGCCATATGCTAATTGCGCCGTGAGATAAACTTCTCCCGTACCGGGATGATGAATCTCTGTCAATCCACCATATTCTTGTACACTCCTTGATATAGCCAATCACCACCGTATGAGCTCTGAATAGAACTCTTAGGCTAGTTGTCAAACTACCAATGGTGCAAAGGGCCTCGGATCTCAGCTAAGGATCACATGCACCACCATTCGTTAGAGGTTTGTTCCATAGACACTGGGGTTACCATCCATGGAATCCTCTGGTGGGTCAGTCCAGTGAACTTGCTACGCTAACAAACCCATGTGTTGCACCAGGTTGTCACCAAACACCTTGACAAGTGAGATCAGTCCACGCTTTCGACAGGTCGTTCAACACTAGGATAGCCTTACCGTATTATCTGTGCCTTATTCAGAATAATACTGGGGCTACGACGTTTCTAGAATGGCCACCATATGTGCTCATAGGGTCTCACTATCAAGATGTTGAAACACTTGATACCCTCGTCACGGTTCTACCATTCTAAGGACATATATCAATACATATTGCAATAATAATGATTTACGCGATATAGAATAAAATGCCTTTTTATTATTGATTAATGAACATTATTACAAAGAGTCAATTCCACAATAATTGATTGGCTCTAGGGCATCTACTCTAACATGTCCCACTATAAAAGGTTTCAAACCTAATCTCTCTAAGATCCCATGTGTAATATATGAATGTGTGGCTCTAGAATCAATTAACGCATAAGGGGGAACTTAATGAAATATTAACTGATTAGTAGCTGCAGATGGGCTAGCCTTGGCTTCACTCTGTGCTACTGTAAACACTCGAGCATTGGTACCTCTAGATGTCTATGCTGTGGGTGCAGGAGGGGCTTTGCAGTCTTTCATCATGTGCCCTAGCTATTGGCATCTATAGCATACATTCTGGCCCAACTCTTTGAGACACTCCCCCGGATGAGTTCTCCTACACTTCTGACATGGGGGAAAATCAGTAGTCCTTGGTCGTTTATTCTGCCAATCCCTTATATTTTTCTTGGGCTGAAATCTTTTCTTATTCCTCACTTCTCTATTTAAGGGGACATCAATTCCATCTCTCTGTGGAGCGGGAGGTGGATCACTGGGTGTTGCTACTGATGGAATTGTTGGGGTCAACTTATTCACAAATATTTCATCCCGTAAGGCTCGTTCCAAAGCCTCACTATAGGTTTGAAGGGGCTAGGCACCTGCCATTACATCTCGAGCTATTTCTAGTTTTAGCCCATGCACAAACTTATCCCTTCTCAATTCTGGTGTGCTCATTATACCAGGTGCAAACCTCGCCAAGGAATTAAATCTTATGGAGTATTCCTTCACCGAACTGGAACCCTGCTGCAAGCTAATAAATTCCTGAGTTTTCTCATCAACCCTATCAAACGTTAATGATGTAGGAGGGGCACACTGTCAAATCCCGAAACCATGCTCTGATACCAAAAATGTAATATTCTTTCTAGCTACTAGTTCTCTGGAAAAATATAAGTAAAACTCACTAAACATATTATAGAAAATATATATATATATATATAAGTATGAAATGGATGGCCCATAACTAATTTTTCTTTATATACAAATCTCTACATCAAGTAATAAGTCACAAAAATAACTCAAAAATACTGTCAGACATTGTTGCCTTTCTCCTCCGCTACTTGACGTTCCATCCGACCGCATCTCATCTACTACCTGCAAAAACAATGAAATCAACGGAGTGAGCACGAATTGCTCAGTAAGTAAAGCCACAATACTTCTATTCTTTCTCCGTTACTTAGATCCTGGATTTTCTTTCCTTACACCAAACTTCTCAATTCTTCTCTGCTCTTTCAAAGATTCTAGTTTCTCACTTACCGATATGTAAGCACAAATAGGGAAACTAACTCGGGATAGTAGAAATGGCATGATGCATATGCATAAATGCATAAACTTTTCTATGCAATGCATTTTCTTTTCTGTTTTTCTGTTTTCTGTTTTTTCTTCTTCTGTTTCTCTTCTTTCCTTTCCTTCTTGCTTTTCTATTCTTTCTTTCTTTCTTTTTCTTTTCTATTCTTTCTTTCTTACTTTTTCTTTTCTGTTCTTTCTTTCTTTCTTTTTCTTTTTCTTTTCTATTCTTTCTTTCTTTTCTTTTCTTTTCTTTTCTTTTCTATTCCTTCTTTTCTTTTCTTTTCTTTTCTATTCATTTCTATTCTTTCTTTCTTTTCTTTTCTATTCTTTCTTTGCCAATCAGACTCAGTTGAGGCATGAATTTGGAACCCTAGCCGAGTGAGTGTATTCTCAAATTCTTTCTTGGGTATAATCCTCATCCACATGCACTTCTTACAGACTGTATAAATTCTTCTTTCTTATTCTTAGGCCGCTCACTAAAGGTGGCGTGCATGTGGGGATATTCTTCTTCTTTGTCAGTCACGGGTTCCCCATCGCAACAACCTTCTCTTCTCTTATCTTTTTATATTTCTTTAAGTAAAATTTAGTTTTGAAGTATTCTTTAATTATATTCTTTAGAGGATGATTCTACAATTTATTTCTTTTCTTTCTTTCTCTTTGTTATTTAGTGTTCTCATGCATGTATATGTGCATGTAAATATGCTCATTCTTTGCTATTCTTTCTAAATGCAAATGCTCAAATGTAAGAATGCATTATGACATATAAAGATATCATTATGGAACTAGTATTCTCTACCAAAAACATTTCCATAACAAAGTAATAATCTAACATACTAATATATATGCACTTTCTTTGACATTTCATCAAACACCTTACATGCACATACAAACCGTAAATTGGTTACAATTCCACAATTTCTCAAGCCACCAAAATTAGAGCAAAAACTCCCTAAGGCCAACAACCACCCTAGCCGAATTTCATCCTCCACCATTCCACATCTATTCTTTCATATTTCATCCAAAATCCCATCAACTCAACATATACAAATTCATCACTTCTAATGGCCCTAAGATTCACAAATCAAACAACCTCAATTTCAATCCATAATTCTCATCATCCAAACTCACATACAACATACAATAAACTTCTCTACACAAGTATTTATCCAATCAAAGCTAAAGTTGGATTTACTTACCTTGAATTTGAGCAATTCTAACACTATAATCTCTCTTTGGTAGAATTCCCCTTACCTCTTAAACCCTAAGCATATAAAACCATAAGAATTCAAACTTTAAAATTTAATCTCGGGTTTCAATCCTTGAACTCTTATTACTACATAATAATATATATAGTTTCCCATTTTAATACCCTTGCCACTTTCTAAAATTCCATCTATGTCCCTTAGTCAATTACAAGAATGCCCTCATTTTATTAACTTCTCCATGTTATTCTACTTCTTTTCACTCCACTTTTTAACTAATATGAGTGAAAAACCATTTTACCCCTAATGAAGTTTTGGAATTTTCTTCACACTTGTTCAAGATGACTTTAACAAAATTCAACTAAGGGATTAGGGCATAAAAAGCTATGTACCTTGATGTGGTGTTACACCTGCAACCCCACCCCCCCCCCCCCCCCCCCCCCCGGCCCCCCCCCCCAAAAAAAAAAAAAAAACCCAAAAAGATTGTTAATTGACAATCGACACACTCGAAATGGAAAAGCATGAAAACAAAAACTCTGTCATTACGACAACATCTAAAAAAGTCAACCAAAGTCAAAGAAACAAGGGTAAAATATCAAAATAGTCTAAGAGGAAGAGTGAATCTGGGTCTGTTTCTAGTCTAAGCCGAATTGAAAAAACCAGTTTATCCAAAAATTCGGATTAGTGTTCAAATTGCAATTTTGAAATATTTAGGGTCTACGAAAAATCTGATATCCAATCCAAGCCGGTCTTTAAAACAAAAATATATATATATATATATTTTCCCAAATAATATAACACCCTAAACCCTAAACAAAGAGACTAACATTCAGTCATTCACTAAATGACCTAAAATTTCTCTTCTCCAATACAAATTCTCACAAGTTCCTAGTGTCTTCTCCAATTTCTTTCCACCAAGTTTGTCTTCTCTAGTTTCTTTATGCAAAGTTCATCCTTCCAACTCTGAGTAAGATTCCACTTATTTAGTATTAACTTTCAGTTAACTCTTAGATTATGTAACCTTTGTTATTGTAATGGAATTGTATTCTAATTTATTCCTATTAATTGCAGATGACTCAAACATTTGAGTCTTCCAAGCACGATTCCAATATAACTAGTCCATCTTCCACTTCTGGAAGAAATGTAAGAACAATTTTCATGTTTAGTTCACTTTGGCAATAACATCATCTCTCTAATTTGAAGGTCTAGACCATATTATTAAGTATTTATTTTCTTTCTTGATTTGATTTCACTATTTATTATATTCTTAGAAACAACTTTTTGTTTCTTTAATGGCTTATGAAATTTATTTGGTTTTTGTCAATGATTTTAACACAATTAGAATTCTTTCCATATGAGGATATTTTGGCTTTAGTATATGCAATCTAGCTAGCCCCAATTTTCCTGCCATTAATCCATGTATTTTGGATATTTCATATTTGTTTGCAATAGTATTATATACTTCATGCAATCAAATGCCTTAATTTGTGACATGTGTAGGATTGAACCATGTTTATGTTAAATTTTTCTAGAAGAAACAAAGATATTAACATCAATTTAACTTTATTTCTTGAAAACAAATGATGAGCTGCATGTTTGTTAGTCTTAACTTTTTCTCAAAAATAATGAACCCATTGATGCATATTTGCCAATAATTTTGGATACCTGTCACTTCTGGGTCCAGCAAGTAGTATTTTGGAATTTGGCAATGGGAATGATCTGTAATATTTTGCCATATTTCTTCGGTTTACATGGCTTTTGTGCAAGCATTGGTTGAGTTTATAAAATGGGTTTTTCACCTTTCGATGTGAATTATAATAACAATAATGCTATGGACACCGGGACTGTGCACCGAATTCTTACACCGAATTATGTGTCACGTGACTCAGACCAGCCACGTATCCCATTAACAAATATTTTGCAAGTGAACAGCTGTTCATCATCTATGGACGACCATTCACTAACGATGGATGCCCGTTCATAAGTTAATTAAAAAAAGCTTCTAAACAAAAATAATGGATGACCGTTCATAGGTTATGGACGGGCGTCCCTTAATAATGGACGGTCGTCCACATGTAATGGACGCCCGTCCATACTTTAAATAAAATAAAGTATGGACGAAATGCAGGGACGCTCGTTCATTAGTTATTGACGCCCGTTCGTCAGTTATGGATGGTCGTCCCTACATTTTGGACGAGTGTCCACATATAACGGACGCCCGTCCATATTGTAAATTAAAAAAAAATTAAAACAAATTTTTGGACAGGCGTCCCTAACTTGTGGACAGGCGTCCATATATAACGGGTGCCCGTCCATACTGTAAATTAAAAACAATTCAAATAAATTTTTGGACGCCCATCCATTATTCAGTGGATAGGCATCCCTAACTTGTGGATATAATGGACGCCCGTCAATACTTTCAATTAAAACAAAAATTTTAAAAGAATTTTTTCGGACGCCTGTCCGTATGTTATGGACAGGAGTCCATATAAAAAGGATGGATGTCCATATAATATGGACGACCGTCCATAATATAATAAAATGTTTTTTTTAACTTACTTTTTTTTTTTTCTATTTGTAAAAAACATTAGCTTCTCCAATACGACTTCTCCAAAACAAGCGCCAAAATTTTTAGATGAAACGAAAAAGAAAAAAACTTCATTTTATACCTATTGCCTTCTGCTTCATCGTTCCCGTATGTTCTTCGTGTTTGCGTTCTTCTCATCTGTGGCTGTACCAATTTCTTCCTCAACCGCCACAATCGGTTTCTTCCTCAACAACCAACTACCGTGACAAGAAAGAAAGCCATAAATTTATCATAAAACAATTGTTTAAGGTGGAAAGGGAGATAGGAAGATCAAAATTTGTTCAGATTAGAAAGATTTGTTGAGGTTGTTAAGCGGTTTTTATTTAACTTATGCATTTATTTAGTTTTGTATTCTATTTTGGATTGAATATATGTTACAATAGAAAATAACTGATAGAGAATATTTGTTGGTGATTGTTGTGAATCAGATTCGTGAATGTGAACACTAGTATTGGTTTTGCATTAAATTATAGAATATGGAAGAGTCCAGATTGCCTCATTTCAATGATGTTGAGGTAAATTATGCTCGAAACCTTAACTTTTTCATTAACATGATTTTAAATTTATTGTATCGTATTGTTTCTTATTGTTAGAGTAGGTGCCCTACAGCCAATCAATTATTGTAAAATTGACTCTATAATAAATGTTTATTTACCAATAAAAGGCATATTCTTCTATATCGTGTATGTAATGATATATGTCCTTAGGATGGTAGAACCATGACAAGGGTATCAAGTGTTTCAAATCTTGATAGTGAGAACCCTATGATCACATATGGTAGCCATTCTAGAAACGTCCATAGCCCTAGCATTATTCTAACCAAGGAACAGATAATATGGTAAGGCTATCATAGTGTTGAACGACCTTGTCGAAAGGCAGTGACTAATCTCATTTGTCAAGGTTGTTTGTCGACAACCCGATGCAACACATGGATGCTTGCTAGAGGCAAATTCACTAGACAGACCCACCAGAGGATTCCATATTGATGGTAACCCCAGTGTCTATGGAATAAATCCTCTAATGGATGGTGGTGCATGTGATCCCTAGACTTGAGATTACCGAAGCGCCTTGTGCACTAATTGGTATAGTTTGACACTAGCCCAATGTAGTTCTGTTCAGAACTATCAATACAGTAGTGATTGGCTACATTGAGAAGTGGATCGAGACTATGGTGGATTGATAAAGGATTCATCACTTCTGGGTACGGGAGAAGTTATCTCACTGGGTAATTCAGTAAATGGCAATGACACTAAATCTGTGGCCACAATGGGATTGAGTTGATGCTCAATCCAACTTAATATTCTTGTCATTGGTCCAATAACTAAATACAAACATGTCGAGGATATTTGAGGTTGACACTATTTCTGTACCTCAGTCTCGATGAGATAACAGTTGATGAAATAATTTGATTACACGGTAACCATACCATTGATAGGCTGCAATTTTGCTAAATCTGAATCTATTGGGTGGCCATGATGCCTTGCTAGGGGCCAATCTTGGTCTGTGTGTAGTGAGATGATTAATTGGTGTTAATCGCGATACTACTCACTGTCGATATGATATATGGAGCCTACAGGTCACACATTTAGAAGATAATTTAAGAATCAATTTGTTAGAAGGGTATTTTCATCTTTTAGGACGAAATGGTATTTTGGTAATCTCACAGTACAATTAAATTTATTGAGGTTGTTGCCTGTATTTAATTTTAATGTTAAAATTAAATCAGTGAGATTATATTTAAATATATCTCTGTATATATTTAAATGAATTATTATTATTAATTAAGTGTTAATATATTATTATATATTAATTGATTTTAATTATAATAATAATTAATTAATTAAAATACCATAACGGGTGTGTTTAGTTGCAAGGGTGAACTAGGGTTGGAGCCCATGGCTATTCCTAAGTGGAATAGAGTTTTAATTGTTGCACTATATAAGTGCAACTGAAAATTAAAACGCAATGGAATTATTCATTCAATTAAAACCCTAGTCACCGTATCTCTCTCTCTCTTAAGAAGAAAACTTTTCTTGTTCTTCTTTCTTGATTCTTGAAGCCCTTGATTGTTCTAGCAGAATAATTAAGGGTTTTGCGGATTATCTTCATGTGGACTTCCGTGAGTGCGATCCTAGTTCTGATCGATTGGTGAAAAATCATGTGAATAGTAGACAGTGAACAGTAACCATGAACAGTAGACGGTGAACATTGTTCCTATCCGAAATCAGAGATATTCGAAGGAGCCTCCAAACGTACTTAAGTATTCGAATCCTTGAATGGATTTACTTTATACAGATTTCTGTTTATAAACATGTAAACAGTATAATTTATACTCAGATCTAGGCAAAGAAAGGTAATTGATTTACCGATTGAATTTTTGTTTTCCGCTGCGTATGGTAGATCAATTACTTACACTTATGATGTGTTGTATTAGTACATTCTTATTTTGTCCATTATAAAACTATTAAATAATCAGGAAAATGACTGTGATGAATTAGAAGATATGGGATGTGCAGAGGAAGAAGTGGAGCCTCATATTGAATGGTATTTGATTCAGTTGATAGTCTGGTGAAGTATTACAAACAGTATGGTAACAAAATGGGATTTGAAGCAATGATATGTACGTCAAAGAAAGGCAATGATGGAGAGATGAGATATGTGACAGTGGCATGTTCTTTTTCTGGTAATGAGAGATGTAATTCTAGAAATACCTTGAAAAATTAACTTTTTGTCAAAACAGATTGTAAGAGTCAGATTAGTGCAGCTTTGAATGGTGAATGCAAATGGGAAATTAAATCAGTTGTACTTGAACATAACCATGATCTTACAAGTCCGACAAAAAGAAGATATTTCAAGGTTAACCGAATGATACAACTTTATGTGAAAAGGAGGCTTGAAGTTAATGATGTGGCTGGGATTAGACCATGTAAAAATTTTCAGTCATGTTCAGTTGAGGTGAAGGTGTAGAGAATTTGACTTTTCTACAAAAAGATTGTAGGAACTACATTGAAAAAGTGAGAAGACTACGACTTGGAGTTGGAGATGCTTCAGCAGTACTCGAGTATTTTATGAAAATGCAAAAGAAGAATTCAAATTTCTGGTACATGATTGATGTAGATTAAGAGAGTCGATTATAGAATATGCTATAGGTTGATGCTAGATGTAGGGCTGCATATAAAGAATTTGATGATGTTGTCACCTTCGACACAACGTATTTGACGAACAAGTATGATATGTCATTTGCTACTTTTGTGGGGGTTGATCATCATGGACATTCAATATTGTTAGGTTATGGGTTAATTTCCCATGAGGACACTGAGACATTTGTATGACTATTTCGTTCTTGGCTTGAATGCATGGATGTTGCTCCTAATGGAATTATCACTGATCAAGATAAGGCCATGCAAAATGCAATTGAGATTGTTTTCCCTGGTACAAGACATAGGTGGTGTTTATGGCATATAATGAAGAAACTGCCTGAAAAGTTAAGAAGGTATAAGGAATATGAAACCATAAAGTCTAAGTTGCAAAATATTGTGTATGATTCCTTTACGCGTGAAGAGTTCGAAGAATGGTGGCACCAATTTGTTGATGTGCACAACTTTCATAAGAATGGATAGTTATATGGATTGT
The DNA here is from genome assembly GCF_008641045.1 of Pistacia vera. Classification (NCBI taxonomy): domain Eukaryota; kingdom Viridiplantae; phylum Streptophyta; class Magnoliopsida; order Sapindales; family Anacardiaceae; genus Pistacia; species Pistacia vera. The sequence goes on from NW_022196305.1 coordinate 398,247, forward strand.
ACAAAGAAAGAGCATGATGGGTGCCTGCATTTCTTAAAGATACTTTCTAGGCAAGTATGTCTACTACTCAACGTAGTGGAAGTATGCATGCATTTTTCGATGGATATGTAAATTCCAAAACTACTTTGAAACAATTTGTGGAACAATATGATAATGCATTGCGAGATAAAGTGGAAAAAGAAAGGGAGGCTGATTTTAGATCTTTCAAATCTTGGATACAATGCATAACTAATTACCCTATTGAGAAACAATTTCAAAGTGCATACACAACTGCAAAGTTTAAAGAGTTTCAAGAATAGATTGTGGGGAAGATTTATTGTGAATTATCTTTTCTAAATAAATGTGATTCATGCGAGGAGTATCAAGTTTTAGAAGATGTTTAGTTTAGAGATAGTAGTCACCGTCTTCCTTTTGCGGTATACTTTGAAGAAAGTTCATGTGATATTCGTTGTACTTGACATTTGTTTGAGTTCAGGGGGATTTTATGCAGACATGCCATTATGGTGTTGATTCATAAAAGGGTTTCACATGTTCCATCACATTTTACGGCATTGGAGAAAAAATATAAAAAGATGTCTTACGAAAATTAAGGTAAGTTATAATAGGTGGAGCACCAACATTGAAGAACAACATTTTGATAAGTTGTCTAATATAATGCTGACAGTAGCCGATATGGCATCAAACAATAAGGAAGATTATAATATGTTGACGGAGTTTATGATTGACATGAGAAAAAAGTTGGAGCAAACGGAAAGTGAGGGAGGGCTTAGTACAAAAGTGAACATCTCTTCCACAACCGGTTTGAGTAGTAAAGATGGGGATAGTCCTCCGAAAGAAGGGAACAATCTAATTATTAGTCCATAGGCAATTCGTAGCAAAGGTCATCCTCCATTTAGAAGAAAGCAATCGAAGGTTGAAGAAATTGTACGTAGGGTTAAAAAGAAAAAAATTACAAAAACAAAGAATTGGTATGAGTTATACACATATTCTTACATGATATTTCTTTTTTGAAACATTATTTACTTATTTGAAGTTTATAATAATATCGAATTGATTATTAATGTGTTATGCTATTTTTTAGGAAAATGATCATCAGTAGAGTGAGAAAATGAACAGTTTCTTTCATCTACTTCCATGGTCGATGTGGAAACTCAAGTGTTGTCGAATGATGTTGTTACTATCCAAGTATGTGTTATGTATGTTGTATAATTGTAATTGGCTTAAGTTTTCTATAATGTGTGCTAAATTGTGGTCGGTAAACAATGATAGTTGTCCACTAGTCTGGTTTAGAATCTCACATGACAAAGTAATTTCTGTACTGGACAGGAGTTTGTAAATGATGAACATGTCTCGTTGGGAGATGTTTGATATTGTTGACAAGTTGAAGCATATAGAATTGTATTTGGTAGAAATTATTCATGTTTTGGTTAATTTCTGTCGAATGCAGTTTAGTTGTATGCTGATTCAATTGTTTTTTTTTTAGTATTTTGGTCATTGGTTGTGTATGAGTAGGCTATCTATTGTAGGGTTGTGAATTCATGATAATGACCTTAATGTAACTTATTATGAATGTTTTCAGTATATATTATCGTCACATTGCAGACTCTGGTTGTAGATGGAATTTTGGATATGCATTTCATTTGAGATTTGAATTTTGATGTCTTTGGGTATGTCTAGTATTATATATACATATGTATTCAAAAGTGTAGTTGAGATATGTATAAACAAAAGCCAAATCTATTTATAAACAAAAGGCAATCTTTTTCAAGAACATCCGCTGAAATCAATCTATTTATAAACAAAAGACAAATATAATCTTCGTACATAAAGCTTAGTATTTGAACTACACATAATGACAATTAACATTCATAGTGCGTTCCCCAAGAATGTTGACAAGGAAGAGGCTGTTGAGAAATTCTTCATCATGGTGCAGGGGGTGGAGGTTGACTGGGGAGGAGGGGGTTGTTGAGAAGTTCTTCATCATGCTGAAAATTTCCGTCATGCGTTCCCCAAGGATGTCAACTGTTTCTTCTATTCTTGATGCGAACGAGTTGAAATTACTTTGCAATTGATCATGTTGTTCTTGCATTTTCCTCTTAATAAGTGAAAAACACTCCTCTTGAAACTTTTCCATCCGCTCAAATCTGCTTACTATTTCGTCTAAAGTATGAGAAGACATATCTTCTCCATTTTGAGATGATCCAGGTTCAATCCTCGTTCTTCTTCTTTTGCGCACATAGACTTGTCCTTCATTTACCCCTTTTGGAACACTGACACCTTCCTGAACCGTTGCATCTCCCTCTGTTTCATCCCTAATCACAAACCATTCTCTTGCCATATTCCTTTTAATCAAACCCATTTTACACAATGTCACATCCCCCAACACATTATTTGCAGAAAACTTAATCTTATTTGTTTCATCATTAGGGGTGATCTGAATACCCAACTTCTCACATATTAACATAACAAGCACCCCCCAATATATTTCTCCTTTTGCTGCTTGAACCTCTCCCAACTTCTTAATCAATAACTTCATTGAATTTACTGCCTCCCTGCTATTGCTGCTTCCATGAACATTAAATCCTTAACCGTCACATTTCCATTTGTCTCTTTCCTACCATTAAATGTGTAAGTCAGATATATGTGAAATACTCTCATAGCAGGATTCTTTGACTTTGTAGATTTACACCTATGCGCATGGTAAATCCCTATCTTAGAAACATCCATCCAAGCTTGTTTGAAATCCCACGTTCTAGATACGTTATCTAAACCTTCAAAATCAAATCTTATCCAAGTTGCTAAATCTTGTGGTCTTACTACAAAGTTCTGATTCTTTAATCTAAAAAACATTGTATACGCCAGAAACTCATCAGTACCTGTCTCCACCACTTCCAAACTACCAAAAAACTCATAGATCAAATGCTTATATTAATCATATCTAATACTCACTAACCAGTCCCATTTCAAATTATGAATCCAACCATTCATTTCATCACCTAAACCCAAACTTGTTATAAGTCCTAAATCCAAACTTCTTCCAAGGAAACTATCTCTTTTCGACATCTCCTTGTATTGCTTTTTATGTCGCAAGTCTTGAAATTGGATTCCAAATGACGACGTGCCTTCATGAGGAATGGTTGTATTTTTTGCTCTCAACATTTTCTGCTTTCTTCTGAAACCTGTATATATAAAAAATTCATCATTATAATCAGTCATAACTAAAGAAGTTTGAAAGATGCAAAAGTGTTAATAAGAACATGAATCTCGATAGAAACCTGTATAGAATTATAGTTTGTCTGCATTCATCACATTTTAGGTTGATATTTAGAAGAAGTTAGTTATGACTCATCACAAACAAAGTAGCCATTTTCCTCACTAACTCATCCTCAAATTCATAATATCTTCAGGAAAATTATCATTTCACTTCAAATCATCTGTTTAATATTTTGTGTTCTGCTGCTAGATCTCACCCTTCCTTTCTGGGTCCATCCTTTTTAATGAGATCAACATTATCACTTATAATCGCACTGCCACCAATACATGGCCAGTTTATTAACAATACCAAAACATTTTGTTTAATAACTCAACAGCCTAACAAGCACTCAAACCAGATTTTAGTTGTCAAAAAACCATCCACGAGTTTGGGGCCAAAAGTTGGTCCCCCTACGCCCTTATAAAAATGAAACTTGGTCCCCCCTCAAGTAAAGTCAAAATCCTAGTCTCATCAAAGCCAACACCTTCACAAGATTAAATGCTAAGGTTACAAATGAAACTTGGCACTGCACCAATAATGCTGACAATCCATATAAGTAGAGAGCATAATATGCTTGAGATTTTCAAGAGAACATGAGAGCTATGAAGACAAATAAATCCAGACTTCAAGATAGATTACCTTTATTTCTCAAACTATTCTTCACAATGCCAGAGGTTTGTCCATGTAACAGAACTTTGTATATTTAGAATCAAACTAACTAAAGAGAATTAAGCCATCCAAAAAAGAGATTTTCATACAATCATGTCGAACAAGAGATTTATCTATCTAACTTGAAATGCAAATCCTAATGTTTTAGCATTGTACTCTATCAAATTAAATAACTTTCTATTAGATCACACACATTGATTTTCTAATTATTTCTCTGTGCCATTTTCAGCTTGAACAACATGACATTTACTAGAAAATAAGCACTATAATCAAGAAATATGGGGTAAATCCAATCTGCAAACATATATTAGTTTTATTCTTTAAATTTTCTCTGTAACAATAAGTCATATTTTCTAAGGTGGAATGTAAAATCTGTTATCCAGGTTTTGAGATGAATCCTCTTTCTAAGATTTAGGTTGTGTGAGCTTAGGCAGTAGAAATTAATAGGCTAAAGATTGTTTGTGGATAGTGGCTATATATTGTTCTAAGTGACGAAACTAAAGTATTAAGAAAACATAATTTAAAAACTAAGAAGATAAATAATTATAAATCCTCCTACCTCATGAGCTACATTTTACAGCTGGAGTAGTTTTGGAACTAGTAGAATGAAAGGGTGGCGGAAAGGACAGTGAAAAACTATACATACAATGGACTAAATTAGTCTCTAATGATTCCCCATTCAGTCTTACCTAATTTACTAATAATCAATGGCCAGCGGATTGAGACAGTTGAACTTAATAGTGTACATTAAAGACTAAGTATATACCAGGGCTGGCATCCTAGTCAAGCAGCGTCTTTTAGGACAGTGCAAAGTCGAGAGGTTTAAGTCCTTGGATGCATTCTTGAAAAAGTTTATGAAACTAAAGAGCAAGGTGATAAGAGGTTGATGAGAATGCAAAATGACATATTTACCCCCCTTAATGTCTAGTCTTTTATACTTATTTGTTGCCTAAATGTACTCATTATTATTCTATTTTGATTTAGGATGCAAATGGAGGCGTTAAATGCAAAACGAAAATAATTAGGTGAATTCAGACAGTTTCGACATTGCTTTGTAATCTGGACATAACTCTCTCATCTGAGCTCCGATTGAGATGATTCAAAATTCTGTAGAACCCTAAGAAAGAGATATACAACTTTCATGTTTTGAGTTTGGAGAGATACTTGCTGCATCAAGGTTGTAATCGGGCTTGAAGTTGACACACCTGCACTGCTGACGTTCTAGAACATTCCGCCTTGTCATGCAAGTCAATTAGGCAGTTTATTATTGGAAGTTTTTAAGACCTGTTGCAAGCAAGTTATAGCTCAAAACACCACTTTCTTATTTTATATTAGGACTTTATTTTACTTTCAATTAATCAGATTAGGATAAATGTTATTTTAGGATATTAGAATATTTTTAGGAGATTGAGTTGAATTGAAAGACTTGAATTGGATATTTTTAAAAGGGGGAGAGTGATCAGATTGGAGGAGATTACACACGTCTCTCTTTCCTCTCTTCTGCAATTTTTCTCTTTTGAGTTTTGATTATGGCCATGAGCGGCTAAAACTTTTATAACTTGGTCAAAGGAAACGGAGGCCTCAGAATCAATAAAACTGTGAGATCTAATCTGTTTTTTTTTTTTTTTAGTGTTCAATATATGTTTTGAGTATTGGATGTTCTTCTATGCCTATTTTCATGATTGTTTCATTTAATTACTAGAAGGCCTACTAGTTTATTATTTGTTGCAATGTAACAACTGCTTTATACTAAAATACTTATAGAAATACATATAATAAAATACATGTACATTAGCAAAAGTAATTGGGCCCAAAATTTTCTTTTATTAAATATACATATTCTTTACACACAATTAGTATCATTTACATAAGTCATCAAAAATGTGGTGGATAGTGTAGCTATTGCTCCTCGCTTGCCGACGTCCATCTGACCGCGTCCTCACCTAGATCCTGCAAAACACACAGAAAACAATGGGGTGAGCACAAAAAGGCTCAATAAGTAAATCCTCTACTCGTCTATCCCCGTAACTCTTTCTCTTAATTCTTTCCTTACATTACTTTCTCATTTTTCTGTTTGTTTCTCTTTCTCTTTGCAGATGTCACGACCCCATCTTACCGTTGGGATGATCAGGAACTTATCCCACTCTTCGTGACTTTTACTCATTCTCTGTCGATCGGACTCGGTTATGCATGGATTCGGAACCCTTGGCCACGTGAGTACATATTCTCTCTCTCTTGAATGTCACGGCCCCGTCTTAGCGGAGGCACGGCTGAACCTCGTGTTCCACTCTTCGTGACTGTCACGGCCCCATCTTACAGGAGGCATGGTTGGACCCTGGTGTTCCACTCTTCGTGACTTCTACTCCTCACTCATGGGTTTCCCATCGCACAACCCATTTTATTCTCTTCTCTAGCACTACTCTCTTTTTGTGCTCTAGTGCTCATTCTCTCTTTCTCTTTACTCTTAAAGTAGCTTATACTCAAAATTCTCTACTCTTTCTCAAGCTACTTCTCAAATGCACAATTAATGCATATGTTATGCTCACACGCACTCATGAAATGCCATTATGCAATGTTGCAAGAATTAAGGTTCTCCACTCATCCTTATACTTCTCTTAGGCATTTCATCAAATAACTAATGTGCACACAAAAAATCTACTTTATCTATAGTTCTATTTCTTTCTTAAACCATCCATATTTGGAGTAAAACTCCTCTACAATAATTCTAAACCTGTCAAGGAAAGACACTTCAAAATCTTTACTCAACTTCTTCTCAAATTCGGCCAAACTTCATTTGGCCATCCTAACCTTGACTCTACTTCTCTTGGCTCAAAGAACCATTTATCAATCCATCAACTCATCAACAATTACAATCTCAATAATCAATCTCACAATTATAAATATATAAATACATATCAAATCATTTAATTGCTTAAATCTTAACTTGTGTTGGATTTACTTACCTTTTTCTTGAGTTCTTGCACAAAAGCTCTCTAACTTGTTGGACTTGCTTCTTCTCTTAATTCCTATGCATAAATTTAATAAGAACTCAACACTTACTCAACTTAAACTCAGCTTAAATTTATACTAGAGCATGAATCCTTACCTCTTGATGCTTAGGAACAATTCTCTACCAAGATCCAACTAAAAGCCCTAAAAAATTCTTGAAAGATTTAAGTGAAAAGTTGAGAGAAAATGGTGAATGGGAATGGAGGTGGAGGATGAAGAATGAAGGGTTTACTAAACCCAAACCCTTATTAGCTCATAGTTTACACTTGCATTCCTATTTTACCCTTGCTTTTTCTTAGAAATTCCATCTTTGTCCTTTAATTCATTGCACTCATACCCCCAACTCTAACACATTCTCCATGAAATTTTCTTACATTTCACTCCCCACTTTTCCTGCTAATTAGGGGTAGAATGGTCACTTTGCCCCTATGAAAAAATCTCTAGAAACTTCACCCAACTTTTCAGTCAGCTCTTTGCCGTGGCAAAGACTTTTCCGTTGCCCCGGTGAAGAAATCCAGAGCCTACGTCGCCATGGCGAAGACTGTAATTCCAAAATTCGCCAAGTCTTAACCAATTTCAGGGCAAACACTCATCCAAACCAACACATAATTTCAACCAAGGGCCAAAATAACAACATACAAACTCAATTGAGGGCTAAACAATAAACATTCACACAATGCAACATAAATTAGCTACGTACCTCAAGTGGGGCGTTACATGCAATCTACTGCTAAGTTAGATATCAAATCTGTAATTGTTTGATCCTTCTAACTTGTGAGTAATTAAGGTTTAATAATTTTCTATGTCAGGAATTATTAAATCTTAAGAAGAACATTCAACTAAATTAAATACAACCGCTTGTGTTTGTGTTGTTCAACTTCAACGATTTCTCTAGCCCTTAAGTCTGCTACTAGATTAAACCTTTAGCGCTTGTCTAGGGTTGTTTAGTAGTAAGATTAATTAGATCGCTTGTTTCCTAATTAACTACAACTAAGGACAGATAGGAAAATAGTTCCAATGGTGAATACTCAAAGTAGCAATTGATATATACTTGCATTGATGATCAGTTGTAAAATTCCGATGGTGGATGTTGACTTAGACCAAGGTTTGTTATTTTGATTGATTTCGATAATTTGATTTGAATTGTTTTTCCTTAAATTGTTTCCGTTTTACTCAAACCCCGGCCTTGTACACGTAACATAAAACTCGGCTAGGCACTCTCCGTGGGGACGATCCTTACTCACACTACTACATGTGTTTTTAGGTTTTAATTTTGGTTGCCTGCAACAGCACACCAGAGGTCTTGAAATGGACTGAAATGGATGGAAGTTAACTAAGACCTAGCGTTTCAGGCAACATGTTACAATTAATAATTGTGGAAAAGTTAATTGACAAGTCTTTGTAGAAGAGTGGTATGCCGAAGTTTCCTTTAAGGCTATTTTTATTTTTTTTACACTTCTTTTCCTTTTTTAGCTTGGACAGCTACATCTTGATCAGAGTGGAGAAACGCACTAGACAAGAAAGCAAATACATAATTTCTTGATTGGTATTTTATGTGTAAATGTGCTGTTGAGTGGATTATTCCTGGCTATGCTATTTTGCAGGCGTGGATCCAAAAAACTGGCATTTGGAAGCGCCATGATGTAAAAAACAATAACCAGTGAAGCTGGAGTAGATAAAAGTATTTGGAGACCTATATAATACTATTTTTTTACCTAAACTTTGTCGGGTCAATGGAGATGTATATCGCTGTAACATTTTAGGCTCTGTTATCCACCATGTATCGATTTTCAAGGGTTATCCCAAGGATATTGAAGAAAGTGTTGGCTACTAATTGGAGTTAAAAGTTCAAATCTAATAAAGGTTTGAAGGCAGCCACTACATTTGAAGGAAGCATGAAAGAAATCAAGTGACTAAGCATATTTAGCTTCATACATACAATGCCTCAGTAGATCGCTGTCAGAAGTCAATATGAGATATAGAAAACGTGATTAATAGAAACCAAATAGACTAATTACCTTACAATAATAATGGCAAATGAGGAACTTGAATAAGAATCACGGCAGATTAGGAACTTCAACAAAGAAGAAGAATGGTAGATGAGAACTTCAAAGAAGAAGAAGAGTACAGATGAGGAATGAAGACGAAGAAGAAAAGCAAAGATGGGGAATGAAGACGAAGAAGGAGAGCGGCTTGCTATATTTTAAAATTACCCCAAATTGATTTGACCTAAATCCCAATTAAAGTACTCTTGAAAGTATTGATAGGCGTCCATTATATGTGGAAGCCCGTCCACAAGTTAGGGACCCCCGTCCAAAAATTTGTTTTAATTTTTTTTTTAATTTACAGTATGGATGGACTTCCGTTATATGTGGATGCCCGTCCAAAATTTAGGGACGGCCATCCATAACTGATGAACGAGTGTCCCTACATTTCGTCCATACTTTATTTTATTTAAAGTATGGACGGGTGCCCATTATATGTGGACGCCCATCCATTATTTTTGTTTAGAAGCTTTTTTTAATTAACTGATGAACGGGCGTCCTTTAAATGTGGACCCCGTCCATAGTAAATGGACTCCCATCCATATAATATGGACGGGAGTCCATCGTCAGTGAACGGCCATCCATAATTGATAAACAGTCGTTCACTCGCAAAATATTTGTTAATGGGATACGTGGCTAGTCTGAGTCACATGACAAGTAATTCGATGTAAGAATTCAGTGCACAGTCCCGGTGTCCGTAGCATTATTGTTATAATAAAGAAACTTGTTTTGTTATTGGTTCCTTAATCTCTTAGTTTGAGTTCCCGAGTTTTTAAGGATCTTATAATATCCGTGCACTTTTAGTTATTTATGATTCAAACATATTTATTTAGTATATTCTTATTCAATTACTACTAATCACATTTTAAAATTCATATTTGAGTTTAGATTAAAAGAAGATCTTAATGGTATATTAGATTGAGTTACAGTTGCTTTTAAAAGAGATTTGTTATTAATTTCCCTCCTAAAAACTTGCCAGGGTAAACTACATGTTCCCACCCAAAGTTTAGCGAAATGGTATGTTCCCACCACTGGTTTCATTTATTCTAGATTCTCACCCTTAAATTAACATCGTTTCCTTAATTTTAACCTTTCACTGCAGTGAGGCTCATGTTAGCATGTTAACATGCGTTGATGCTCCTTTATGCTAAAAGTGGCTCATTTTAGCAAGAAGTGGCCTGCTTTAGCATCGCCCAAGCCGTTAGATTTTGGCTTTTTTTTATCGATCCTGAATTCCAAAATAACTTCTGAGACCACCATTGACTCCCCACAGCCTCCTCTACAAAACCCATACCCCTACTTGTCGTCATCACTCACTTTTCTAGCCACTCCCACACTTGCCACCTTGCGATTTTGGGTATCTTCTTGGTTGTTTTCTGTTCGATCGGAGAGCAATCGGCTTCATTAGACCACACCAATAGACTCTTCTTGTATTGTAGTTTATATGGGTATGTTTTTTTGGCCATTTCTAACATTCCGTTCATAAAAAATCAAAGCCCAAATAGAGTTATATTCTTTGCATTGCTACTGTATGAGCATATTGGAGGGGTAGAAAGTGAAGAATGTTATTTCCAACATATTTTCTTCAGATATTTTCTCTCCACATAATCTTAATTTAGAGGCAATGTCAAATAAAGCAGAATCATATTCACTGATAGATTTATAATCTTGTAGACATAATTAGGTCCAATCATATTGAGTCGTTAGGAGTATTACTGATTTTTTATGTTCAAATCTCTCCTTCAAATTAATCCACAGTTGGAGTGGATCTTTTATATCCCTATACTCAGCCTATAGTCCTTCTTGGACATGATGCTAAAGGAAAATAGTAGCCTTTGATTTGTCCTACAGGGACACCATGTTTCCTTCCTTAATCACTTCCCCCAGTTTCATAAATTTCAGATGGAGAGTAGTGTCTAGGGCCCATTCATCATAGTTATTTACTTCTAGTCTCAAGTATTAGTAAACGATCCAGTTACGCAGCGGAAAAACAAAACATTTACAACATGGATCGTTCCTTAGAACCAAGATCAAAGTACAAATTTACAGTTTATATATATTAAATAAGAGTCTGCAGATTTTAGTTTAGAGTGTAAGAAATCATACGCACGTTTGGAGGCTCCTCCAACTTGTCTCTAAGCATATTTCGCTACCGACCCAAGTGTAGGATCGAACCGGAGTAGTCCACATGAAAATAACCTCAAGCAACTAAAAAGGCATTTGCTAGATCCTCTTTAGCCTTTAAGAAACAAGAAGAAAAATCAAAGTAATTTGATTCAAGCAAAAATTGCAATCTGGCATGGAGAGTGTTTCAAGGGGCTGGAGTGTTTTCTTTTCCAATGAATGAAATGAATGAATAAATTTATTTCACAAAGTATAACCTATTCCATCATTGAATGGGCTTGGACTCCAACCCAAACATCCCCTTTAAGATATTTTTAATTTTAATTTATCATTATCTCAATTAAATTCCATTAATATATATTTACAATATATATATATANAAAAAAAAAAAAAAAAATTAAGGTAAGAGAACTTGTTGGAACCTGAGTTTTAGGTTTAGGGGAATTTCTTTCTTCCTCCTCAAGAGCCTCTCCAAATCTCTGTATCACAGCCCTAGCACTTTCAATTTCAACACAAGCAAAAGATTTTTCTTGATTAACCAACTTTTTAGCATCTTTAGACTGCAAACTGCAGTTTGCAGTCTGCACTTTTGCAAACTGCACTTTGCAAAAATGCAGTCTGCATTTTTCCAAACAAGGGATTAAAGATTAGTGATTCAATGTCTACATTTGGACAATTTGACCAAAAGGTCAAATTCAATTTGTCCATGCCCTTCCTGCCGTGTTACTATTTTTTTTTTTTTTTCAAAGAAAATTATTTTTTATGATTAATGACTATTTGAATCTAATTAATTAATAATGAAATCAACCAAGCACCAGTAAACTGAAGGTTATATAAAAATAATAAAAAATAAAAAAATAAAAACATGTCTAAAGTGACAAATAGTCACACTAAAAAGCTGACATTCCAATTAGTCATCTCATAAGACGTGAAAAACAGGCATTCATTTTCTATGTGCCAACTGATCACAATACTAATACTTGCATTCTCCCAGATTTTATGAACCTGATTGAACTGTCACACATCAAACACACAACCTCCTGTTAAACTAGCTTCCTATGACCTAGACCTGGGCAAGGACTGGTCCCAACCAGGCTCGGGTCTAGGCCTGATTGGAACCAGTCGCTCATTGGCCTGGGACCGGTCCTAGGCCCATGAGAGATTTCAGGACCCGGACTGGTCCCTAGGACTGGTCATGAGCCCATAGGACCGGCCCTCTGGGCCTGGAAAATTATTTTTCACCCCCCAATTTTTTTATATTTAGGCAAAAAAATTATGTAAGGGGGTTTATGTAATTTTTAGGGGCATGAAAAATTTATTTGCACCCGAGAGATTAGTAAATTTTTAATTAATTTAAAAAAATAATAAAATAACAAATAAATTAATGGTTAATTATAATTAATAATAGTTTATAAATATAAGAATTTAAATTTAAATTTTAAAGAGATAATTTAATTAATTAATTTTAACATAAATGTAATATTCACACAATCATACATTCACACTTCACAAATAAACAATTAAATAAATTTATTTTTATTAAACTATTCATCGTCAATCGTTCAAATCTGTGTTTCTGAAGAGTTCGAGTAGTTCACGATGCTGCTATAGTCTTCTCTCTGCATGAGTCCAATCCCATAAACATGTTATCACTTCAATCATCTCATTGGTTAAAGAGCATCTTCTGTCTTCAACAATCTAGCAACTCATTAAGAATGCCTACTTGGATGCAATTGTAGAAACTAGCACATATAAAATATCACGTGCCATTTGGGCTACAATAAAGAATCGATTTTGATGTTTTTTTCACCATTGAAGCACATCCATCTCACATTTCTCCTTCTTCGTCATGTAGGACATGTCCATTTGTAGGTAGCGATTTAGCTCATTTGGTCCATGTATGTACGCACAGGAGCTGCTACTTCCGCCACCATGTTCCATGTACGTCCACATGCTCGATTCTTGATAGTTGTCTTCATCAGGGTCATGTTGGTTGTCTTTGCTGGACGTTCCAGTTCCATTGTACCTGCTTTGATATAAAGAAAAAATGTGTTCCAATTTTTACTTAAAGTTAATCAAATAATACGTATAATCATGTCCTAAATGCTGACCTATCTCAATAATTATACAATTAACTACGTGTAATTTAAACCTAGGATCTACAACAAGGCCTAATCCATATAAGAATGAAATATCTAACCAATATTTCTCGTATTTTTTTCCATCTTTGAAACAATTTCCATTAAGACGTTATTATATCTATATTTAGCAAAAGTTTTAGAAATTTGAAGTAAAATATCTAACGCTAAATTAATAGTAGGATAATAAATACCACTTGATGTATTGGTGGATTCATAAAAAACTTTAAGAAATGAATCAAAAAGTTCACAAACCGTCCAATCATCATAGTTGACAACTTCCTACGGATTCTTCCGGTTGACGAAATCTGTAATTTGTCTTGCGTTTGGCAAAGTTTTTTTCCAACATCAAGTAGGTGGAGTTCCAATGGATAGACATATCCGTACATAACTTCAAAGGTCAAACCAGTGGATCCTTTTGGTTACAATATTTGACGTACTCTTGCCATCTTTTGTTGCTACTGCAGACGATGAATCTGATAGTCGCACACACCCTTTCAATCTTTGAATTTATAGCTTCTAAACCTACTTTGACAATCAAATTGATGATGTGGCAAGCACATCTCTGGTGAAAAAAATTGCCTTTACCACGCGGATCCAATCTCTTTTCAAATAAAGAGATAATCGCGGTGTAAGCAGCTGCATTATCTAGTGTTAGCGCTACAACTCTATCAGTTAATACATATTCTTGCAAAACTTCTAGTATTGTAAAATAAATAGTGTAAACATTATGTGCAGTATATAATGGTTTAAAACCTATCAATTTTTGTTGTAAACCCCAACCATGATCTAAGTAATGCATTGTGACAGTTAAAAAATCAGTTTTTGATCTACAAGCACATATATCTGAAGTAAGTTTAATAGATATATTCCTAAAATTTTGAAATTCATTTTTAAGTTGAATATTTATTTGGTTATAAAGTTTTAGTACGTCTCTTCTACTACTTCTACTAACAGAGGTATATGTTGGACAAAATGCAGTTTTAATCAAGTGAATAAAAAAAAAAGATTTTCAGATAAAAAAAGGGGAGAGTCCATAGCAACTATGTATTTTGCTATTTCCTCTCGTGCTTGGAGTGCATTGTATTGCCATATTGACAGAGTTAAGGATTGTGGATTAAATTTAAGTTGAGTTTGAATTTGCCTACTTAGTCCGATTGAAGATGAACTTGACAGCTGCATTATTTAGGGGTGCTTCTTCATTTAGTCCGATTAAAATTTTGAAATTCATTTTTAAGTTGAATATTTATTTGGTTATAAAGTTTTAGTACGTCTCTTCTACTACTTCTACTAACAGAGGTATATGTTGGACAAAATGCAGTTTTAATCAAGTTAATAAAAAAAAAGATTTTCAGATAAAAAAGGGGAGAGTCCATAGCAACTATGTATTTTGCTATTTCCTCTCGTGCTTGGAGTGCATTGTATTGCCATATTGACAGAGTTAAGGATTGTGGATTAAAATTAAGTTGAGTTTGAATTTGTCTACTTAGTTCGATTGAAGATGAACTTGACAGCTGCATTATTTAGGGGTACTTCTTCTCCAAATGTCGTCGCATCGTTGAAGTCCCTTCTCAGCGTCGATAACGGTTCCACAGAAATTATATACCCCGCACGATCTTCCCCCTCCCCATTCACCTTTGCCCGTTTTGATTTGGTGAAGTGTCGCCATACATCAGACACGACCCTCTTTAACGGTCAGGGGGGGTTGGGCCATGGAGTCGTAGCTTGCTTGTATTTGGCTGCACCCCATCCCGACTGAATGTGGTTGTTGTCATTGAATTGCTAGTGTTGCCTTTGGAAAGGGTGAAAATGGATCGAACCCTTCAATTTCTTCGGTTGATGGAACGTAGAACTCATTTGCCCTTCCATTATGAATTTATGATAAAATAATAAATAATTAAAATTAAAAAAATTAAATAATAATATGAATAAGAGATGATATTGAAAAATAGAAAAAAATTGAATAATATAAATAAATTATATGAATAAATTATAAATATAAATATAAATTGAACTGAAGAAAATATGAATAAGAATTGGATTGTAGTAGAGAGATTTAGAGAATGAGAGATTGAGAGTTGGTGTGAAAAAAATAGGAACTGTGAGGGATTATTTATAGTGTAGGATTGGGGGGGAACCCCCCCCCCCCCCCCAACAATTGACCGTTGGCAGTGCTATAATAATTGTTTTTTATAAAATATCAATTTAACCCTTAATATTTTTATTAATTTCAAACCCCCCCATTGACCATTGGTTGTAATAATTTTTTTTGTAAAATATTAATTTAACCCTTAATATTTTTGTTAATTTCAAAATTATCAAAGAGTTTTTGGATATTTTACAAGACACTGTTTTGAAATTAAATAAATGGGTTTGGGCCTAGGCCCGAGCCTTAGAGGAGGGCCCAATCCCTTTTCCCATTAGCCTGGTCTGGTTTGGGACCAGGCCCTACAAGAACCGATCCTAGGACCAGTCCTTTGGGCCGGGTTTTTGGGACCAGTCCCAAATGCCCAGGTCTATTATGACCAGTTTAAGCCATCCTTCTCCAGTAGTAAAAAGATAAAAAGATATCCCACATTGTTTTTGTACAACTGCTCATAGCATTTATCAGTATTATTTGATAAAATTTCCTGGAAAATTTAAGAACTGGCAAAAGAAAGTACTATAAAGATGGTTATTTATATTTTCATTTATTACAAATTTAATGAATATGACTGAAACTTCCATATTTTTTTATCCACTCAACCTGACTTGGCTTTAGATACTTTACCCCAGACAAACCAAACATGTTATTTACTAGTAAACAAAAGATTTCTAAAATTTCTCAACCCCTTTTAGAATTGTACACATTGGTTGACCGCAATGAATGGCATAATTTTAGATCCCAAAAACACACAAAAAGAAGCTAAAAATTCTTTTACCTTTAGATGGAACAAGTTGTGTGGACCAACACAAAAACTAAGCAGCATTTCATCGTTTGATGTGGTTCACATAAAATAATTAAAAGATAACTCAATCCACTCAAGATTTCTTAAATTACCAATTGCGCTGGGAATGATGTCTGAGAATGAGTTCATCCCCAAAACTAGAACAGAGAGCTTGGAAGCATTGGTAATGAAACCGGGAAATGACCCACTGAAATTATTATTTCCCAAGTAAAGCTGTTCAAGATTTGGAAGCTTTGCAATTGAAGGAAGAATTCCCGAGAGTGTATTTAAACAAAAACAAATAGCAGAATAGATCTTAAATCTACTAATCAAATAACCAAAAAACATAAGCAAACAACTGACAAGATTAAAAAAACGGAGAAAATGATTCATCTGAACCATAGCTTCACTGATTTATCTCTCAAAAGCAGGGGCCTTTGATTTAGGGTTCAATAGGTTATGGGTATTGGAGATTTTAAGCTAAAAATTGGATGAAGCCAACAATTTTCACTAGAATTTTCCGAATGAAGATGATTAAATGTAGAGTATTTTGTTTGAGAGAGTAGGCTGGAAGAGTTGAAAATGTTCTAAGTGTAGGGTGGCTTCATTGAGATAACAAACAACTGCTATAGGAAGTTTGCAGCTGAAATTTGAGTGAAGAAGTGAAAATCGCGAATATGGAGTGAAGAGGATTCGAAGAAGATGAGTGAATGAGGTATTAGGTGTTTTTTTGAGGGAAATTTTGTGTTGGTGGGTATTTGTGTTTTTTCTCAGTTAAAGATTAGGATTATGGTAACACTTTTAAGTTTTGTTATATTTTGATTATAGGGTAACATTGTGAAAAAGTTATTGTATTATTGGGTCTATGGTAACATCGTATCATCTCCCAAATATGTGACTTGGTGAAACAATCTAAAGTAATATGAAATCAAGACAGTAAACACACACAAACTACAAATAGCAAAGAGAAAGAAGAAGTACGCGCGATTTACCCTAGTTCACCTAATTAATAGGCTACGTCCAGTAGAGTCAATATTATTTCAATACACTCAAATCGTTTACGGGCCTGGAGGTGCTGCCCCTTGCACCCACGCCCGCTCACTAAATGCGTTTGCGTGGCCCCGTATTGTTGAAATGGTCGACAACTCCAACACTTGGGAGACGAAATGACACCAAAAAGTGAGCGAAATCATGCCAAGAAGGTGAAGAGTCATGACGATGAAATGGCTTTTTCTAGTGAGATTTCGAGTCAACCAAGCTTGGGGAAGGTGGATTTGACCTTAGGCAGTATGGACAGGCCCCTAGGATGTCTAAAAGTCGTCGAAAAACAGAGAAAAGTCAGTGGGAAGATGAATAGTCAGTGGGAAGATGAATGGTCGTGGATGAAGGAAGCTTAACGGTCACCAAAATCCAAGAAGGTCTTGGCTGATGATGGCCGGCCGTTGGAGAAGGAAAATGGTTGCTGGAGGTGGAAGTTGGACGGTTACCGGAAAATGGATGAAGATGGGTGGACCTTTTTTTGGCTTTGCACAATCTTCCATCTTCCTTTTATACTATTTGTAAAAAAATTAAGTTTGGTCACTAAATGAATGAAAAGTGACAAAGTAAACCCCAAATAATATGATTTGACCCCTAAACAGTAAAAATGAGACAAAATCAACCTCATTACATGATGGCAGGAATAATATTCTCTTTCCCGCTCAATAATTGGGTTTATAGTAACACTTTAAAAATGTTACTGTATTTTGATTATATGGTAACATTATAAAAAAACTACTATATTATTAGGCCTATTGTAACACTTTAAAAATGCTACTATAGATATATATTAGTAGCATTTTCAAAAAAAGAGTTACCATTGATATAAAATGTGTTACAAAAAGTTAAAGTATTACGTATAAAAATTGTTATCATAACATTTTAACATCAAGTGTTATCATAGATAGTCTACAGTAACACTTTAAGGAAAAGTGCTACTGTATAGTGTTACCATAGGCCTTTTTTGTTGTAGTGATAAATAATTTGTCCAAATCAAAACAATAGTTCATTAAGTTTATATAAAATGTGTTTTATTTATAATCTAAAATTTTATTTAGATTCTTTTGGGCTTCCTTATTTGATTGTGTAGTTAAGTTTGTGAATGATAGACCTTATTATTTTTGGCTTAACTATTGGATTGGGTGAAATTGCATTTAATATTTTTGCTAAGTTTAATTACTTTAGGGGTGCATTTGGTTCGAGGTCATATAAGATTACTCTGGTAATCTTCATTTAATTTTCAAGATTCCCTTGGTTGATTTGCAAGTAATAAAATATTACGGTAATCTTTTGTTGCAAATAGGGGCCGTTTGGATGGGGTAAATATTAGATAACTGGGGTAATATATTTTAAATTGAGCAGAAGACGATGTTTGGTTGGTTTGTAAAAAAATATTCCTGAAATATTTTATGACAAACAGTTGCATTTGGGGGGTATATTGCCAGGAATCTTAATACCTTGGGGGGCTGTTATAAAACTTACCCCTAGTAATACAATTTTGTTTCCCATGTTGCCCTTAAACAGTTGATCATTTGGTCCAAATTAATCTTATATTTGTTAACATTTATAAAACACCCAATTCACTCATGCATACACTTTTGTCCTCACTTTTTAAATTTTTTGGACGACATTGTCCTTGTTATTATCATTATTTACAAAAATGTTATTATACCCAAAACTAGCCACCACCGCCAACCACCATCGACCGTTGCTAGAGGCTGCCAAAAGTCACTATAATGGTGTACGACCGGTCGTATATGGTCGGTAGTGCGCCAGTGAGGCTTTTTCTGACCATGGATCACATATCCATGGTTGGAAAAGGCCAGATTTGGCTGTTTCATAGGCAGATCTATGGCTGTTTCACAGCCAAAAAGGTGGTCGTTCATGGCCAAAGACCTGGCCATTTCACGGCCACATCTTTGGCTGTGAACTTGCCATAGGTCTGGCCATGAAACGACTAGATCTTTGGGACTGCCGGCGTCACGGCCAGATCTATGGCACTGCCAGCGGCTTCCAGCGGTGGTGGCTGGTTGTTGGCAATGGGTTGGGGTGTGTAGGGGTGTTTTTGTTAAGTTTAAAATATTTTTGGTTGCTAGGGTGTTTTTGCTAAATCTGAAAAGTTGGGGGTTAAAAAAATAATACTCAATCCTATTATATCAATATTTAAAAACGAGGGCAATTTAGTAATCTACATAACATACCCACCCATTTATCCTCCCAACCAAACATATTATTCACCAATTTATTCTAACCAACCAAACACATTTTTTAAACATTCTCAGTAATCTTCAAGGTGATCTTTTATTCTGTTAATATAATATCCCCTTGTAATAAAACATTATATGATCTAAACGCTCCCGTAGTGTTAACTGTTGGTAATATGGAGAGGACAGTCAGATTACTTTGCCAGGAGGTGTTATTAAAAAATTACTGATGTAATATGATTTTTATATCTATTTTGCCCTTAATTAAATACCATTTCGGACACAATTGCCTCCAATGTCTCTACCAAATAACCATTAACCCAGACCCCCTACATTTAAGAACTTAGCTAAAACACCTCGGCCATACAAGAGTTTAAAAGTTAACAAAATAGTCGCAGCCACCCAAGATCACCGTCGGCAGTTGGCGACAGTCGCCATATCGGTGCACGACCAGCAGAATCTAGCCGATCGTGCGCCGATCTATCTATTTTCAGCTAGATCACTATGGATCTAGCCGGAAGTGGCCAGAATAGATCTAGCTATTTCTGGCCAGATCCATGACAATTTGGTTGTTTTCGACCTTCGATTTGGCCAGAAACAGTCAGATCACGGCCAACTCTAGTCGTTTTCGATCCAGAAACAGCCTTACTGGCATATGATCGGTTAGATCTAGCTGGTCGTGCGCCATTCTGGCAACTGTTGGCAGCATCGGCGGTAGTGGCTTAAGGTGGGTGGGGGTGATTTTGCTATAAATTAAAGTTTTATATGGCTGGGGTGTTTTAGTAAAATTTCAAATGTAAGGGTTTAAAAAATCATTAAAAAAATAATATTATATTAATATTTTAAAAGGAGGGCAATTTAGTAATCTATATAACATACCCACCCATTTATCTCCCAACCAAACATATTAATATAGCATACCCACCAATTTATTCTAACCTAACCAAATACATTTCTCTAAACATTCCCAGTAATCTTCAATGTAATCTATCTTTCCATGAATATAACATTCCTAGTAATACAATATTTCCTAAACCAAATGCACCTTAGGGGGTAATATAAGTATATAAAGTAATAAGGGGATAACTTAATAAATTGTAATTTTTTCTCAAAATCCTAGGGAAGGCGTTGGCTAGACCTGGCAAAATGGGTGGGCTGGGCCCAAAAGGATTGATTCTAAACATGCCCAAAATATTGGACTCGTATCCTACACTATCTACCCACAAGTACCTGTTACTATTCACCACAGTTTTCATTTGTTACAATCACACCCCCAAAATCACCTTATTATAACATAAATAGAAAGATGAACGTAAAGAAGCAATTCACAAAAAAGGGGAAAAATCGTCCACAATTTATAAGAAGTAGTTCAGTTGGAACATAATCAGAACCAAAACAATATGAATGAAAAAAGCTAACGAAGCAAAGATTACGGCTATGTTTGGTCGAGTATTTAGAATAATATTTTTGAAAAAGTTGAGTTGGATTGTTATTACGAGAATACGATTTGAATTTGAAAATGTGTTTGGTAAATTTTTGGAAAACATTTTCTAAAAATATTTAGATTAATTTTTAATCCCCTACATTTGTTAATTTAGCTAAACATC
The DNA here is from genome assembly GCF_008641045.1 of Pistacia vera. Classification (NCBI taxonomy): domain Eukaryota; kingdom Viridiplantae; phylum Streptophyta; class Magnoliopsida; order Sapindales; family Anacardiaceae; genus Pistacia; species Pistacia vera. The sequence goes on from NW_022196305.1 coordinate 419,261, forward strand.
CCCTACAATAAAAGTTTGAAAATTAACAAAAATAACTCCACCCACCCATTAAATGCTGGCAGCCAGCCACCACCGCCGGAAGGTGGCCAAAAGTTATTCGAATGGCTAAATAAATCATGGATTTGGCTGTTGATGGCCAGATCTGGTCGTCAACGACGACCAAGATATGACTATCGTCAACAGCCAAATCCATGGTGGATCTAGCTGTAAAAGGCCAGATTGGCACACAACCGGCCACATCCAACCAGTCATGCGCCATTCCGGCAAATTTTGGCCACCTTCCGGTGGTGGTAGCCAGCTGTCGAGAATATGTGGGTGGGTGGGGGTGTTTTTATCAATTTATAAACTTTTATTATTGGAGGTATTTAGTTAAATTAACAAAACCTAAGGGGTTAAAAACATCTAAATATTTTGGGTTAAATAGAATATGATTAGATTTTAAGATTATTGAAACAAATATGTATTTTGAATAGCATTGGATATGATAGTATTTTGAATAGGGAAACAAACACAGTCTACAACTTTAGAAGGAAAAGAAGAATCTTTTGGGAGCTTCATGGACTCAAAACAATCAATTTCAAGACTCCGAAATGAATCAAAACAAGTAGAAACACATAAGATCCAAAATACAAATTTCAAACTAGATCCAACTCTCTAACTACTTAATTCAAGCCCAAAGACAACAAAAAAGCTTTAGATCCAAGAAGCCAAACTCAAAGCAAGAAGATAAAAGAGAAACCGAAATTGAGCTACGAACTTAAGCTATTACAGAGATGGTGAGCGAGTGAGTAACTTTAACTTAACAGAGAAAGAACAAACTTAGTGAGTCAAATCAGAGAGCAAGGTAGAAAGAGATTGATGAGAGAAGATAGAGGGAGATCAAGAATAGATTTTAGGAATTAGGAATTTAGGTTTAAGGGTAACTCTTTTTTTTTTTTTTTTTTTTTTAATTTTTACGATTTCCCGTGTGTATACCCGACCCACCTGCAAAAAAAGGGCTAGGCCAGATACAGGTAGAAAAAAAAGGGGTCCAAAATCATAGACCCATACTCTATATTATTTTGACGAGTACGAGTCCATCCATGGGTACATTTTCAAATTGTCAGGTCTAGCGTTCGCCCACCTGGTGCTCACATTGGCTCCGCCAGTGGGTATAAGCGTTTTTAGATCTTTCTCTAGTATATGTATACATTTAATTAATTTTTTTGTTGTGAATGTTAAATAATAAGGTGAGCTAGGAAAGATAAATGATAAAGCTTTGTATAGGCATGATTGAATTCGGTCAACCGTATATTAATATTTATAGAAAGTTGTAGATAGATTAGTAAAATTGAATGCATAAAATGAAGAGGAAGTAGTAGTTCTTGATTACACATTCTCTAGTACAAGTGTCCATTAATATCTTTTATACATCTCATTTATTCAAATAAATAAGGGATATATAATGTGAGAAAAACAAGAAAAGTAGAAAGTATTAAAGAGCGTGAGTAATCAAGTTTTGCTTGCATATTTAGATTGAAATAAATTGTCAATTGTTTTATGTTATCGGTCTAATTAATATATTAATTAAACATGTTATCAATTTCATATTTTACCATTTTAATAAGGTTAAACATTAGATCTCTCGGGATTTATTTTTGTTAGTACACCACCAAATTACTAAAAGAATGGTCTAAAAATCGAAACTTCAAAACATAAAATAATGGATGATGAAATGCAAGCTAATAACCATACAAAAAAAAAAAAAAAAGTCAGATTATAGCTAAACCCCAGAACTCGAAGCGACAACGTTGGATGATCTCAAGATCATGAGAATTAAAAGTGCTAGATAATTTTCAATGAAGTCTCACCCTCAATTAATCTTGTTTAACTTCTCTCGTACATACATAATTTTTATATAAATTATATAAAAACGCGGAGCTCGATTTGAGAACATGAGGAGTTAGAACAGAAAGCGCAAAGCTTGATCTGAGAATATAAGGAGTTCAATTAGAAAGCACGGAGCTTGGCCTAAGAACACTAGGAGTTTGATAAAAAAGCGCAGAGCTTGATCTGAGATCACAAGGGGTTCGATCAGAAAGCGGTGGCCTTGATCAGAGAACACAAGGAGTTCGATTAGAAAGCACGGAGCTTGATGTGAGAACACAAGGAGTTCGATTAGAAAGCGCGGAGCTTGATCTGAGAGCATAAGGAGTTCGATCAAAAAGCGTAAAGCTTGATTTGAGAACACAAGGAGTTCGATCACAAAACGTAGAGCTTGATTTGAGAATACAAGGAGTTCGATCAGAAAGCGCGAACTTGATCTGAGAACACAAGGAGTTCGATCAGAAAGTGCAGTGCTTGATCTGAGAAAACAAGGAGTTCGATCAAAGGGCGCGAAGCTTGATCTGAGAAAACAAGGAGTTCGATCAGAAGGCGCGAATCTTGATATGAGAAAACAGGGAGTTCAATTAGAAAGCGCAGAGCTCGATCTAAGAACACAAGGAGTAGATTCAAAAGCATGATGCTTGATCTAAGAACACAAGGAATTCGATCAGAAAATGCGAAGCTTGATCTGAGAACACAGGGAGTTCAATCAAAAAGTACGAAGCTTGATCTGAGATCACAAGGAGTTCGATCAGAAAGCATGGGGCTTGATCTAAAAACACAAGGAGTTCGATCAGAAAGCATAGAGCTTGATCTAACAACATAAGAAGTTTGATCAGAAAGTGCGAATTTTGATCTTAGAACATAGGGAGTTTGATCAAAAAATGCGGAGCTTGATCAAAAAATGCGGAGCTTGATCTAAGAGCACAGGGAGTTCGAACAAAAAGTACAAAGCATGATCTAAGAGTACAAGGAGTTCGATCAGAAAGCGTAGAGCTTGATTTGTGAACACGAGGAGTTTGATCAGAAAGCGCGAGATCTGAGAACACAAGGAGTTCGATCAAAATGTGCGAAGCTTGATCTGAGAACACTAGGAGTTCGATCAGAAAGCGTAGAGCTTGATCTAAGAACACTAGGAGTTCGATCAGAAAGCGCAGAGCTTGATCTAGGAGCACAAAGAGTTCGATCGGAAAGCGCAGAGCTTGATCTAAGAACACAAGGAGTTCGATCAAAAATCGAGATCTTGATCTGAGAACATAGGGAGTTTGATTAGAAAGCGCGAAGCTTTATCTGAGAGCTCAAAGAGTTTGATCAGAAAGCGTAGAGCTTGATCTGATATCACAAGGAGTTTATTAGAAAGCGCAAGGCTTGATTTGAGAACGCAGGTAGTTCGATTAAAAAGTGTAAAGCTTGATCTGAAAACACAAGAAGTTCGATCAGAAAACGTAAAGCTTGATTTGAGAACATAAGGAGTTCGATCATAAAGCGCGAAGCTTGATCTGAGAACACAAGAAGTTTGATCCAAAAGCGCGAAGCTTAGTCTGAGAACACAGAGAGGTCGATCAGAAAGCACTGAGCTTGATCTGAGAACACAAGGAGTTCGATCAGAAAACACAGAGCTTTCTCTGAGAACACAAGGAGTTGGATCAGAAAGCATGAACCTTGATCTGAGAACACAGGGAGTTCGATTAGAAAGTGCGGTGCTTGATCTGAGATCATAAGGAGTTTGATCAAAAAATGCGGAGCTTGATCTGATAACATAAGGAGTTCGATTAGAAAGCCCAAAGCTTAATCTTTGAACACAAGGAGTTCGATCAGAAAGCGTAGAGCTTGATTTGAGAACACAAGGAGTTTGATCAAAAAGCGCGGAGCTTGATCTGTGAACATAGGGAGTTCGATCAGAAAGCACTGAGCTTGATCTAAGAACATAAGGAGTTCGATCAGAAAGTGCAGAGCTTCATTTGAGAACACATGTAGTTCAATCAGAATGTGCGAAGCTTGATCTGAGAACACAGGGAGTTTGATAAGAAAACGGGAGCTCTATCTTGTAAGAGTTGGTGTCCTCGAGCCAATCAATTATTGTAGAATTGACTCTTTGTAATAATGTTCATTGATCAATAAAATGCATTTTATTCTATATCGTGTAAATCATATTTGTATGTATGGATATATGTCTTTGGGATGGTGGAACCGTGACGAGGGTATCAAGTGTTTCAAATCTTGATAGGGAGAACCCTATGATCACATATGATGACTATTCTAGAAATGTCCATAGCCTGAGTATTATTCTAGCCAAGGACACAGTGTAATATACTCTCTAGCTAGTAATTCTTTGAGAAATATATGACAAAAACCACTAAATAACTTTTGTAAACATATATACATATATGTATATAATGTAAAATCTGAAAGCTCTAATTTTAATTCACATAAATATATACACAAAATAACTAATATACTTTAATAAGTACAAAATATTCTTGGACAGTGCTACCAAACTCCTCTGCTTACTGATGTCCCACCCGACCGTAAATCATCTAGTACCTGCAAAATAGTAAAATAACGGTGTGAGCACTAATTGCTCAGTAAGTAAATCAAACTGCACTACTGTTTTTCCTCCGTTACTCATATTCTGACTTTCCTTTTCTCACTTTAATTTTTCTAATATGCTGCATTCTTTTCTAATATTCTGCATTCTTTCTTGATATTATGCATTCTTTTTTTATATTCTAATTTGCTATTTACCGATGTGCAAGGACAATTAATAAAACAGTACATCGTCGAGCACATAAGAAATGCTAACTAATGCAAGTAGCATAATACATATGCAGAATAATAAACTTTTTCTGAGAAATGAACTTTCTTTTCTTTTCTGTTTTCTGTCTCTTATTCTGTTTCTCTTTCTTTTCTTTTCTATTTCTGATTATGTTTCTTTTTTTTTTTTTTTTTTTTTTTTTTGTTTCTCTTCTCTTTGTTTTGTTTTCTGTTTCCTATTTCTTATTCTGTTTCTTTTTCTTTTATTTTCTGTTTTCTATTCTGGTTTGCAGATCAGACTAGGTTGAGGCATGGATGTGGAACCCTGGCCGTGTGAGTGTATTATGAAATTCTTTCTGGATACAGTCCTCATCCACATGTACTGCTGACGGACTATACTAATTCTGTTTTTCTATTCTGAGGCCGCTTACTGATGGCGGCGTGCATGTAGGAATTTTTTGCTAGGTACAGTCCTCATCCACATGCACTGCTGACGGACTATACAAATGCTATTTTTCTATGCTGAAGCCGCTCACTAATGGCGGCGTGCATGTGGGAATTTTTTGTATCTCTGTCACTCACGGGTTTCCCATCACAACAACCTTCTAACAAAACATTATGTAGAAAGAGAATAGAAAGAGATTTTATACACATTTCTAATAATTTCCAAGCTATGGAAATTCTACACTTGCATTCTTTAGTAAATGAGAAAACATACATATGTCCATGTTAGCTTATAAAGAATCTATAAGCCATTTTCTTTTCTTTCTTTTTCCCATTCTTTGCTGACATTTTCTTTAGTATTCTCATTTATCAAATCAAGGCTATATATAAATAAATCATATGCACAATATATGCATGATCAAGCCCATTCTTTGATACACAAACTTGAGAATTTATTATGGCATATTGATATGTCATGACATATTCTACCATTCTCTATTATCAACAATGTCATATCAAAGTAACACTTTAACATGCAATTCTTTTCTAACACTTTCATGTGCTATTCAAGAAGTAGTAAAGGTTCAAGTAACTAGAACCAAGCACTAAGGGTCATCTCTCTCATGGAACTAACATGATCAAGTGATATTCTAAATTTTGGCAAAACAAAATGCACTCTTGAATACTAAAATTTACACTTGATTAAGCCCAACATAATCTTTCTACTTCAATTCTTGCATTTCTCTAACCCTTTCTTCAATAGGGTTTAACTAACTCATGAATGCATTTTCTCTTTGTATTTTCATCAAAGAATTCATATGCACATGCAAATACTAAGTTGGCTACACTTCCACATCTCTCTAAATCAACCAAAATTTGAGCAAAAACTCACTAACTATAGCATTAATCCTGGCCGATTTCAACAATTCTCAACACTTCAAAATTTCATCACTAATTCTTCCATAATTCCACCAATTCATCACATACTCATACACTACTTCTCATGGTTGGAAATTTACACATCATTCAACATCAAAACAGCCAATAATTCTCACATACAATCACATACAAACATGCAAGAATAATTCTATACAAGTCTTGCTCAAATCAAGGCTAAAATTGGGTTTACTTACTTTGAATGTGTGATATAACCTTCCTTTGCTAAAAGTCCCTTCCACTTGGACCTTTGGATGCTTTAGGATTGAAAAGCTACAAGAATTTAAGCCAAATCCTAGGATTTCCCTTTGGAATTTGGTGAAGAAATTTGAGAGAAAAAGGGGTGAGCGATAATCATATTTTACACTATGATTTTGCATTGAATTTTGATAGGATTTAGGATACTTTTCATTCAATTTGGGTCATAATCGCTACCTAATTCTATTAATTTGTCTTTGCAGGCCTAAACGATGATTTTAAGCATAAATGATAGTTTTGAGCGTAAATTATGTAACTTGAGTTTGGAAACTCGGAATGACCTGAATTAAGAAGTTTTGGAAAGCTAAGAAGAAGAGCTACAACTTTCATGTTTTGTGTTTTTCCTAATTCTGATTGGACAATGGTGAAAACTTGGCTTGAAGTCGTGAAAAGTACGCTGGAACTGAAGAAAAACGTCTTTGGACGTGCTTCCGTATTTCTGCCATAACTTGAGCTTTAGACCTCGGATTGTGCTGATTCTTGACGACCAGAAATATAATTTAAAGGGCTACAATCATATGTTTAACACTTTTTCAGATTCAGACTCTATCATGCTCATTTGGCCGAAAGTCTTCACCGTGGCGAAATCTGCTCAGATTTAAAATAAACGACCCGTTTTGCTTGCTAGGCTTGATCCTTAATGAGAGAGGTATAAATAGAGCGAAAAAGAAGATAAAATAGTCTTGGTTCGTCATTTGGGAGGCAGCTCATGGAAGGAGAAGATTATTGAAGATTTGAGCTCAAATTGAGAAGATTTCTCCATCTTTTGCTTGTTTTTCAATGATAATCTTGATTCAGTTTGTTTTTGTTATTTTAATTCATTTTTTTTATGAACTGAGTTGTTTAGCTAGGGTTTGATATAACCTTGATACATTATTCAATTATATGAATTGATTTACTTTGAGTTTTAATTTCATGATTGAGTGTTTATCTCTTTGCTTATAACTTTGGATGCTTGTCACCATTCAAATGTGTGTTATCTATTGAGACTTAGAAATGATTTGTGATTGTGCCTCTTGGGATAAATACCGTAGATTAGCAAACGCTAGAGATGGTTTAGCGATCTATGAAATCTAGATAGAATTCCATAAAGCTTAAAAGACTTTGAACTATTAATCTTCAATTTGTTGGTGCAGAAGCTTAATAGGGATAAGTAGGAAAATGTAGCCTGAGAAGGTATATTTTACAACTTAGGGAATTCGATTTCGATCAAAGAATTAGAATTTGGGTAATAGATTCTATGATTGGGTTAACGTATCTAGGTGAAATCAACACCGTAGCATTTTTTTAGCATTGTTAATTAGTTAAGTTGTTGGGTTTTGCTTTAATTTCATTATCATTCATTTATATTTTGTTATTGTATTTAGTTGTAAATTTTCCATCAATCCAATTTATTTTTTTCCAATTGACTTAAACTAGGGAAATCGGTACTAGTAACACTATCCTCGGGGGAACGATACTTTATTCATCCTCTATTACTTGTGCGACTAGTATACTTGCTACATATTGCATGTGAGGAACACAACATCAAGTTTTTGGCGCCGTTGCCGGGGATAGTTGATTATTAATATTGATAGTATCTAGTGTAGTGCTAAATTGAAGCTTTTATTTCATTTTTGTAGTTAATGTAAATTTTGTATAGCCTTAAGTATGAGAAATGACATTACCTCTTTCGTGCAAGCAACGTGAATCACTATATGAAGCTTGGGAGAGGTACACGGAGTTGATAAGGATTGTCCACATAATGGTCTACCGTTTTGGAGACAAGTCCAAACATTTTACAGTGGTTTTACCATATTCAAACGATGGTAGATGTGGCAGCAGGCGGAGCCTTAAATAACAAGACCCCCAAGAGGCTTATGAATTGCTTGAGGTGATGGCCAACAATAACTACCAAAGACCTAATGAGAGAGCAATGCCGAAGAGAACATGGGTCTACATGAAGTCGATGAGTTCGCCATATTATCTGCCAAATCGCATCACTTCAAAGCCATTGGGGTATGAATGTAAATTCTATTCCTCACCTTTTATAACTTGTGAATTTTGTGCAGGAAACCATGGGAGTGTGGAATGCCAAGATGGAAACCAGTTATTCTTCTCAATAACCGAGCAAGTGAATTACATGGTTAGTTCACAAAGGCTGCAAAGTGACTCTTTCTCCAATGCTTACAATCTTGGTTGGGGGAATCACCCAATTGTCCTTGAGCAATCAAAGCAGTCAATCAAATCAGACAGTGCCAAACCATCAACCAGTGGTGAATCATCAATCATGTGACAAAGAGTGTCGAAATTGGAGGATATGTTCGGGAAATTCATGCAAGAACCCCAAGTTTTATGAATGGACACGCTCAGACTTCAGAAATCAAGGAGTGTCCATTCGAATTTGGAGGTACAAGTGGGGCATTGGTTGAACAATTGACAGAGAGATCTCAAGGTTCTTTGCCGAGCACAATGGTCACAAATCCTGAAGAATAATTAATGTCATAACATTGAGGGAGGTATAGTGTTGGAGCAACCTCACAATGAAGAAAAGTTGGAAGAACATGAAGACAACCATGAAGAGAAACTCTCAAAGAAAAATGTGTGCAGATACTTAGGGAATTTCAACAAGCAACTCACCTCCAAAAACAATTTGAGGAATTTGGTGTAAATGCGCCAAGTCAAAATTGGTGTTGGAAGAGACTCCAAACATTGGACTCAACCAATCCCATCTCATCATCAAGTCACATATACGAATTTGAAGTTCTGAAAAGATGCTTATGAGAATGTCTGAAATTCCAAAGGAAAGACCAAGAGTGGCAATGGAAATACACCCCACAGATCCGATTGACGAAGGACCATGGGAAAGTCGAGCTTCCGACTATAAACAAGTGCTTCTTGGGACAACCCAGTCTTTTCAATTGTTTTTCATTTCATTGCTGTTTGAATTTGTTTAGTTTTCTTATGATTTTGATTAGTTTTAATTATGTGTTTTTGGGTGTTTCAGGTGAAGTTTGAAGCTAAGGAAAAGGAAAAAAATTCTCTAGACTTCACCGGGGCGAAGCACATTTTGCACAACAAAAGTTGAAAAGTCCCAGACTTCGCTGCGGCGAAGATTGTTCCTCGCGAGGCGAAGTAGCCTCTTTTTGTGATGCAGCTTCTGTATTTTTCCGCGCGCGGAAATTTGTGTTCGCCGCGGCAAAGAAAGTCGGGTGAATTTGCTAGGAAACTTCACCGCGGCGAAGTCTGTTTCTTTTAATAGTACGTCTTCATTTTTGCGAAAATTTTCCTGAAGCACTTTTCTTTTTAGTTTTTGCTTTTATTTCTTTATGTTTTGTAAGTAGGAATTGATGTTGATTTCCTGGTTTTTGGCTCTTTATTTGTTTTTGTTTAGATTTTAGTTTTAGTTCTAGGTTGAGATTAGGATGTAATTCTTTCAATATAATCGGTGAGGGTATCTAACACATTGGCACCATACCTTGAATGTTTGACAGATGATGATGATGAGGAAGCCAAGGAATGGATGCAGGATTTAGCACAAGAATCGGCCTTTACAGATTAATCAAAGGAGTATCTCCTAACCTTTACTTTTGTTTTTTCTATTCCTTGATGTGTATGATGTGTATTGGGGTCAATGTCATTTTAAGTTTAGGGGTAGGGAAATTTTGGAATTGTGTGTTTAGTTTGTTTGTGTGTTTCTTTTTGTTTTAAGTTCTTTGATTGTTAAATGTTTAGTGTGTTTTGTGTGTGTTGTGTTGTTGTTGCCTAGATGAATTGCATAAGTCTATGATGAAACTAGAATTGTTGGGATATTATTTTTGAAAATGAAGCACTGCTTCAAGTTTATGTTTATTGACTGAATTTTGATTGAGGTTTGTTAAGTGGTTCAACCACCATTTTCATTTATTTCGGCATGCTTAGATTCTTTTATGTGGTTAGGTGAAGTTTGATAATGTTGGTGGACTCTAGAACCTAGTAGAAAAGTGCTTGAGGCGAAATTCTAGGATTAGACATTGTTGAGGAAATGATTTAGGCATTTTCGGAACGTTTGAGCCTTTCCAGCCGACCCATGAATGAATCTTTCCCTAGTCACCCATTGAGCCTTATGAGATTATCATTGCCTTATTTTCCTTGCAAACCAAAAATTGTCCAATCCTATACCCTAAACACTTTATCATACCCTTTACAAGAATTATGGACCTAATGTATGACACAAAGAGCTTTAAGATGTGTGTGAATAAGTGATGGACCAAATTTAAGTTTGGGTTGCAAAAAGGGTAGGAAGAAGGCAATAGACCTCAATCTTATGTAAATATTAAAAAAAAAAAAAAAAAAGAATTTCTTTAGTTCAATTCAAACTAATAAACATGGCATAAGTTTGAGGGTTGTAAAATGGTTGACACTTTGATTGGTGGTTGAGAAAGAAAGTGGAGATTGATGTAGCTCTTAGTGTTTGCATGAGGAAAATCGAGTTCTCTTACTTTGTTTATCCTATCCTTTTCCTTGGAGCCCACTATCCGAGCCTAACGTTATAAGCTTGCAAAGACCTTTTGATCCTTAGCGATGTCTAGTCCACATTAGTGGAGAGTAGTTCGATACTTAGGCCTATAGAGTCTGCCACCATTTGATAAACTTTACATTTCTGCATAAAATAATCCGGGAAGTCAGAATATGGACTGAAGTGGGGATCACCTACTTGGGGGACTAGTAGAGAAAGATAGTCGATGCAACTTATAACTTCTTGGAGTGTTAAACATTTTCTAGTAATAATTTTTCAACAACCTTAGAGACTTGCATAAATTCTAGGCAATTCTTGTGTTGAGTTTCAGTCTAATTTTTGTTTGTTCATTTTAAGTTTTGTTATTTTATGTTTTTGGTTGTTTGTTACTTTTCTTTCTTTGAGTTTTTATTCCTTTTTGCTCGAGGACGAGCAAATCTTAAGTTTGAGGGTATTTGATAATCATATTTTACACTATGATTTTGCATTGAATTTTGATAGGATTTATGATACTTTTCATTCAATTTGGGTCATAATCGCTACCTAATTCTATTAATTTGTCTTTGCAGGCCTAAACGATGATTTTGAGCATAAATGATAGTTTTGAGCGTAAATTGTGTAACTTGAGCTTGGAAACTCGGAATGACCTGAATTAAAAAGCTTTGGAAAGCTAAGAAGAAGAGCTACAACTTTCATGTTTTGTGTTTTTCCTAATTCTGATTGGACAATGGTGAAAACTTGGCTTGAAGTCGTGAAAAGTACGCTGGGAACTGAAGAAAAACGTCTTTGGACGTGCTTCCGTATTTCTGCCATAACTTGAGCTTTAGACCTCGGATTGTGCTGATTCTTGAACGACCAGAAATATAATTTAAAGGGCTACAATTCATATGTTTAACACTTTTTCAGATTCAGACTCTATCATGCTCAAATTTGGCCCGAAAGTCTTCACCGTGGCGAAATCTGCGTCAGATTTAAAAATAAAACGACGCGTTTTGGCTTGCTAGGGCTTGATCCTTAAGTGAGAGAGGTATAAATTAGAGCGAAAAGGAAGAGAAAAAGAGGTCTTGGTTCGTCATTTGGGAGGCAGCTCATGGAAGGAGAAGATTATTGAAGATTTGAGCTTCAAATTAGAGAAGATTTCTCCATCTTTTGCTTGTTTTTCAATGATGAATCTTGATTCAGTTTGTTTTTGTTATTTTAATTCATTTTTGAGTATGAACTGAGTTGTTTAGCTAGGGTTTGATGTAACCTTGATACAATGATTCAAATTTATATGAATTGATTTACTTTGAGTTTTAATTTCATGATTGAGTGTTTATCTCTTTGCTTAATGACTTTTGGATGTTTGATCACCATTCAAATGTGTGTTGTTCATAATGAGACTTAGAAATGATTTGTGATTGTGCCTCTTGGGATAAATACCGTAGATTAGCAAACGCTAGAGATAGGTTTAGCGATCTATGAAATCTAGATAGAATTCCATAAAGCTTAAAAGACTTTGAACTATTAATCTTCAATTTGTTGGATGCGGAAGCTTAATAGGGATAAGTAGGGAAATGTGGCCTGAGAAGGTATATTTTACAACTTAGGGAATTCGATTTTCAATCAAGGAATTAGAATTTGGGTAATAGATTCTATGATTTGAGTTAGCGTATCTAGGTGAAATCAACACCCTAGCATTTTTTTAGCATTGTTTAATTAGTTAAGTTATTGGGTTTTACTTTAATTTCATTATCATTCATTTATATTTTGTTAATTTATATTTAGTTGTAAATTTTCCATCAATCCAATTTAATGTTTCTTCAATTAGGACTTAAACTAGGGAAATCGGTACTTAGTAACACTATCCTCGTGGGAACGATACTCCATTCATCACTCTATTACTTGTGCGACTAGTATACTTGCTACATATTGCATGTTGTAGGAAACACGCACCAGTGTGGGTGGCGTGTACAAGGGCTGAAAAATGGGTTAGGGTTTCTTCTAATGAAACCTTATATCTAATATTATATCCATGTATTCCCATTTTGCCCTTGCACTTTCTATGAAATCCCATCTATATCCTTTAGTCAATTACCAAAATACTCTCATTTCTATGATCTTCTTCACATTATTTTGCTTCCTTCCACTCCCCACTTTTTCATCTAATTATGAGTGAAAATACCATTTTACCCCTAATGAAGTTTTAAGGAGTTTCTTGTACATTTGTCTAAGGTAACTTCAAAGAAATCTATCTAGGGGTATTAGGGCATAAATAAAATTATGTACCTTGCTGTGGATGTTACACACAAATAATACGGTAAGGCTATCATAGTGTTGAACAACCTTGTTGAAGGGTGGTGACTAATCTCACTTGTCAAGGTTGTTTGTCGGCAACCTGGTGCAACACATGGATGCTTGCTGTAGGCAAGTTCACTGGACTGACCCACCAGAGGATTCCATATAGATGGTAATCCTAGTGTCTATGGAACAAATCCTCTAACAAATGATGGTGCATGTGATCCTTAGACTTGAGATCACCAGAGTGTCTTGTGCACCAATTGGTGTAGTTTGACACTAGCCTAATGCAGTTCTATTTAGAGTCAATACAGTAGTGATTGGCTGCATCGAGGAGTGTATCAAGACTATGGTAGATCAACAGAGGGTTCATCATTCCTAGGTACGGGAGAAGTTATCTCACTGCGCAATTCAGTAAATGACAATGACACTAAAGTTGTGGCCACGGTGGGATTGAGTTGTTGCTCAATCTAATTTATTATTCTGGTCATTGGTCCAGTAACAAAATACAAACATATCGAGAATAACTGAGGTTGACACTATTTCTGTACCTCAGTCTTGATGAGATAATAGATGATGAAAAGATTTGATTGCATGGTAACCATATCGTTAACATGTAGCTATTTCGCTAAATCCGAATCTATCGGGTGGCCATGATGCTTTGCTAGGGGCCAATCTTGGTCTGTGTATAGTGAGACAATTAATTGGTGTTAATCGCAATACTACTCACTACCGGTATGATGAGAAGCCTATGGGTCACACACATAGAAGATAATTTGAGAATCAGTTTGTGCAAGGGGTATTTTTGTCTTTTAGGATGAAATGGTATTTTGGTATTCTCACAGTACAATTAGATTTGCTAAGGTTGTTGCCTAGATCTAATATTAAATCAAGTAAGTGAGATTATATTTAAATATATGTACGCATATATTTAAATAAATTATTATTATTATTATTAAATGTTAATATATTTGATAAATATATTAATTGATTTTAATTACAATAATAATAATTAAAATAAAATACAAATTGAGAGTGTTTAGACACAATGGCTAATTTGGGTTGGAGCCCAGACCTATCCCTAAAGGGATTAGGGTTTTCACACATGCACTATATTAGTGCATGTGTATAGTGCATGTGTGTTGAGAGAAAATAGTCTAATCTCATTATTATTCAATCATTGAAAAGAAGAAGGTTGCCCTTTCTCTCCTTTTTACTCTCTCACGCTACCCTTGGTTATTGAATCAAAGGTTTCCTTTGATTCAAGTTGATTTTTGAAGCCAAAGAGGATATAGCAAATCCCTTTTTGGTTCTTTGGAATGTCTTCGTGTGGATCACCGTTCGTTTGATACTACTTTGAATCGGTAGCGAATCCAAATCCGAGACAAGGTGAAGGAGCCTCCAAACATGCGTAAGATCTCTGATCTTTGTGTGGATTGTTTATATTTTCTGCAGAATTTTTGATTTACCACATTAACTATAAAATCTATACTTTGATTTTGGGTTTTAAAGGAATCTATTTATCCTTTATTTTTGTTTTTCCGTTACGTTGGGCAGATCGATTCCTAACATATCTAAGATCAGAAGGAGTTTGGTCAAAAAAGCGTGAGGCTTGATCGGAGAACACAGGGAGTTCGATTAGAAAGCGCGGAGCTTGATCTGAGAACACAAGGAGTTTGATCAGAAAGCGTAGAGCTTGATTTGAGAATACAAGGAGTTCGATCAGAAAGCACGGAGCTTGATCTGATAACATAGGGAGTTTGATTAGAAAGCGCGGAACTTGATCTGAGAACACAAGGAGTTCGATTAGAAAGCGTAGAGCTTAATCTGAGAACACAAGGAGTTCGATCAGAAACTGTGAAGCTTGATCTGAGAACACAGGGAATTCGATAAGAAAGCGCAAAGCTTGATCTGAGAACACAGGGAATTCGATCAGAAAGCATAGAGTTTGATCTGAGAACACTAGGAGTTCGATCAAAAAGCTCAAAGCTTGATCTGAGAACACAAGGAGTTTGATCAGAAAACGTGAAGCTTGATATGAGAACACAATGAGTTCGATCAAAAAGCGTGAAGCTTGATCTGAGAACATAGGGAGTTCGATCAGAAAGCATGGAGCTTGATCTGAGAATGCAAGAAGTTCGATCAAAAAGCGTAGAGCTTAATTTGAGAACACAAGAAGTTCAATCAGAAAGCACGAAGCTTGATCTAAGAGCTGAGATTAATGATCTGAGTGCGATCTGGGTGCTCGGGAGCATGATTTGGCCGTTTGAAAGTGCAATTTGAGTGCTTGGAAGCACAATCTAGCCGTTGGGGAGTGTGATCTAAGTGCTCGGATGCATGATCTAAGTGCTCAGAATCACCATCTGGCCACTCGGGTGCGTGATTTGAGTGCTCAGAAGCATGATCTGGCCGCTTGGGAGTGCAATCTGAGTGCTTGGAAGCACAATCTGAACGCATAATCTCAACGATCTTGAATACGTGATCTTAAGAGCTTGGGAGCTCGTTCTGATATGATAGATCTGAGTGCACGATCTGAACAATTTGGTAGGGAGGTTTGAATCTGAATATCAAAGTCATTTGGCCAATCGATTTGAGAGTTTTGATGCGCGCGATCTGGTCGTGTGATTTGAGAGCTTTGATGCATACGATCTGAGTGCTCTAATGCATGAGATTTGAGCAATCTGGCCATGCAATCTGAGAGCTCTGATGCACGCAATCTGAGCGATTTGGCCACGTGATCTGAGAGCTCTGATGCTTATGATTTGGGTGATTTGGCCACACAATCTGAATCTGAAGATTGGAGTGATCTGGCCACACGACTGAGAGCTCTAATGCGTACGATCTAGGCGATTTGGCTATGTGATCTGAGAGCTCTGATGCGTGCAATCTTGGCAATTTGGTCACGCGATCTAAGACTTTTGATGCATACGATCTGAGCGATTTGACCACGCGATTTGAGACTCTGATGCATGTAAATTGAGCAATCTGGCCACGCGATCTAAGAGCTCTGATGCTTGCGATCTGGGGGATCTGGCCACGCGATCTAAGAACTCTAATCTGAAACAAGCTTTAGTATTTTGACAATAACTTAATCTGTAGACCTCAGATTTAGATGATTCTTAGACCATTAGATAGCTAACTCAAAGGGTTACAATTCTTGTGCAAGTTGCTTCGCCAGATTTAGACTTTATCTGGAAAAATATTGAGAGCTGATGTGAATCATGCCCTTCCTCTAACGCCAAACTATTGATGCGTGATTTTGACACCAACGACCTCACATGTGTAAAGTGCTAAAAAGTCTTAGAAGTTACACGTGATTGAGTATGTGAGTTGATTATGGTGCTGAGATAATTTATGTTTGAAGAAACATAAATAAAATATTGACAAGAGGGATTTTTATAATGGTTTAGATGCTTAAAGCAAATCCTACATCCACTGTTATTTTATTATTCTTTGACTTTTTTTTTAAATCGCCCAAAACGAGTCGATTTAAACAGGTCCAAAATATTGGACCAGCACCTTACCCTCTATGGGTACGGGTATAGGTACACCTAGGGCTGTCAGACAAGTTGAGTTAGCTCAACTCGGCTCGTTTGAAGCTCGTTAAGAGCTGGACTCGTAGTGAGTCTAGTCAACTCAACTCAAACTCGGTGGGGTGAGCGAGTCAAGTTCGAACAGGGGGAGGCTCAACTTGTGAGCTCGCGAGCCTAGTGTGGCTCGAACTTGTAGGGACCTTTGGGTTAGTTTTATAAACCATATGGGGCAGATCTATAAAATTGCACTTTTAAAAAACTTAAAAAATGACATTTACCCCCTAGCTAAAAAATAGTAAAACACGACACTTTCTACCCCAAATCAGTTTCCCCCAAATTGCAAACACTAACCAAACAAACCCTAAACCTCTCCACCGTGAATCAACCAATTTCATCCCGCCTTGTTGCCATCACCGATCGAAAAACCAGTCGGAGGAACGACGTCTCTATCCCACAAACATTGAAACGATTTCTTCACCCCCAAATCGACACAAACCGTAAACCCCCAAATCCACTTCAACCTTCAAATCTTCGGTCCACTGTGAAAGTGATGCCCCTAATCACGTGTTCTTGGCGTTGTTGGTCAAAGACTAAAGGAAGAATTTGGTGAGTAAACTGTTTTTGTTAAAAATATTTCATGAGTTGGGAAGAATTTTGAATATGTATCTCTGTGAGCTGATCGAGCCAAGCTCGAGCCCCTTTTTCTTGACTCGACAAGCTCGAGCTCAATCCTATAGTACACGAGCCGAGCTCGTTAAGCCGAAAACTCGGCTCTATTCGCCCATTTACACCCCTAGGTGGACCTGCGGGTGCCCACACTATTCACTTTAATTTTTAATTTTTACAATTAAACCCCCACAATTTATACATTTTTTCATTTTTTTACAATCATACCCCATTCACCCAAACAACCTCTATCCAACCCACCAAACAACCTCTAATCTATTCACCAAACAACCCTTATCCTACCCGCCAAACAACCCCTTCCTGGTCCCCAACACACTCCAAGAACACTATTCGATTTCAAGCTTTCAACACCATCACTCACTACTTCCATCAACCGCTATTTCAACCACCATCATCATTCCCCATCCCTCAAACACTTCAAATTAAATAGCAAGAAACCCAAATAAAGAATAATCTCAAAATCAAAACCAACATCAAATCACCAAAGAAATAACCAAATACACAAACCCCATACCAACACCACCACCACCACTGTCACAATCATCATCCACCAATCACCATCTTTGGCTTCAAGTCGTCGTTGTGGCCTCTCTTGAAGGTACGGCGGCAGCTTTTGAAGGTGGGGTTTGGGTGAGTGATAGGGTTGCTAAGGGGTGAGGGGAGTGGAAGGAAAAGCAGTGGGGGAAGGTGGGTTTCAACTTTGATTTTCTTGTAATTTTTGCTATGTCTATATAGTTTTTGGGGATTTTTCATTGGAAGGGTTTGTAAGTGAGTGTGAGAGAGGAGAGTGAGTGAGTGTGACAGAGGAGACGAGTTAGGGATTTTGATTTAGAGAAAAGGGTTATGGTTTTTTTTTTTTTTTTTTTTTTTTTTTTAATAAACAGGTATCTATGGGTGTACCCGTCTCACCCGTTGTTAAAACGGGCCGAGCTGGGTATGGGTCTAGAAAAAACGGGTCTAATGTAGTCGACCCATACCCTATATTTTTTACTCCGGTATGTGTCGACCCACGGGTCTAAACCCATTTTGTTAGGTCTAGTTTTGACAACTAATACCACTTTGTCTTTGAGTGCTTATTGAATTTTGATTGTTGCTGTTGACATCAATGTGTATTTTTGGCATAACATAGTTAATGTAAATTAGTTTTCTTTCTCTAGTTGTACTAATCAATATGGTCTTTTAATATCTTGTATTTTGAATTGAATGAATTTGTGCAAGTTTAAGTTATTCCTTTTTCTTTTTACATTTATCAAATTTGATATCAAAGTTATGCCTAATTTTGGAAGCTAGAAACATAGCGTAAGTTGAATGGAGTGGAATAAATTATGAAAGAGAATCATATCTATTAATTCTTGTTGTGGGCTTTCCACGGTCCTGGTGAGAAAATAAAAACTGGTTAATTGGCTGCTAAAGGGGGCAGTTGAATTGGTTCCTTAAAATGCCAGGATTGATGTCATGTTATCAGATTTGTATCCGAGTTTGGTTTGTGCAACGTCAGAGGTAGTTGATGTCATGAAAGGTGGTTTATAATAAACAATCTTATTCCATATAACAAATTGGTTTTCACTGCTTTGTTGTCATATAATTTCAATATAAATGACAGTGAATAGAGATTTAAACTTCATTTGGAAACCATATGCATTTGCTTCTTTAATCTCTGTTTTCTTCCAATTCAATCTCATTATTTCATAATGTTTTTTCTTTTTATGATTCAACATTTTACTATTTGTTTCTCGCTTTAGTTCTTTAATCTTTACCATAAAAAATCATGCTAAAACATAGTTCATACTCTAATCAAATAGCCCATTCATTTGAAAATTTATTTCAGTTATTAACAACTAAAGAAACAATTGCGCAATTGACTTATTTTACATATTAAATTTGTTTCTAGAAAACAAATGAGTGATTAAACTTTCTCTATGACATTTTTTTTTTTTTTTTTTTTGTAATTAGAGTGTTTGGACCAATTTACACGTATTTCAATTAATCTCCAGAATATATATATTGAACACCCTACAAATTTAATAGATCAAATAAATAAATAATATGATAGATGACCACTTGATGGGACTTGAACAGAAAACCTCTAGCCCATCCAACCTCATACCATCCGACCACAACTAAGTATTTTCTCTATGGCGTTGTTCTGAGAAAGAAAATAGAAACAAAAAATGCTTTCTAACAAATAGAAAACACCCCTAAATAAGAACAAAAACAGATTGCAGGGGCTCATATAAAGTTTAAATGAATCACAGATCTGTCATCTGGATAACCCCAAAACCGAAAATGGTAAAAATTTTACTCAAAGTTTTATATCTTTTATTTAATTGCACAAAATCCAAAATAAATAAATTTTCTATGTCCTTTTATAAACTTTATGAAATAAAAATTATTTCTAAAATTTGTTTGTCAAATTAAACTAGTACAGTTTTTTGTGCCTCAATATTTCTTATTAAAAAAAAAATCATTTCAAAATATTAAAGTCACGATCATCAAGATCATTAACAATTCAAATATTTATATTTTGATGCATTATATAAGTTCCAACGTCCAAGTATGATAATGAGATTACAATAAATATAATATTTTGCCATGAAATTTTTTGGATATATCTGTTCATAAATTTCTATTTTATTTTTATTGGTTTAATAGCTTGTTCATTATAAAAAAAATTTGGTTATGTTTTTGTTAGGGCTAAAAATCGTGATTGGCCCAAATAGGAAAACAGGACCACCAGTGAGGAAAAGACCAGGCCCAACCCCAAAGAGGCCCAAGCCAAATTAGTCTCATTTGATGCGAGATATGGCCTGCCCAAACCATCTGGGCACGGGCCTCCCAGTTCCAGCTCACTTCCTGGGCCTATAAGCGAGTTCAGAGCCCACGGCCCCCACTGATCACTTTTGTGTTCCTGATCAATCTCCTATTCGGAGTCACTTTCCTGTTCTTGATCACTTTCCTACACAAAGTGGCTTTCCTGTTCAGATCACCTTCCTATTCGGACACTGGTAAGACAGCTCACTATCGCCCTAACTCTTCTAGGGTTTGCATCAGAGTCACACTAGGACTCTTACTCCCACCAGGATGGGGAGACCAGATAGTCGCTATATAAACAGAGGCTAGCCCTCTCACAAAGGGGGATTACATTACACTTTCACACCCAAAGCTCCTACTTGAGAGCTTCACATCACTGCCATAGTCACAGTCTCTTACTAGACTTTCGATAACCTCTCTACTCCCTAGCCCTCACTATACTAGCCTCTTTCAGCCTTGCTGACTTGAGCGTCAGAGTGCCTACGGCAAACACCACCTCGGTGTTTCCCGTTCGCTTCACGCGTTTGTTTCTCTACGTGTGCAGGTGCATCAGATCGCTAGTGGCCTCAACCTCACGGGATCAGACCCCCCTTCCGTACAGGTAGATTTTTACGTCTACAATTTTTATGTCTGTTGAGCATTATAAATATATTTCATATCGTCAATCACAATTCTAAATGAATTAATTATAAAGAATATTAGAAATAAATACTGTAGTTATATTTTAGTGTATGTAATATCCAATATACACTTACTATGGCTTCATTTGGTTCACAATTGGGTGTTTTTGGGAAAAGTTTTCTGAAAAAAGTTAAAAAAAGTTGAATTGGGCGGGTATTACGATGTAGGATTTATAAATTATTAAAATACCCCCTATATTTGTTTATTTACAAAACACCCCCTATAATAAAATCTTAAAAGTTAACAAAAACACCCCCAACCCAATGTCAAATACGGACAGCCGGCCACCACCGTTGGAGGGTGGCCGGGTTCACCTTATTTGTTCATGACCGGCTGGATCTTGCCGGTCATGCGCCGATATGGCTTTTGCCGGCCAGATCCACGGTGGATCTGGCCGACAAAGGCCAGATCTACGGCTGACGGCCAGATCTACGGCTAGCCGTATTTTCTCGTCAACGACGACCAACAAACGGTCGTCATTGATGGTCAATGACGACCGTTTGTTGGCCGTCGTTATAAACTGTTACGGCCAAAGATCTGGCCGTCAACGGCCAGATCTTTGGCCTTAGATCTGGCCTTTTCCGGCCAGATCCACTTTGGATCTTACTGGAATAGGTTAGATCGGCGCACTACCTGCCAGATTCAGCCGGTAGTGCGCCATCCTAACAGATTCTGGCCATTTTCCGACAGTGGTGGCCGGAATCTGGTAAATATGAATTACTGGGGTGTTTTTGTAATTTTTNCATGATAGTGAGATTACAATAAATATAATATTTTGCCATGAAATTTTTTGAATATATCTATTCATAAATTTCTATTTTATTTTTATTGGTTTAATAGCTTGTTCATTATAAATTTTTTTTGGTTATGTTTTTATGTCTGTTAAGCATTAGAAATATATTTCATATCGTCAATCACAATTCTAAATGAATTAATTATAAAGAATATTAGAAATAAATACTGTATTTATATTTTAGTGTATGTAATATCCAATATACACTTACTATAATTTTGTTCAGAATTATATTGTTAAGTTTAACTTACCTCTTAACGCCCTAAAATAAGTTTTTGGCTATGTCCTTGGTAAGGGGTAAAGAGAGATTTCTAAGTTAGGGTTTTTGTAGAGCAGAGGAGCCATTACAAAGTGAATAGAGAGTTGGAGACTTATTGGATGGTGACGAATGGAAGGGCAACAACTTGGAAAACAACGAACTGAATAACATCGACTTGAAGGATGCAAATTGAAGAATGGCAACTTGAAGGACTGTGACACGGGTAGAGAACAAGCGATGAGAGAGAGAAAGTAGTAATCAATTCAAAATGAATCGTATTACACTTACAACTTTTTCATACAACCTTGATGTGGTAGCTTGCGATTAGTCAGCTCCTAGTGAGTCTCATCTGTCCAAATGAAAACTGACCAATCGTGAGCTGCTACCTTAAGGTTGTATGAAAAAGTTGTAAATGTAGTTTTATTGATTCAAAAGTATACAATGAATGAAGAGTCGGGTAGTTACCTGATGATGAAGAATGGAAGGACATCGAATTGAAGGAGGGTCAATGTTTTAAAAACCGACCCGGGGTGAAACCCGACAAAGTGGCCGGGTCCCAGGTGTCGCGTTCAACTGGTGGTGTCATCATGTCACCCAAAAAAAATTTCTCAAAAAATCACAAAGACAAAAAAAGCCTAAGCTACACACTTCCACATGTCAGCATGATGACACCCAAAAAAAAAAATTTCCCAAAAAATCACAAAGAAAAAAAAAACCTAAGCTTTCTCTACACACTTCCACAACACCCCAAGAAACAAAGAGACAGAGACGAAAAGACTATCATAGTAACACCACTTCCACCTCCTTCCAATTTGCATCTACCTCTTCCCTCCTCTCTCTCTTCATCGCTCAGGTAAGTCTTTTTCTTCTCCTTTTTCATGCTTTCTTATCTAGGTATTTGCTATTTTTCTTGTTCTTGCATTTTTTATTTTGATGTGTGTTGTTTGTTTGACTTGAAAAACCATCTTCTATGGGAGAGAGAATCACTCCTGAAAGTAACTGCTGTTGAAGATGAGATGAAATGAAGATAACGAAGATGAAACAAAGCTGCCGTTGAGGTGGAAATGAAAAAATTAAGAGATGAAATGAAAAAATCGATGAAGAAATGAAGAAATAGACTAATGGAAGAGTGCAAATATGGGTTAGGGCTTGAAAGAATGAAAAATTGAGGAAAAATGTTAAAAAAAAAAAATCACATTTAGGAGGGGGTTAGAATTTACCAGGTTTTTTCTCAAAACTGGTTGGACCGACGGGTTGCTACAATATCCCCGATCCAACCGTGGGTCATACCAGCTGAATTCAATTATCTGGGTTTTATGCCAATTCGGTTCAACTTAGTGGTCGGGTCCCGGTTCAACCGGGTCAGACCGGGTTTTAAAGCATTGAGGAGGGTAATACAAGGAGAGAACAAGCGATGAGAGAGAACGTAGTAATCGGTTCATTTTAGTTGCCAATAACTAAACAAAGGAAAGTTACTGAAATATATTTAAAATTAATGTTTATTTATTTATTTTTTTGCCATTTTCATTAGGCAGCTGCATAATGATGTGATGGGACTATCCCATATAAGTTTTTCTCATTTTCTTTGGCAAGTGTTCACTTGACAAACTTTCATTAGATAGTTCCACCACATCATAAACTTTCATTCAAATTCTAGTGTCTTCCATCAAGTCCAAATTGGATGGTGCGACGGTTCTACGTTAGGATGTGTTTGAAATTGTTTAAAGCTTTTGGGGACGGGGGGATTTAAAATGCAATAGTTCCCACCGGCAGTTATTTCTCAAAACTTGGGGTTGTGTTTGATTTTCTTCCCAACCTGAGGGAATTTAAGAGAACAAAAGTACAGTGGGCAATTGGCGTTAACCGAAGAGTATATATCTGTTCATCCTCATTATTCTAACATATCCGCTTTGAGGATGGATGATACCTCACTCAACCATTTATAACAAGTGAGTAATAAATTATCCAAACCCGAAAGAGGATCCGGACCCGATTTGTACGCTCCATTTTCAAAGTTGGAGAATTGCAATTTCAATCAAAGACCAGAGGAAGAAGAATTTTTCTGTGTCTTCGCAAAAATACCAGCCGTCTATTATTGTTATTTTAACACTAACCCTAACTTGAAATTTGATCGATATTTCATGGCGGAGAGGCCGTCGGAGGATGATCCTAGCAGCGAAGAGAGCAGCGACTGTACATCGGAGGATGAAGGAATCGACGATTACAGGCGTGGTGGATATCACGCAGTTAGAATTGGAGACGCCTTTAAAAACGGCCGTTATGTTGTGCAATCGAAACTCGGTTGGGGACATTTCTCTACCGTTTGGCTCGCTTGGGACACTCAACAATTCGTACGTCTCTCGTTCTTTTTGTGATCTTGTGGCGTTAATAAAATTTTAATGTTCTGTTATTTGTGCAAGTACTTGTTTGCAAATTCGAATTATACTGTGGTTCGTTTTTTTTTTTTAAATTTAATTATTTTTTGGAGTTTCTCCATTTATAATGCGGAAATGCGTTGTTGATTGATCTTGACATAGAGATGGTTTGGTACTGAAGCTTCTGCTTTTGTAGTTGTATTTTTTGAGATGTTTTTTTGTCTACCGTTCTCACTCTTTGAAGTTAATTATGTTTTGTTGCTGATGAGATGAAGAGAAATAATATGATATCTTTTTTATTTTATCAATTGGTTAATATTTGAGAAGACATAAACCTTCAATTATCCGAGCCTTGGTTATTTACTTAGCTTATGCAGTTATATTTTGTGAAATTTCGTAAAACCTTTGATATCCTTTTCTTTATTATGCATTATCCGTGCATCAAATGAATTTTTGGTGAAATGTTTCTGATATTGTCTTTTACATTCTGGTCAATTTGTAAAAATACCTCAGCGATATGTAGCTCTGAAGGTTCAAAAGAGTGCTCAGCATTACACTGAAGCGGCTATGGATGAGATAACTATCTTACAACAGATTGCAGAAGGAGACCAAGATGACAATAAATGTGTAGTAAAGCTTTTGGATCATTTTAAGCATTCGGGCCCAAATGGGCAACATGTTTGTATGGTTTTTGAGTACTTAGGGGATAATCTTTTGACCCTTATTAAGTATACTGATTATCGCGGAGTCCCTATTCCTATGGTTAAGGAGATCTGTTTCCATGTTTTAGTGGGTTTAGATTACTTGCACAGACAGCTTTCTATTATTCACACTGATCTGAAACCAGAGAATATATTGCTCTTGTCCATGATAGACCCCTCTAAGGATCCCAGAAAATCAGGCGCTTCTCTCATTCTTCCCAATAAAGATAAGACTCTGTTGGAGACTGCGATTGGGAAGTCAAATGGAGGTTTGACCAGAAATCAGAAGAAAAAGATAAGAAGGAAGGCTAAACAAGTAGCTTTGGGTTGTGTGGAGAAGGATGTTGCTCTTGATGGTGATGCAGATCCAGAAACATCTGATGCAGTGGAGTCATCTCCTAATGCAAAATCAAGTGTGGATTCAGTGGGAGACCAGCCGACTAGTTCTGTCAGTGGAAGTAGAGCATCAGATGCTGATGCAGCAAAGGGTACTGTATCTGGGAAGCTAGGTAATAAGAGGGGGAGCCGTTCTACAAGGAAAAAGTTGCTGCAATCAGTAGACTTGAAGTGCAAATTAGTGGACTTTGGGAATGCTTGTTGGACATACAAACAGTTTACAAATGATATTCAAACAAGACAGTATAGGTGCCCGGAGGTGATCTTAGGTTCTAAATATTCTACATCAGCAGATCTTTGGTCCTTTGCTTGCATTTGTTTTGAGCTTGCAACTGGTGACATACTCTTTGATCCCCACAGCGGTGACAACTTTGACAGGGATGAGGTATGGTTGTCAATATTAAAAGCTATCAGGGTTTATTGTTATGCCATGTGCACTTGATATGATACATGTTTTCATTTCTTCCCCACCCCTGGTGAAAGTTCATATTTGCCCCCCTTTCTGTCAATGCACCATCTTTTTTCTTGGAGATGCGGTCTTGTGCCCTTGGATGTGTCTCACACAATACTCGCTGCTCAGATAATCAAACATAGCGGTTGTCCATGATGTGCTAATATATGTGGAAGCTATAGTTGTACATGTTTATTATATGATGCTGTACTGTTGATAACCTAATGTCAAAGTGAGCTTTGAAATAATGATGTTATCATTGATATAAATGAATTTGGAGAACAACTGAATACTTCATGAG
The DNA here is from genome assembly GCF_008641045.1 of Pistacia vera. Lineage (NCBI taxonomy): Eukaryota > Viridiplantae > Streptophyta > Magnoliopsida > Sapindales > Anacardiaceae > Pistacia > Pistacia vera. The sequence goes on from NW_022196305.1 coordinate 445,261, forward strand.
GCTTAAATCTAAAGCTATACCTTGAAACTTGATGCAACTTGAATTCGCAGTATTAGAATTAAGCTGCTGCAGTGCTTGTTGTTGGCTTCGTAGCTCAAAACACTCATGCTAGAGGAGAATGAATTTGATTTATTTGGTTTTAAGAGTTCTTACAATTTGTACTATCGAGGTATGCAATGCATAATTTAAAAAAATGCACAATTTTTTTTTGCTGGGGGAGTATTAATTGTCCCCTGAATTTTCAAATAGAGGTTGTCTTAACGTGTGCCCTAAAACCATAAAATAAAAAACTTAGCATAGCAATGTATTAAAAATTGTGTTATTTTGTTTTTTGTACGTGAAGTGCATTGAAATAAACAATTGTTTTGTTTTTTTAGTAGTTTTTAAGGTGTGACTTCAAAAAGAGTCTTTTTCCACATTGAACCTAGGTGCAAATTTAGATCAAATGCAACGTTTTCTGACTCTTGTCTGATTTCTAGGCTGAAATACAATATATGTGGAAGAAGGGAGGAAGAATAGGTTGGGTAGGTTTGATGAACTCATGGAAGGGCCTGAAATTGTATATGTACTTATTATATGTACAAATAACGTATGCACAGAGATCTGTTGTTAAGAGGATGATACATGAACTTAAAGGTGGCAGTGGGCCGTGCCGTGCCAAAATTTTCAAGGCCTACCATGTCATTGGCCGTGTCGTGTCGACAATCAAAACTCAAGGCCCATGGCACAGCCCATGGTCCGGTGGGCCTTGTCATGCCGTACTTTTGTGGGCTGTGCCGTGCTGGCCCATGTGCCAAATCTTGAGCCCACGACATGGCCCACGGGCTGTGGCACAGCACGAAATTTTCGTGTTGTACCATGGTGGGCCATGCCGGCACAGCCCATTGCCACCTCTACATGAACTCCTCTATATCCTTCAATGATTATCCTTAAATTATCTTGTACATTTTCTGGAATTCCAATGCAAATTTCAAAAGCAAGTTGGTGCACCATCTTTGTGTGATTATGGTTTCAGTTGTGCTGAAAATGAGAGCTGAGCATATTGTTGATCTCTTCATCTTTTGGGGTAAGGTTGATGATCTGTCAGCAGTTTTCATTTTGCCGTTTAGAAGATGAGATATGATTATTAATGTTGCTTGGTTCAATTATATGATGCAATGACAATCTTATATGCGTCTTGTGGTCTATGAAATTTGCTAGCTGTTTGGGACTCTGAAGCAAACTCAGGAGCAGTATGCCAAAAGAAGAAAAATAATTTGGAAAGATGAGATTTGCATGATGAGGAAAAACGTGGTGGCTTCAAAACTGATAATAGTTTTCCATGAATGTCTCTAATTTTCTTTAAGCCAGAGATGGTGCATCATTTATTGTAAGCTGCCCTTCATTTTCTCTGGACAGCACTGCCCTGTGGAAGTGAGAAGGTTTGAGATTTGAGATCAGTCACTGATGTCAGAAAAGCTAAAGGGATAGTAATGTAATCACCTTTCATTTTGGGTGACTAGAACTATGTAATGCCTGTTTTTTTATATGTATATTTTTCTTTTGTGTTGGCTACCATAAAAAAAAATTCTGGAGGAATGTTACATGTGCTTTTTGCTCTATGTAAAATTTCTTTTTTTGTGTTATGCAAAAGGATTTGTCTGTGAACCCTGTAGCATATAGAGTCGGAAAAAATCAGTGTTCTCTGGGTTAGTTAGGATGCTTGTGAATAGCTGGCTACAAGTGCTTTTTGAAATAGGTTTCAATCATGTTTGACAACATTTTACTGTTTTTGGCTATATTCAGGATCACTTGGCACTGATGATGGAGCTTCTCGGAATGATGCCTCGCAAGGTGAGAAAATTTATATTGCCACCATGTAAGTTGATACTTCATATCATGAGAAACTTGCCTAATGTTGAGCTATTCCAGATTGCTTTAGGTGGCCGGTATTCTCGGGACTTTTTTAATAGATATGGTGATCTTAGGCACATTCGTCGGTTGCGTTTCTGGCCTCTGAATAAGGTTCTTATGGAGAAATATGAATTCAGTGAGCAAGATGCAAATAACATGACTGACTTCTTGGTTCCCATCCTTGATTTTGTTCCTGAGAAGCGGCCCACTGCAGCTCAGTGCCTTCTTCATCAATGGATCAATGCAGGCCCTCGTGGCTTAGAACCATCTATGCCTTCTACTCAAACTCAAGGTTCAGACCATCTCAATTCTGAGAAAAAAGAAAGAGATAAGGATGAGAGAGAGGAAATGGAAGCCGGAATGAGTAATATTGCTATCAGTGTGGATTTTAAATCAGGCAAAGATACCCAGTCTAGCAGTAAAGCCACAAAGGTTTTCGCAAGTAATGCCTGAGGCAGGACTCCGCCACATTTGCTCTGCTTGCATTGCAGGAGTGTGATTCATTCCCCTCATGGTCGGATTTTCCATGCTTGTTCTGCAGTTGGTTGTGGAAGGGATACCATTTTATTCGAATCCATGTGAGAGCTCAAGTACAGCAATAGCTTAAGCAGGATAAGTGCACAAATCATGGGAGAATTCTCTTCACAATTATTTGCTGGGGTATACACCTCCTAATTCATATCTTTTATTTATAATTTTTAAATATCTTTTTATAATTAGTATTGTTCAATTTAATGTGTGATAAATGTAGTATTGTACTGCATGCCATTCTTGATATGTTATATATCTCTTCTCATCATCTTACGTTAATTGTAAGAAAATAAGTTCATTTTTTTTTTAAACACAGTTTTGACAGTCTCCTAGTGTACTCTTGTGTGACTAAATTAAAGACAATAATTGTTGTACAATAAAGCTTTAGAACAGGACGATTTTTGCCCAGAAAACAACAGAAGTTAGTAGATTGTAATGAATTGCTTTGTCATATTATCTTTGTTAATCAAGTTAAAGTAGTTATTTAAAATCAGAAGCATATTTGTTGTCACGCTTAACAAGGAACTTGTAATCACATATTGGTGTTCTATGCCGCATTGATGATACAAATTTGATGTTCTCAGTTACAATATCTATACCATTGAAAAAGTAAGTAAATTTGACCCTCTTTTGATACATTGAATGCTAAAATACCCTTCCAAAATCTGATCTGTAAAGCAAATATTCAAGGAGTACAAAGATTATAAAGCAATCTTCGAATATTATACACTTGGAAAATCAATATATAAAGCAATAATGAGAACTGTTATAAACACACTTGTAAAAGTATTGGTCATTTGTACTTGATATATAAAAGCAATATTCACTGTGTATTAAGATTATACAGCTGGATAAGATATCCAATTTCGCCTTAATTTGCCTTTCTACTTGGTAGTCCATCTAATGACGATTCGCTGCAGGAGTTCATGGTAGGATTAACCTTCAACAATTTTCACAGGAGTTCTGCAGAAAAAAGGTAAAGGTTAAACAGCCTAAAAAAGAAATAGTGAAGATTGTAGTGTTCAAGAGAAGTGGCTTTATGGTTAGAAACCATCACTTACCCAAATGGACTTTGTTTAATCGATAGTAGTTCTACATCCAACTGCAAATTCAAAATGAAAGATAAATGTAAAGATGAAGTGTAGGAGACATCAATGGAAAGGTTGAAGGAATGCAACAGCAGATAAACCACCATTGGGTAGTCTAATGGTAAAAGAGCAAAAGAGTCTAGAAAAATCACCATTGAGTGGTGGTAAAAGAGCAAAGGGGTCTAACGTAGGTTTCTAAGTTCGAGTCCTTTAGGCACTAATAGGGATGATCGTTGAGGGGATTTATCCGACTGTTCAGTTCAGGGCCCCGAAGGATTAGTTGAAATACACCCCTAGGCACTAATAGGGATGACAATTGAGGGGATTTACTCGGATATTCACTTTAAGGCTCAAAAGCATTAGTTGAAGTATGCGCAAACTGATCCAGACACCCTCAATCACAAAAGAGGAAAAAAAAAAAATTGTAACAGCAGACTAACAAATAACTACTTTTACAACATAAGATTATAGTCAGCAACATTGTATTTTCGAAAGAGGAAAAAAATAGTCAAGAAACTCTTAACTTTTGAACATGAAGATGGTGTATTCTAGAAAACAAAGTTCATAATACGATTGGTTTATTTCTTATACTTTGAAAGATCCTTTTGGATAATTTTGAAGCCTAATGTGGTTCATTTCAATCATCTTTGTGAGCCTCGAGACAATATTTTCCAAACTATAATTTAATTGAATTTGCTACCAGCTTCCTGAAAACTTGATATCAGTTCTACAACTAACAGGAACAACTGGTTGAAACAAAATTAACCATAAACCATCGATGTTACAGAGTCGGTCCATCCCAAATTTAATAGTGAATATTTATAACGAGTGAGGTTACACTTACAAAAACTCTATACAAAGTCTTTCATACAAAGTGATGTGTTAAAATATGATTGAATTAATTAATATAAAAATTATCTTAAAAATGCATATTAAATGATAGGCATGATTTTTATATTAATTTATCCAATCATATTTTGACACGTTACTTTATACAAAAGATTTTATACGAAATTTTTATAAGTATAGTATTATTCAATCGATGATGGTAGTAACACTAGTGGAGGAGCCACTGGGTGGCCAAGTGGTTTGACAGAGATACTTTGGTGTATTACTCAAGAGGTCTTGAGTTCGAGTCCCTCCATGTTGCTAATAGGGATAGTCACTAGAGATTTTACTCGGTTGGTAATTCCAAGGTCCTAGAGGATTAGTTGAGGTGGACGTAAGCCAACCCGGACACTCCCGATCATTAAAAAAAAAAAAAAAAAAAAAGATCAAAAGTTTGGAATTACTAGATATTAGGCTTACCATTGGAGAAGTAAAATTAATAATATAGAATGAAATAGGGATGATAAGAGGGAAACGATCAATCGTCCCTTAAGCTGTTTGTTCAATTTATATCTAGGTTTATTTTAATCTACATTAGAGCATTTCCAAATGACTCTTTATATGACTCAAACTCTTTATTATAAAGAGTTTATCCATAAAAACAAGAGTCTAATCGACTCTTTATTATTTAAATATAAATTAAAGAGTGAGTTTAACTCTCCACATTTAGAGAGTCAAATTTCACTCTCTATCATAATTTTAAATAATAAATTGCAAGTTTCTATGCATTTTATTTATGATTTATCTTTCCTATTAAGTTTCTTTCTTGAAAAAAAATATTATCTCTCCTAAAATTTAAAAAGTCTATTGGATTTGAATAAAAATTTTATTCTTTATATTTAAAAATCAATAAAGATACTTTTTATTTATATGAAAGATGCTCTTTTATTAGAGATGCTCTTAGGGCCAACATTACCAGGTATAAATTAGGTTCAATATTCTCCGGCCCCTGAGAGTTCATTCCCTAAGTTTAACACTACTAGCAATAAAGAAAATAGGATAACTTGCAAAAGAGGGTTGTGGAAAAATGAATGCCATCTTCAAGTATGATAAATAAAATTTAGAACTTGGGAATAATAGTATGAGATTTCCATCTAAATTTTCCATAAGAAGAGAAGCACAATAATTAGGTTACCTCTATTGTTGCATTTGGAGGGATTTCCTGGACTCCTTTACTTCCATAAGCTAGCTCAGGAGGAACTATTAGCAGTCGCTGCAAAACATTAGTTGATTAAAATTTTGACCAATTAAATAGCAGAATAAAAACTTCATTGAATTTATATTATCAATATCAAAGTAGAAAGCTAAATGTTCATCAGACTGACAACGTGTCGGGGGTGAGAAGTAAATTGATAATAGGCAATTATGAAAGTAATCTAAATCATAGTGGGGAGATAAATATACTCCAACCTACTTCATCTTTCTCTTAAAGAAAATCAAATATAGAAAAAATTTTAACTTCACTATTGTGAGGGAATTAAAATCTTTACATATATTTCTCGTTAATATGATTAAAGTAGAAGAAAAAAATTGGATGTTGAGACAAATAAAAACTCTGCTGTGATGCTATAGATGGTTTTTAAAAGCCTGAAACTGGTCTCACCTGCCCTCCAACATGCATGCCTTCAACACCAAGATCTAATCCTTTAAGGACATTTCCTCTCTCAGATTGGCCCACATCAAAACCATAAGGCTGCATCAATACAAGCATACCACCATTGTTAAGAGTAATAGAACAATAAGGAAATTAATTTTCTGGCTGTTTCCTATGCAAGAACATGTTGGTTTGAATAATTATGCAGAAGAAACTTATGTCCCCATAAATAAACTCACCTACAATGCCAGTCATGTAAATAGCATACTTTATGTGCAATGTCAATGGTGGGCATCTTAATTATACTTTGGCTATCACAGAGTTGTTCAGAAATAAGGCGAGATACTACAAAATGTTTTTCTAGTTACCTAATTATCAGTGGAGAGTGAGAAGGGCTCCTTACCGTCCCACCACCGACACCAAGTCCTTGTCTACTAGTCATAAAAGTGATATTCTTCCATTTGGCAACATAGTGAACCTGCAACATCAGATAAACATAAAAATAAACACAACTATGTTACCCATTATTTCACAGAACATTACTACAGTCTTCATGATTAATACTCACAACTATGCATTGAGTGCATATTAAATTTGAAATCTTTTTTCTCCTTTTTTTTCTTAGCTTTTACAGGGCGTTCAAAACTAGACCATTGATCTAAGAAACATGGATCATACACCCCCGCGAAAGTATTTCTCTCTCAGATGATATTTAGAACAGAAGAAGTTCATAAAAACTTTTGTCTTTTTGAGATTCTAGACTAGAATTGCACAAACTGTCTTAACACTTTAGACCATTAAGTTAAATTTAACTGCATACCCTATCTTCTCACACTGCGAAAAAAGGAAAACAAAGAATCATTTGAAGTATATTATTATTGAAAGAAATATGTGAATCTGAGATTCTCATATCAGAAAGTTTATATTCCACGTGAATCTCTCATATCAAGAATTTCCTCTATTACACTGGTCCTTAGCAATATCAATAAGTGATTATAAGAATTTCCTCTATTAGTATTCTTTTCAGAGGTCTATGGGTAACCTGAGTAAAACATTACAGCTTTTATTAGTCATAACATATAATTGACATGAGTATTGATATTCCTACTTCCTATGGGTCTTGTTGAAAGCTGTAATGTCATTAAAAATTGAAATATAACTGAGTCACAACCGTACTGCAACCCGGGATCCTTTCTTCGCTTCTGGTCCACCTCCAACCTTCAAGTCATAGTACCTGAAGGATGTTACCATCGCAACTCTAGTAAAAACTTGTATCTAGGAAAAGATATGCTCAAAAAGCAAACATGTTTTCTAGAAATGAAACCAACAAAGGAAATTAGCTGGAAAATTTATCATTCAGCAGAAACATTAAACTAATACACACTCATCATCAGCAATACAATTCTGACAATCTAATATTTGAAACTAAATAAAATACTGACTTCAAACCATTGGGAAGCGTTTTGTATTCGCTCTCAGGAATTTTGGCTCCTCTAAGCTGAATCAACAACAAAACAATAGCAGAATTAAACGACTGTAAAAATAGTTACATTTAGCACCACATAAATCACTTCAAACAGGAAACTTACAGCTCTTCTGCTTGTGCTAACTGCCTCAGCAATGTCACAGACAAAAATTCCAGCAGCTGCTTATAATCAAAGTAAATAAGACATTACACATGTAATTGATTTGAGTTATTAATCACAAGATCGTTTGATAAAATAATTGTAATTGAAGGTAGATAAAATATTATAGAGATATGAAGAGAAAAAAGAACCAGCACTGAGGAGTGAACCAATGAGTGCCCTCCTGGCCTCATGTTGTGAAGAAAGTGTTACTGGTTTTTCAGTTTCATTTGATGAAGACAATGAGCAGTGACTAGGCAGAACCACACTTGAGTTTGTTCTGGATGGTCTCTTCCCTGAAGATTAACAAGTTCTTATAATTAGCATTGTTAAAAAAACTCAAAAACCTTAAATTGCATGCACAGAGAGAATAAAGAGAGAGAGTACTTGAGATGGGAATGGAAATAAGAGGGTTATGAAGGAGAGTAGATGGGTGGTGTTGATAGCATGGGAAGAAGGAGAGTTCCATTGATTTGATTTAGTTATGAGTTGAGGGAATAATTTCAGTTGGGTTTGGCTTTGGTTGTCATAAAGAGAAGATAACATGTTCAATGTCATCCACAAATTAAGCTCTCCAAATCACAAAACATTATGCCATAGGATGTCATTCAAGATTATTCATATTAATTTCCCTGAAATATAATTCTCCAGATTTTGCTAAATTAATAACTTAAATTCATGTTTCTGTTTCCTATCAAAATTGGATTTAATTTTCTTCACTTCCTCCTTTGAAGAAATTTTGGTCTTTTTGAACAGGCATGACCATTTGCCACATTTAAAAAAAGGCTCACGATGCCCTTCCCATGATCTCCAATTTCTCCACATCTTTCAAATTTTAATTCCATAATTTCTTCTTTTAATCTTGTTTTTGCTGTTGTTGAGAATGATTACTCATTAAAAATTGTCCATGACCATGTATTAGTCCATTTTAAAAGGAAGTTCATTTTTTTCTTATTTGAATTGTATTATTTAGAATGTAAATTTTTTTTTTTTTTAAATGTATTATAAGCTTTACATAGGAAATTCATTTTTCGCTTACGTAAACGTAATTGTATTCAATAATATTATTCTTCTTAATACTTATCCCAAATTTTATACCTCAAATACTTATTCTAAATATTATATCTCAAATGATGTGTCATCATATGTGGTTAAAATGATGATATATTAATGACATGATAATGTCATATGATGATACATCATTTAAATCGTAAAATTTGGGATAAGTAGTATTACTCAATTGTATTACTTTAAAATTTGGATACACTGTCAGATACCAAATATTTTACTAACTCATTCCAATAAAATAATTTTGACAACAATTTCACTACAGTGTATAATATATATAAAATAATTTTGTCATTGCATTAATTGGATTCCACCAAGAAGGCCCATGTTAGCTAGAATATATGCTCTCATTTCCTTCTCTATAAATGTGAGAGTGATGAAAAGAGAATTTACTAATACAATGCAGATAGTTCAACCATTTGTTATGCAAATGCCAAGGAGGAAGAAAGGAAGCCGAAGTAAGACAAATAAGGGAGGTTATAGAATTATTCTCTAACCAAAGAAACCTCCAACCCTTTGAATAAGCTATCTCTGCAAGGCATGTTTGAACAATAAATTTTCTATCTTGGAATCAATTTCTCTCTATTATTTTAATCTTCTAGGGAATACAAACTTTTTCAGACATTCTTTCAAATAACATTCTCTCTCTTTCTCTCTCTCCTTTTCTTAGTTGAATAAACACAAATAAAGATCAAACTGAGAAATTAATCAATTATAAATTTAAAGGACTAATAGTGCTACCCTAAAAGGACTAAATTGTAAAGTGGATAGCTTAAGATTAAAATGAAATTGCTTAGTCGAACTGGACTAAACCAATATTAGAAAAACTATAGTGGACGATACAAAATTGAATTGTGCTGGACCAAACTAAAATATCTACAAAGACTAAAAGGAACAAATTTTATATCTTCTAAGGTGAACAATATGTAGTAGTATACGTACAAAGTTTTGTATAAAGTCAAGTATACAAAATGAAGTAGCATTACTCATTAATTGACATATCATTCATCCTTTTTTAATGAATTTGTTGAGATTTCAGCAATATTTCCTGAATATTTCATGATCTTCTTATTTTGCCAGTTTTTAGGATCCTCATAATGTATTTGCCATCCTGTAATCTCCTAATTATGTCTATATATTATAATTGACATAATTAGGAGATTCCTTAGATTGTGTTATGCCTAAAAAATAAGGGCTGACGTAAGCTCACAACCGCAAGGGCCAATCAGAGTTCAAGAAGGAATTGTGTCATCCAGACGCTACCATGTTGCACAAGGATAGAAGAAGTAAGGTTGTCGTCAGCATAGCAGGTGAAAGCTTGGCTTGTGAGTGGCTAGGAATTGTGCACCTGCCCAAGCCCTAGGTGATTTAAGGATATCTCCTGTACAGTCAACAATGGGAAGCAAGTTAGGAATTGTACCACACCTACCCCACTGCAAAATCATGATTATTACCTTGAATCTCTCGAGTATAAATAGAGGGCTCCTTTCTCATTTACAGGATCCAGGCATTTTTAATCTTCTAAGAGCAGACTCTTTCTCTCTCTCTCTCTCTGTATTTGAATTCTCTCTAGATTGTGACTCAGCTCGCTGCCCACGACCTGACTATAATCATCCATCAATACAAATATAATGGACGTAGGATTCGCTTTTTAGCATCCGAACCACTTTGAAGATTGTCTCTTGTTTATTCTTTCGTTGCACATTTCCATATCGCCTATAATTTCTAAGTCTGCTTAGCACTTTACACGTGTGAGTCATTGGTGTCAAAATCAAGCATCAACAGTTTAGCGCTAGAAGGAGGGCCTGATTTAGTATCTGCTCTTCATCAGGAATCTCTGACTGATCAGTCATATCCATCAGCAAATGGCTTATGGTTTTGAAACTGAACGAACTAGTCTTAACAATGAGGAGATCCCCTGGGTACAAGATGACACTTCTCCCGAAGTGCCCCAGTCCAGTGGAGTACCATGGCAGATATTCCTTCGAGCTCACAACTCGACCCAACCGTGATGGATTACTTGGAGAGGTTCAACAATACTCTCCAAACGGTTAGCTGACGGTTAGACCATTTGGATCGAGTCGTACCACTAGAGTCTGACGAGGTAGTGCCACCGCCAAAGATGCTTACAGGTCGCGCGAAAGTGTAAAAACGGGTGAAAGCCCGTACTGTGCTCACTACAGCGTGTAAAAGTAAGGGAAAACAAGTGGCGGACAGTGGGCCAAAAGGCTCCAAGGGACTAGCGAACACCAGTCGTGCAACGGGTATAATACCCATGGCATTGCGACTTGGTGACATGTCGCAACATTAGCCATCCCACGCCACGTCACATGGGCACTCCCACAAGAGTGCAAGACAGGGAGATTCCCAGTATCACCAAAACGATGATCTCGATCGTCATCATGCGGGAAACCCCTATCATCCGTGGGTCGGTTCTGACCACCACAAAGGTCGGGAAAACTCTCCGAGCCATTTGTTGCCTTCACACGACTCTAGCCAGCATGTGTCAAGGTTTGCCGGAGCTTCCGACCGAGTTGAGGAAGAGCACGATTTGCGATCTTTCCTCAACTGCAACCGTGAGGGTCGAACACGTTGCGAAAAGTGATCCTCATGTAGCTCCACTACCTTAGATTGAGGAATTGCAGCAAGCTTTGGATCAGCTTAAAGCTTAGCAGAATAAGTGTGGGAGGCCACCGAGGCGTCTTCTTTTTCTCTAGCAATGTTAGCTGCTCCTCTTTCGTCGAGATTAAGAATGCCCGATATACGAGAGTTTGATGGGAATTATGATTTGCAGGATCACCTTTATGAATTCAACGACCTCATGGAACTTCACCAAGTCTCTAACTTGGCCAAATGTCATTGCTTGATAGCAACTCTAACTGCCCATGCCAAGCGTTGGTTGAGATCGCTTCTTGTAGGATCTATCAGCTCGTGGCAACAAATGAGTTCGTCATTCTTAAGGCACTTCCAAGCGAACAGGAAGTCCTGAATGCCGTTGAGCTATCTAAGCAACATACGACAGGAGAGGAATGAATCCCTTCAGTCTTAATAGACAGATTCCATAGGGAACTCCACAAAGTGGCTCATACTCTCGAAGAGTCTGTTCAGACTCTTATTATTGTGGGGGTTCGCCCACAGATTGACTTGTGGAAAGAATTACAATCTGAGGACGATGTTTCCCTCACCCGCTTCTACGATCTTATTGAGAATTATCTCCGAATCAAAAATTATGTGGCCGCTCTTAATCACCACGACCCTAGTCCCTCGACCAATGCTCCCGACTAGTGGGAGAACAATAGAAGGGTTGATCGCAGATCGACTAATGACGATTAGTGAAAAGAAAAGAAGCAACGATTTGAGCCTAAAAAATCTTATGCCCAAGTTCCCCGTCACGATCGCTACAAAAGTCAATACATTCCTTTGAATGCCTCAGTGTCGGCTATTCTAGATAAGTCAGAGGAGGCCAGCTTGCTCGGAGAGCCAGAGCCAATGAAGAATCCCTCATCAGCCAGGAATAGCAAAAAGTATTGTCGCTATCATCGGGATAATGGGTATCATACCAATGAGTGTCGGGCTCTCAAGCAAGCAATTGAAGACCTCATCAAGCAGGGGCACTTCAAGGAGTATGTTGATAGTCCAACTCCCATTCGGGGAAAGGATCAAGAGGACCAAGGGAAGAAGTATGGTCGTAATGGTCTTTACTATGTGGGGATCATCTTTGGAGGACCACACCTCGCGGGGAATTCTTGAGGTGCCTAGGAAAGGTACGCTCAGGAAGCTCGTCATGACCTCATGGGTGTGATGAGCACGATGTCGCGACCCGCTAAGGTTCGCAAGGAAGAAGAGATTGCTTTCTTAGAGAAAGACACGATGTGATTGCATCATCCCTATGAGGATGCACTCTTCATCGCGCTTGAAATAGGTTGATACGAAGTCTACAAAATGTTGGTGGACAATGGAAGTGCTGTGAACATCTTGTTTCAGCAAGCTTTCGAAAAAATGCAATTAGACAAGGTAGACCTGAAGCCTGCCTTTGTCACTCTCTACGGTTTTACTGGGGATCATCTGATTCCTAGGGGAACGATCGCACTTCGTGTCACTTTGGGTGCGACCAAAGAAGTAACCAAGATGACGGAGTTCTTGGTAGTAAACTATCTGTCCCCTTATAATGGCATTCTGGGATGGCCTCTACTGCAAAGTTTCAAGGCCATCACCTCCATCTATCATCTAAAAATGAAGTTCCCCACTCCGACGGGGATTGGGGAAGTAAAAGGATCTCAACGCGAATCTCGCGACTACTACGTAAGAGCAGTGCAAATGGCTAGTAAGGGAAAAGGAAGGCCAATAGGCATCCCCAAGCAGGCTATGGCAATCAGTAAGATCGAGCCATAGCCCAACCCAATAGAAGACAACATGGATCCTCGCATCTAGGAGTGCCCTCATAGTGGGCTAGTTAAGGATCTATCTGAGATATCAGTCGATCAAAATGAGTCGACTTAAGTGTTGAGAATTGGGAGTAATCTCAACCCCCAGCTCGCCAAAAGCTTGAAGAGCTTCCTCAAAGAAAATGTCGATGTTTTTGCATGGACTCAGGCTGATATGATCGGGGATCAGCCCAAATGTGATATGTCATGCTCTTAAAATTGACAGTGCAGTCAAATCTATTTGCCAAAGAGAAGAGGCATGGACCCGAAATGCTATACTGCCTTAAAAAGTAAGGTAGATAAGCTCCTTTCAAACAGGTTTATTCGGGAGGTGTGTTACCCGAGTTGGGTTGCCAATCCAGTTTTGGTGAAGAAGCCCAATGGAAAATGGTGAACCTGCGTCGATTTCACCGACCTCAACAAAACCTGTCTGAAAGACAGTTTTCCCCTGCCAAGGATTGACCAGCTTGTTGATGCTATCTCCAGGCACGAGCTACTAAGCTTTATGGACTCCTACTCGAGGTACAATCAAATCTTGATGTATGCACCTGACGAATAGCATACATCGTTCATTATAGATCGAGGACTATACTGTTACAAGGTTATGTCTTTCGGCCTGAAAAATGCTGGGGCAACCTACACTACAACAAAAATGGCCTACGGTAACACTGGATAGTAGCACTTTTCCTTAAAGTGTTACCGTAGACTATCTATAGTAACATTTGATGTTAAAATGTTATGATAACAATTTTTATATGTAACACTTAAACTTTTTGTAACACATTTTTTATCAATGGTAACTTTTCTTCTTAAATGTTATGAAAAATATATCTACAGTAGCATTTTTAAAGTGTTACAATAAACCTAATAATATAGTAACTTTTTTATAATGTTACCATATAATCAAAATACAGTAACATTTTATAAGTGTTACCATAAACCCAATTATTTACCGGAAAACAAAATATTATTCCCACCAATATGAAATGAGGTTGATTTTGTCTCATTTTTGTTGTTTAGGGGTCAAATTTACTATTTGGGGTTTACTTTGTTACATCTCATTCATGTAGGGACCAAACAAATGTTTTTACAAATAGTATACAAGGAAGATGGAAGGTTAAATGCAAAGCCAAAAACGTCCACCCATCTTCATCTATTTTCCGGAGACCATCCAACTTCCACCTTCGATGACCATTTTCCTTCTCCAATGGTTGGCCGTCATCACGTAACACCTTCCTGGATTCCAACGACCATTAAGCTTCCTCTATCTGTGACCATTCATCTTCTTGATGACTTTAATTTTTTAGTTTTTTGGCAACTTCTAGACATCCTAGGGGCTGGTCCATACTCCCTAAGGTTAGATCCACCTTCTGTAAGCTTGGTTGACTCGAAATCTCGCTTGAAAAAGCCATTTCACTGTCTTGACTCTTCACCATAATCTTTGGTGTGATTTCGTCACTTTTTAGTGTCGTTTCGTCTCCCAAGTGTTGGAGTTGTCCACCACTTCAACAATAAGAGGTCACACATATGCATTCGAAGTCTCGTTGCTCGGTCAATAAGTAGGGTGGTAGGGGGTAGCGCGTCCCAACCCGTAGGCAATTTGCGTGTATTGAAATCATATTGATTTCATTAAATTAAAATATTGTAACACTTAAAAGTGTTACTAAATCAAAATATAATAACAAATTTTATTTTCCTGAACTTTAACCAGGAAAAAATTTGTCTACCCGCCAAAGAAAATTCCTCGCCCCCCTACCTTATTCACTCATCTTCTCCAATTTCCGCCACCTTTTCACACATCTTCTCCAATTCACGCCACCTCTTCACTCATTTTCTCCAATTCACGCCAACTCTTTACTCATCTTCTCCAATTCTCACGCCACCTCTTCACTCATTTTCTCCAATTCACGCCAACTCTTCACTCATCTTCTCCAATTCTCACGCCACCTCTTCACTCATTTTCTCCAATTCACGCCACCTCTTCACTCATCTTCTCCAATTCACGCCACTTTTCAATTTTGCTTCTTGACTAAAATTTCAGCTCCAAGCTTCTTTCTAACACAATTTTCGTTATGTCAATGAAGCCACCCTACACCTAAAGCATTTTCAACTCATCCAACCTACTCATTCAAACAAAATACCCTACTCTTAATCATCTTCATTCAGAAAAATCTAGTGAAAATCATTGGTTTTATCAAATTTTTTGCTTAAAATCTCCAATACCCACAACCTATTGAACCCTAAATGGAAGCCCACATCCTTTAAGAAGCAAATCTGTAAAGCTTTAGTTCAGGTGAATCATTTTCTTACATTTTGTCTCTGCATTTTTGAGTAAGAAGGAAAAGAAAGCTGCTCAAGTGAGTAAATTATTAGTGTGATTTTAATAAGATTGAATCATTGTGGTGCTTAATAAGATTGATTTATTCTTTTTGTGTGCTGAAAGTTGTTTTACTTAACATTATACTAAGTGCTATGAATCATTGTGGTGCTCTTTTTTGCCTTCTGTTTTGGAAACTAAGTGCATGTGTGCATTTTATGCATATACATAATGTTTGTGAATAGAAAAGAAATTATGGGAAATTGTATGTTGGATATGGTGGCTGACTATTGTGGTTAACTGAAATTGGAGATTTAATGCAATAGTTTTATATGGGTAGAGCATATATGTTGATCCTAAAAACCAAGAGTTATTAAAGTATGTTTTGTTTATAAAAAGTTAGCTGTGAAATTCTGACAGCCTAAACTTCTGAAAATTTTATATATTTTGGGTTTGTAAATGAAGCTAAATTTCAGATATTTTGTTTTAGACTTATTAGAGATTGGTTGAAAATTGATTTCACCCCAAAATTCGAAGTATTGGTTTTTTAATGAATTTTGAATTCTGCTATGAAATTCTGGAATTTCATGTTTTCTGTAGAGTATGCATTTTTCATAACTGAAATAATGCACTTATACTTATCCAAATTGAGTGATGATCTATATGTGTCTAGTATAATTCTGGAGAGTTTCTGAGGTTTAGATTAAGGGCTGAATTGTTATGAATTTTACAAGTCAATAACCTCAATTCTGGAAACAGTGGCAGATTTAAAACGTTGAAAGAAAATTGTGGTTTTAAATAGTTATTGATTCTGAATGACTTGAAAAATTACCGGATCAACATTATTTTCTGAATGCCCCATTGAATTATAGCTTGATTTGGTGATGGATTAAACCAATCTTCTCCAAATCCTTAAATCCATGTTTGCATTTTAACTTGTGATTTTATTTTAAATGTTTTGATGAAGTTTGGTATATAGAATTTATATGTGTCATGCTATATATAAAATGTTGCTGTTGAGAGTAGAGAATTGTTGAATTGTATACGGGTTGAGGTCATATGTTGGTAATGGTTTCTTGGTAAAAAAGAAAGAGAAGCAGTGCATCGTCAGTTTTGAATTAAGTTTGCAAACTGCAATCTGCAGTTTTGCAAGCAGTTTGCAAACTGCAGTTGTCCAAACTGCAGCTACAGTTTGCAAGCCATTATTAACAAGGCCACAATGCAGTCTTTTGGGATTTTAAAATTCATTTATTTTCACTCTTTTTGGACGTAGAAGAATTCCGCTAAACCTGTGGAAAGCATTGAAGGTATTGTAAAATAGGATATATATATATATATATATATATTATATATAATATATATATATATAATATAGATTATCTTACTATAATGTTCAGGGTCCGCAGTTTGCAAACTACAGTCTGCAGTTTGCAAACTGCAGTTCGCAAACTACAGTCTGCAGTCTGCAGTTTTGCAAGCAGACTGCAGTCTACAGTCTACAGTTTTGCAAGCAGTTTGCAAATTGTAGTCTACAGTTTTTCCAACTACAACCATTAAGTATTCGAATATGAATTTATTGTATTTGTGAAATTGTAATAGTATTTCAGTTTGTGCAGATCAAGATTTGTCTGATATCAAGAGGGAATTAAAGATTATTGCACCAAGAAGGATTGGAGTTAATAAGCTACAACCATTAAGTATTCTGAGAGTAAGGATTATTTTGTTGTTCAATGGAATTTGCATATTATGTTGGTTACATTCAACTCATGTTTTGTTGTTTTCATAATATTTTGCCATGTTTACCTATAATTATTTATGTATTGTTTGACTTTTAATAATTGTGTAGATTAAGTAATGATGATGATGAATAAGGACTGGGTGCATCTGAATAGGTAAGAAAAAGATTAAAAGACACAATTCCATATGTGTATGAAGTAATGATGATTTTCCTTAACAAGGTTTTAGATGTTTTAGGTTTTTTCCTTAACCGTGTGATCAAATACTTATTGTTGCACTTCCGAGAATATTTTGTTTTGTGTTTTTTTTCTTTTACTCAGCATTATAGTATTGCAATATCATTACTTTGCCGATCTAAAATGGTGTATTTTGTTTATCTGCTGTATAGTCCAAATACGGTTTGGACTTCATTATTTCCTATTGAGGTTGAGGTATAACTTAGAAACTTACTGTTGCTCTTTTAAATTATTGGATGCAGGAAATTCTGGGCAAGGTTATACTCTTCATGTCATTAGTGTAGCTGCTGGTGAGGTATGACTATAGTTTAGACTACATGTCATTACTCTTCATGCAGGAAATTCTGGGCAAGGTTAGACTACAGTTTGCAAACTGCAGTCTGTAATTTTACATACTACAGTTTGAAAACTGTAGTCAGTAATTTTACATACTGCAGTATGCAAAATTGCAAACTGCAGTTTGCAAATTGCAGTCTACAAAATTGCATACTACAGTCTGCAATTTTCTTGCCACAATAATCCTTATGTTTCCTTGTATGGTTCTAACTTTGGTCGTCTTACAATATGTAGTGAAGTAACCACAGTTTCCAAAGATGGAAAAGCTTTTTGCTTTATACTCTTTCATTGGTTAGGAATTATTTTGTGATAAATTGTTCTTTAGAACTAAAATTTGATGAGCCTGTGAACCTGGGGTTTGATAAATGAGACTTTGCTGGTGGAGAAACGTGATTAACTTTGTAATTTGTACCATTGTTTGTGCCAATGATGACAGTATATCATTAACGAGGCTTTAGGTTTGTTTCTTGTTTATTACAGTAAAATATGTATTTCTCATGACCATTTTTTGTGCCTATGTTGACAATACTTAATTAGCAAGGCAGTTTGCAAACTGCAGTCTGCAAACTGCAGTATGCAATTCTGCAAACTGCAGTCTGCGATTTTGCATACTGTAGTCTGCAATTTTCTTGCCACAATAATCCTTATGTTTCCTTGTAGGGTTTTAACTTTGGTCGTCTTGCACTATGTAGTTAAGTGACCACTGTTTCCAAAGATGGAAAAGCGTTTTGCTTTATATGCTTGCATTGGCTAGGAATGATTTTGTGATAACTTATTCTGTAGAACAAAAATTTGATGAGCCTTTGAACCTTGGGTTTGATAAATGAGACTATGCTGGTGGAGAAACGTGATTAACTTTGTAATTTGTACCATTATTTGTGCCAATGATGACAGTATATCATTAACTAGGCTTTAGGTTTGTTTCTTGTTTATTACTGTAAAATATGTATTTCTCATGACCATTTTTTGTGCCTATGTTGACAATATTTCATTAACAAGGCTTTAGGTTTTTCTGTTAGAACTGTTATCATAGTATGTTCTGTTATCATAGTATGCTTGTGAAGTTGGAGATTCAAGCATGTTCTTTTCCTCTTTGTTTTGCATTAAATATTTGGGGTGCTTTTGTCTTGATCTGTTCTTGAATTTACAATATATATGTGTTGTCATCTTTGAGAATATACATGGGATTTGAAGATTTTTTTGTATTAATGGTTTTGTAGGTTGTGAAAATGCAAGAGTACTTTTTTGGTAAAGCACAATTTGGAATGGAAGATGGTTTGCATGATGGTTTTTGCTGTTAGAATTTTTTGAATGATTAGAAGGTATTCACTATTGCTCAGTTAATTTTCCAATCATCTAGGTATTATAATGTAAAAATGATAGGTGCATATTTGTTAGGCATATATAAAACTTTTTGTATAGAAAAGTTTATATGTTACAAAATGTGATATGATATATGAAGCATATTAGATTTTATGGATGTAAAGGATTTTGGGTGCCTATTTATTAGGCATATATGTAAGCTTTTTGTATATGAAGGTTCACCATCAATGAAATGTTCTTTGGAAAATTAGTGTATCGTTGTTTATAATTTGTATTATTTAAATAACAACTATAATAATTTTATATATGTTATAACAGACACATTGATAACACTTTCAAAATGTTATGGAAAATAATTTTGTAACATTTACTAAATGCAATGAATGATACTTTGGTAGCACTTTTAACATGTTATTAAAAACTCTTCTGTAGCATTTTAACAATGTTACAGAAAACTAAACAGTAACTGGTTAAGAATGTTACAAAAACCTTATTTATAACAATTTGAGATGTTACAGAAAACTAAACTGTAACAAGTTAAGAAAGTTACAGAAAACTTATTTATAGCATTTATGCAGTGTTACCAAAAATCATTCGTAACTATGAATAAGTGCTACAATATACTTAACAACAACATTTTATGACAGTTACTGAAATGATTAGTAACATGCAAAAAGTGTTACGAATGTCTGCTTTTTAGTAACATGGGCTGTCATAGCATCCTCATAAATGCTACGAATTACCTACGGTAACACTTTTTGCATGTTACCATAGGCCATTTTTGTTGTAGGGTTCTGTAATAAATGAATAAAATTGCTAGTATTCATATTACAATACTGTATTAATTAAAGTTTTTTAATTACTTTACTGAATCAAATATCTAAGGTTTTGAATAAACAATTATTTATATAAAGTTTTTCATTTATGGGAGACAGATCTTCAGTTGTGTTGTTGGTTTCAGTTGAGAGTGAGGAGCCTCAATATCATGAAGGTGCTAAATTTGCACAAACATATTGTTCGTTTTATGGGGGCCGGCCAATAATTTCCCTTATGACTCGCACTATGGGACCTGCTTAATTGCCTAACCCATTGATGTGCTTACATACACATTATGAAATCCCTCATACGTGGAATATTAGGTACGTAATATAATGTGGAATTTAATCACTTACCTCCAGCCATATTGTTCAAGTGTTGTAGAAAGCTAAAACATGAATGATTTGTGAGTGAGTGTTTGAAAGATGTCTTCTAGTCTATGCCTCTAGAACCTTTTTTTGTATTTTTTTTTTTTTTTTTTTTGTGATATCTCTTTGATGGAAAAGATGATATCTTTATCTATGACTAGGCTAGGGACCAATTAACTCCCATCAACTGCCTTTAACCTCCCATCAAGTATCAAAAGAGGCAGTTAATAACTCCTTTAAACCACCTTGAACTGCATAATTATGGCATGTGGCCATATCAAGTCTTACATCATATTCACTCACCTCTATTTGTGGGGCTTTGCGTTCCCATTGATGAAATATATGGAAATAAAATTGCATCATAGCTAATAGCTTAAGCTTTTAGCCCGATGGTAAATGTTTGATCCTAACATACACTTATGCATTGAACTTGAGTAGTGTCAATTATTATATATTTACTGTAGATACTGGTAGTAAATATAAGTTTCACAAATTCGCAATTAAGGATGTGCTACCTTAATCCTTAGTGAGTAGTATAACTAATGTATGTAAGTTATTCTCTTTGATAAGAATGGAGGGTAATATTAATTGTAATATAATGATTAATGTTGCAGCTAGTTGGAAGAGTAACATCTATTTGCAATGAGAATATTATTTCATAGATATAGAATTCATACCTCCTAAAGGAGTAAACCTTTGGTATTGCTGGCATAGTCACTGCGATGCTCAATTCAAGAACTCGGTCACAAAGTAGGAATAAGTATTAAGTCTCAATCAAGTGTAATCGGTTTAATTATACAAACCTTCAACATGCATGTTCCTTTCGTAATGAGTTTTAGGAGACAGCGAATGACATCCACCCACCCATAGTTTGTCGTAAATACAATTTGGTATTTAAAAGGTTTGAAAATGACTGTAATGTCACTAGGCAAGTATTCAAAGAGTATCCTATAGAGAGAATCCAGAGAATTGCTAGCTTAAAAAAAAAAAGTGTTCGTTTAAATTTTTTATCCTTAATCCAGTTATAACATACTATTAGACAATGACTATTTCTCACATATATAAATCCACATTAAATTCTTCAATGAGACAGTTTGTACAATCCTCTAGCTAGCTTGACGTCTCCCGACCACTACAATTTAATACCTGCAAAAATAAGGAAAACAACGAGGTGAGTTATAAATGATCAGTAAGTAAACCAAATCTAACTATGCTCTTACTTTGCTGTCCCTGTTTTCGTTGTACTGCTTCTAAATTTCTTCTTGTTTTCTCTCTTTATTCTCAGGCATACTATTTAGCAGTCTTCCATTTTTCTCAAATCTTTCTAAATCCTTCTAGGGCTATGCTATTCTTTATCATTTTATTTCTCTTCTCTGCTAGATTATAACTTTCTGTTTCTTTCTCTACTCAACAAATCGCTAAGTTTCCTTGCTATTTGTCATGTTTCTAATTTCTATTATTTTCTAGCATGTATCTAATTTCTTCTCTATTTTCGTGGGCTTGTATTTTCTTTTCTTCTCTATTTTCGTGGGCTTCTATTTTTTTTTCTTCTCTATTCTCATGGTTTCTATTTTCTTTTCTTCTCTGTTTTCATGGGCTTCTATTTTCTTTTCTTCTCTATTCTCATTGATTTCTATTTTCTTTTCTTCTCTATTCTCATGGGTTTCTATTTTCTTTTCTTGGCTAGTCAGACATGCAATAATAAAATAAACTGTTTAATCTATGTATAAATGCATGAGATGCAATGCACATAAAATGTCTGATGCAAATGCAAATGATCATGTTTGCATTCTTTCTAAAAATTCTTTTCTAATTCTTTCTCTTTCTTTCTGAAATTTTTTCTGTTTTCTATTTCTTATTCTATTTTTCTTTCTTTATGAAATTCTTTCTGTTTTCTATTTCTTATTCTATTTTTCTTTCTTTTCGAAATTCTTTCTGTATTCTGTTCTGGTTCGCCGATCCAACTAGGTTGAGGCATGGATTTGGAACCCTGGCCATGTGAGCGTATTCTAAAAATTTTTCTAGGTACAACCCTCATCCACATGAACTTCTAGCGGACTGTACAATTCTATTTTCTATTTTGAGGCCGCTCACTGATGGCAACGTGCATGTGGGAAACTTCAGCATCTCTGTCATCAATAGCTAACGCAGCGAATGCTCACAAGTTCCCCATCGCAACAGCCCTATGAAAACATGCTTTGTAAATCTGCAAAATAACTAGCTAGACATTTCTAGTAATTATAAAATTTCTGAAATATATGTTATGCTATGTCATGCATTTATATGCTATCTATGCATGATCCCAAAATACGTGTCTGACTCTAGCATGTATTCTATTAATTCTAAGGCTTTTATTTCTATACTTTTCTGAAAGGCCCAAAGTTCTATTCTACTAACACGCTTAAATTAAACATTTTCTATTTTATTCTTTATTTCTGAATTCTATGCATCGTGTGTATGTACGCAATTCTACAATTTCTACATAATTCTGTAATTTTTGAATTCTATCATGCTATGTAAAATTTACACGTACACAAGTACATTAACTCTCACAAACTCTACTCTCTAATATTTTATAATGTAACAAACATGTCTTGTACAGCTTTCTAAATACAAATATGCCATAAATTTTCATTCTCTTAACATGACCATCAACATTGTTATACATGCCATTCTTTCTTCTTTTCTTTTGGCTACATTTTATACATTAATCTATATTGCCATATTAATCCTTGTAAATCCAATCTAACATATGGCACAACATATATACTTTGGCTAAATTCTAATTTCTTAACTAAACTTTTGGCCAATACAACATATTCTCAAGATTTTCTAGCACAATTCTATAGCTTGTAATATATAATAAGACATGAAAACTATACTCATACCAATCAATTTCTAAAATGGTCATGTATTTTATACATAAACTAAACTTCTATTTCTTTGATGTTTCTTTGATATTTATACTTGGGAAA
This sequence comes from Pistacia vera, assembly GCF_008641045.1. Lineage (NCBI taxonomy): Eukaryota > Viridiplantae > Streptophyta > Magnoliopsida > Sapindales > Anacardiaceae > Pistacia > Pistacia vera. The sequence continues at coordinate 468,480 of NW_022196305.1, forward strand.
GCTTTTCTATTATTTATACAATAAAATAACTTATTACATATTATTTATAACTAATCTCAAAACAAGAAACAACAATATACTCATTTTTCCAAGCCATTATTTGAATGATCTTTCTAGTTTTAAGCATACAAGCTTGACAATTTATGGTGGCATATTGTAATATTATAATATAATCGCCCATCTTTTACTATCATCAATACTACACTATTGCAACAATATAATATGCAATTCTTGCCATCATTTTTCTGAAGTCATAAGTTTCAAAACTCATAATTCAATGACTAAATACAATATGCCATTCAAACTAATGCTAAAAGTTCAAGCAACTTGAACCATGCACTAAAAGCCATTCCTTTCATTGAACTAACATAACCAAGTGTTATTCTAAATTTTGGCATAACAAAATATATCTTGAATACTGAAACTTACACTTGGTTAAGCCTAACATAACCGTTCAACTCCAATTCTTTCCTTTTTCAAACAATTTCTTCAACAAGATTTAACAAACCCATGCATGCATTTCTCTTTAAATTTTCATCAAACAATTCACATGCACATGCAAATACTTGGTTGGCCACACTTCCACATCTCTCCAAATCCACTAAAATTAGAGTAAAAACTCACCAAACTTAACTTCAATTCTGGCCGGATTCAACACTTCCAAATTCCAACATCAACACTTCAAAATTTCATCCAAAGTTCAACCAAAATATCACATCTACATAACTACTCATCTTGGCTGAACTTCTACACATTATTCTCCATCAAACAATCATCTAAACAGCCAATACTTCTTATCATACATCATATTCAAACACTCAAGAATCAACTTACACATATACTGCTCAAATTAAAGCTTAGATTGGGTTTACTTACCTTGAATTTGCACAACACTAATGATTCAACCTTCCTTTGCTAAAATTTTTTTCCTCTTGGACCTAAATCATGTAAAAACATAAAAATTAAAAACTTTAAAACTTAAATACACACTTTTGTGCTAGAATCTTACCTTTGGATGCTTTAGGATTGAAAACCTACAAAAATTTAAGCTAAACCCTATGAATCTCCTTGAAATTTGATGAAGAAGCTTGAGAGAAAATGGATGAGAGGTGGCGTGCCCAAGGGTGAGAATAGCTAGGGTTTTGTCAATTGAAGCCTTATAACTAATAATATATACATATGTATATACATATATACATATATACATATGTTTTTGTCAATTGAAGCCTTATAACTAATTATATATATATTCTCATTTTGCCCTTGCACTTTCTAAGAAATTTCATCTATTTCCTTTAGTCATTTACCTAATTACCGTCACTTGTATCATATTCTTCACATTATTTTGCTTCCTTACACTCACCACTTTTTCATCTAGTTGTGAGTGAAAAGACCATTTTACCCTTATTCTTTAATTTCTTTCTATTACTTTACAAACACTTATTTATCTTGACATCACATCAGATGTATTGTCCATAACCTTTCTACCACTTATTCTTATGGCTAGCACACTTAATACATTATATTTATCATACTCACTTTTCACTTGAACACGTGATTCTATGTGAAATGACCATTTTGCCCCTATCAAAACTTTTATGGAATTCCACTATAAAACTAGATAAATATATTCACTATGACTATAGAATAATCCCTACCATATTTCTGAATGTGGGTATTACAATGACAAACAACCACTTTCCGTCAAGTTCTATTAGGATTTCCATCTGTTAAAGGACAACAATGCTAAAGAAGACTGGAATGCCCTTGGAAGTTTGGTATNAAGCAAGCTTTCTTTCTCTAAGTTTTAAAGTAGTTTTGCATAATTTTTCAAGGAGAACAAGATTTTAGCCTTGGATCTTCAAGTTGAAGGGTTTAAGGTAAGGATTAAAAACCCTAGTTTTGATGTGATTTGAAGATTTGAAGTAGATGTTGAGGTATAATGTTATATATGTAGGATTAAGGTGTAAAAGAAGAAAAAGGCGAAGGATTTGTTGGAGGAATTCTTTAAAAAGGTAAGGAAGAACCTCCCATGACTTTAGGGATTATGCTAGGGTTCGTAGATTTTAATGAAACCTTAAATTAAGGCTTTAGGCATAGAATTAGTTGATGGCAAGTGTAGTTGAACTCATTTATTCTATTTATTGCCTTGAATTCATTATGCATGAAGTTATTGCTATTTATGTTTTATGAGTTATTATGTTTGATTGAAGAAAATGAAGTGTGGATGTTGATTGTGGCAAAAACTTGTAGTATTGGAGGCCACATGGTGTTGAATGGTTGCTATTAGAAGTGTTGATGTGTTGTTTGCATTAGCTTACAATGTTATAACAATAATGGATGATTATGAAAATGAGATTTTACACTTCCTTCAAGATGTTAATGACTATTAAGGGGAGGTTTATTTGATCCATAAGTTGACCTATTGGTTAATTATCAATAGGAATTGATGTGGCATAGTTTAACATGGAAATTCAGATTTGGTAAGCTTAGGGGTTATGTTAAACATGCTTCAGTATTTCGACCATAACTTGAGTTATAAAAATTGAAATGAGATGATTCTTGGAGCACTAGAAATTTAAGACATAGCCCTACAACTTTTATGTTTAGGCTAAGAGCCAATTCGTTTAGCAAATGGATGGAAAATGGCCTGAAATATAAGCTTCTAGTTATTAAAGTTTAAGATTTAACATAATTAATTCTTATGATTATGAATTGATTATATATTGACATGATTAAACCATGTACTAATTTTTACCCATTAGTTAGATGATCTTTGAGAGATATACATGGTCATGATGTCAATGCATGATTAATGTTATGAAATGGCATGAAGATGCAATGTAATACATGTTTTAAGATGATGAATGTGAGCAAGAGGTAATGTAAATGGATTGATAATCCATATATGAATTAAAAGTGTTAAGCTCACTAAAATATGTATTTACATGCCATAAGATTTTAGAGCTGCATATAGACATGATGGAAAACGCGTAATCATATCCTCGTATACCGGTTGAGGAAAGATGAATATATGCTTTAGATGCTAAATAACACGTAAGCACGCCTCCTGATGATATGAGCTCTAGATGAATTTGAGGCTAGATGATATGAAGTGCTTAAGACGCTAAGAAAAGTCTGATCGACTACACATTAAATGTTTCATATGCATTTAGTTGCATTACATGAATTATGATGTTATTTACATCATGAGATGATTATACTCATGTTAGATGATATTTAGATGTTATATCATGACATGTAATGTGTGTGTACTATGTTTACATACTTACTTGTATGTGTATGCATTGATGTTTATATAGCCATGGGATAAAATGATGAAAAGCAAATGAATTAGAAAAAAACAAAGGGGAAGTATATCTAGATGTAAAAGATAAGTGATGTGTTAACAAATATGTTTAAATAAAGGTTAAATAGCACATTTAGAATGAAATGGATCATTTCTTACTGAGCGATTAACGCTCACCCTTTCAGTGTTGATTGCTTTGCAGGTAGACCAGAAGCGAATGATGCTAAAGACAGCAGGGCTACATGTGAGGGGAGATGATTTATTGTCATCTTGATGTTTTTATCTTGATGTAAATAATGTAAATGATAAATGTTTGTGAAACACCTTTGGAAGCTTCCACCCTATAAATATGTTTTGATTGTGTAATTTCCGGATAAATTCTTAAAGTTTTTGAAATTATAAGTTTGGATCCTGTGCGACCTCCCCCTTTCCTCTATACGAGCTTTTGGAAACCGTAGAAGTGCCACGAGCACTCCTCGGGAGCATTGCAGAGCAAAAATTCTGGTAAGGCTGTGATCCCTCCGGCAGCGTCCCGAAGCCCTCTGGCTCGGACTTCGACTCCTCTTCGGTAAACAGCTGCTTCCTCTTCTTGGTTTTCTGCTTCGCAGCGCGAGTAGCCACGTGCCAAGAAGCTTCTCCACATCGCTCCGTGGATGTTCGCCTTTCAGCACCAATCTATATCCCTCCTATAGGGATATCGCCAAAGGTCACCTCGGCTAGCTCGATCGGGTCAACCCGGGGAAATACGAACCCCTTAGTCCTCATTGATGGCTTTGGAACCCTGGGTGGCATGGTCGCTACGCGCCATGAAAACATGTTAGCAAAAAGGTCACCTCTGCCAAAAAAAAAGTAGGGGTTCCTAAATGTGAAGATACTTATAGGCTGGGGGTTCCAAAGATGCTTCTGGGTTAAAGAAACTGTACTTTCACAAGTTGGCAGTAATCACGAGCAGTCTTGCATCGCGACTCTGTTAGTGCAGACGACCAAACGTCACAATGTGGTTAAAGTCTATCAAAGCCGTCAACCTGGTCATCTTATTTTCTGCAAAGAGACAAAAAGTTCGTTAACTTCACCTATCGAAGAGGAGTTGAAGAAAAAGGGGCAGTTCGTAAATCAAAGGAAAGGAAAACCTACTTGGCTCCTTAAATTGACAAACACCAATAAAAAAATAAAAAAATAAAAAAAAATGGTCTCATAAGTCCCGACATTATTGGGGTAACCAAATATTCCTCCCTCGATCGTGGATCGCTTCGAAAGGTAAAAAGAGTTTTTATCTTTACACTTCTTCAAATAGTAAGCGCATATGAGCTCCAGCGTTGTTAGCTCGCCAAGACCATTTTCGCCACATGCGATATACATAGCAACCGCTATCATATACGCATTAGGTGTCAATTGTAATGGCGCGACCTCGAAGTGGTTGATGATCAATCTAATGAACGGTGAAAAGGTATCAACGCCCCACACTTAAAGATCACCTCAGAGATCGTGGCCATTCCCTCTGGGGGATTCTGAGTTGTGTACGTCTTGTGCTTGTAAACGTCTACGCTAAGTGCAAACTAGCCACCGTTTTCTATATCTCGTCTCGGGTGGCCATTGATAATGTCTCTTGCACGGGACCTGTCACGCCCGCAGCCCCACACAGGAGTTCCTCGAAGGTCAGGAGAAGAGACTTTCAGGTCAGTGACCCGGTTTTGAAAGAAGTTCTTCTCGGTACAAGAGAACCAAGTGTGGGGTATTAGGACCTAGCTGGGAGGGCCCATACCGCATCACTAAGGTATACGACCTGGAACATATCACCTCAAGAGGCTTAACGGTTCGAAGTACGCGAGCTTGGAATGTTGAACATCTTCGCCAGATTACCAGTAATTCTGAACCCACTCTTAATCTTGTTCATTTCTTTTTCTTGTAAGTTTCCTCATAATCTTTATTAAAAGATAGTTCTGCTTTCTCCTGAAGGAATATTTGTGTCATGCTCTTTTGAATGATCTTGTTGTTACAATATTTTTACAAGTCCCTTGATCAATATATAATATTAGTATTATGAAGTGCTCGAATTATAGAAGTTTATGCAAGTGACCAAAAACGTTTCTATTATATACACAGTGTAAGTAATACAATGGACAGCAGAAAGATACAAAAAAAAAAAAAAAAAATTACAGTTAAAGAAAAGCTATGAAAAACATAAGAGGAGATCATTGGTCCCTAACTCCAGGCTCTATGGGTGCGACCTCTATATCACTAGTTGGTCATTGACCCCAACCAACTGCTTGGTCCTAAGGACACGTGCTCCGACTTCCTCTGCACGGAGACTCTAGTCTTTCTTCTCCTGGCATCATAGCTTGGGCCAGGAGGCACGTCTTGGTATTCATCGGGAGGTCAAAGAGATCCATCCCCAGATTCCTTAGTTGTAAGCTGTAGATGGCTTGTATTACCCAGTCAACAAATCTTCTCTCGAGTTCAAGGTTTTGCGCTTTATTGTTCAATATGAAGTGATTCGCCCTTGGAGCAGCACAAGATCCACCTCCAAAGCCCTTTTCTACTTCTCAAAGTTTTTCCACATCGAGCTCTGTCCTCCTTCGCCTTCCTGGCATGCTCAGAGTTCGCCTTCAACTCTTTCTCTTTCTTGCCACACTCTTGGTAAGTCTAGCCACTGTCTTTGGAGATCCAATTGTCCTCGCCTCTCTTCTCAAGCCGGCCTTCTGGAAGTCCCCTATACGAAGGGCATAATTTCTCTACCAAGTACTAATCGCCTGAATGGGGACCGTTTTTGCTCTACGTCCAGAGCTGCAAAGTCCTGTTTCAGCTTGGTATTCTCCTCCCTCGGCTTTTGGAATCCTCCAGCGAGTCCATATCGATCTTCTGTTGGGCCATGTGTAAGGAAAGCATGGACTGAATGAGAAAAGAAACCAGAAGTTAGCCTTATTTTTTCCGAAAATCATAAAGTTAGGAATCAACTGATACTAAAAGTCCTTGACAATAACAAACTGTTTTACCCGGCTTGCAACTAAAGCGTGGTAACCACCAGTCCGCAGGTCGAGAAACCATGAACTCCTCGAAGGCCTCAGCCAATTGGCATTCCAGCAAGGCATACACCACCGGCTGCAGGTGGTAACAGTTGCCCATGGAATCCAACACAGACAGGTCTGGTCCTAGAGGAACAGGCATCGTCGACCCGTTGTGTAATACCAAGATGTCAAAGGTATGTTCCTAACTCAAAATAATCCTTTAGATGTTAATTTATGTTAAAAAGCATAAAATCTAACTAAGGGCAAAATAGTTAATTCATTTGGAACGGTTGAATCAATTATCCATAGAAAGGTATTGGGGCAAAATAGCCATTTTGCCTATGGATAGGATTGAAAAAGTCAAGTATGAGTAGGCTTAATTGCATTTAATGGCTCATAATTAAGTAATAATTATATTTAGTGCTAAAGACCAAAATGCCCTTATAGAAGAATTACCTATGGATAGGCATTGAAAAAGTCAAGTATGAGTAGGCTTAATTGCATTTAATGGCATTAATAAGTAATAATATATTTAGTGCTAAATGACCAAAATGCCCTTATATGAAGAATTAAGGACTTATGAATAATTGGGCCAATAGCATAATTTTGGAAATTAATGAAATATTTTCTCATAAATGAGAGGAAATTGTTCAAGCCAAGGGTGAGAGCATTTCTTCAACATTTCTTCCATTTTCTCTCAAATCTTCCATGAAGCAAGCTTTCTTTCTCTAAGTTTTAAAGTAGTTTTGCAAATTTTTCAAGGAGAACAAGATCGGAGCCTTGGATCTTCAAGTTGAAGGGTTTAAGGTAGGATTAAAAACCTAGTTTTGATGTGATTTGAAGATTTGAAGTAGATGTTGAGGTATAATGTTATATATGTAGGATTAAGGTGAAAAGAAGAAAAAGGCGAGGATTTGTTGGAGGAATTCTTTAAAAAGGTAAGGAAGAACCTCCCATGACTTTAGGGATTATGCTAGGGTTGTAGATTTTAATAAACCTAAATTAAGGCTTAGGCATATTAGTTGATGGCAAGTGTAGTGAACTCATTTATTCTATTATTGCCTTGAATTCATTATGCATGAAGTTATTGCTATTTATGTTTTATGATTATTATGTTTGATTGAAGAAAATGAAGTGTGGATGTTGATTGTGGCAAAAACTTGTAGTATTGGAGGCCAATGGTGTTGAATGGTTGCTATTAGAGTGTTGATGTGTTGTTGCATTAGCTACAATGTTATAACAATAATGGATGATTATGAAAATGAGATTTTACACTTCCTTCAAGATGTTAATGACTATTAAGGGGAGGTTTATTTGATCCATAAGTGACTATTGGTTAATTATCAATAGGAATTGATGTGGCATAGTTTAACCATAGCATCCTCATAAATGCTACGAATTACCTACGGTAACACTTTTTGCACGTTACCGTGGGCCATTTTTGTTGTAGTGCTACCGGCGGCTAGTTAACCATATTTTTTCCAAGTAGATCGAAAAGTCGATGGAAGTTTATGTTGATGACATGTTAGTCAAGTCGCATGTCGCTTTAGATCACATAGCGCATCTCGGTTAGATGTTCGACATAGTTCGAAAGTATAAGATGAAGCTCAATCCTTTTAAGTGCTCATTCGAAGTATCCTCAGGAAAGTTTATTGGGTATATGGTTAACCAAAAGGGAATCGAAATCAACCTCGAGAAGATCTAAGCTCTCCTAGATATGAAAAGTCTGACCAACCAAAAACAAGTTCAAAGCCTAAATGGGAGGATAGCGGCTCTCGGTCGCTTTATATCGAGGGCAACAAATCGTTGCTTGCCATTCTTTAATATACTCAAGGCCAACAAGAAGTTCGAGTGGACTCCAAAGTGTGAGCAGGCTTTTCAAAGTATAAAAGAACATCTCGAAAAGTCGCCTCTTCTATCCAAGTCTCTTCCCAAGGAAATTTTATTCCTCTACCTGTCTGTCTCTCAGTATACGTCAGCGCAACTCTCATTCGAGAAGATGACAGAGTTCAGTGGCCAATGCATTACGCGAGCAAGTGACTACTGGATGTCGAGATGCGATATCCAGAGATGGAGCAATTAGCTTATGCCCTACTAATCGCCTCCAAGAAGTTGCGACCCTATTTCCATGCCTACACAATCCATGTTCTGACCAACTACGCACTCAAGCAAGTTATTCAGAAGTCAGAAGCTTTAGGTAAGTTACTCAAATGGGCAATGAAATTGAGTCAGTTCAATCTACATTACAAAGCAAAGACAGCAGTCAAAGGGCAGGCTGTTGTTGATTTTATTTTGGAGTTCTAGTACCAGTCAAATCGAGAATCCAAGCAGTTAGCCAGGGAAGTCATCTAGGAAACCATTCAGAACTTATCAACTTAGAGCCTCTATGTCGATGGTTCCTTAAACAGAAAAAGAGTCAGAGCATGTCTTCTATTTCTTAGTCCCGAAGGGACTCGCATTCATGGAATTCTTCAATTTGGGTTCCAAGCTACGAACAATGAGGCTGAATATGAAGCGCTGCTTGCTGGTCTGCGACTAGCAAGGGAAATAGGATCAGATGCGATCAACATTCATAGTGACTCCTAGCTGGTTGTTAATTAGATTTTGGGAGAATATCAAGCAAAGGAAGAAAACATGATCAACTATCTGAAGAAAGCTAAGGCTGCACTCAAGCCTTTCAAACGCTTTACGATCAAGCAAATCTTGAGAGAGACTAACTCTATCGTGGACATCTTGGCAATGATAGCCTCATTGCTAGACTCCGATGTGCTGGAAAGTATTCCAGTTTGGTACATAGAGATTCTTAGTATCAGCTCGTCTGAGCAATGTAGCTACAATAGAATCTACCTTCTAGATGACTCCAATCATTTAGTATCTTTGAGATGAGACTCTACTCGGTGATAAGACTGAGGTGAGAATCCTGCGCACCAAAGCTGCTCATTACACCCTTATCGGAGATCAGCTGTACAAGCAAAGGTTTAACATCCCTCTCCTCTAATGTGTAACTGACGAAGAAGTAAACTACATTATAGGGGAGATACATGAAAAGATTTATGGTAATCACACCGTCGCATGATCTCTCGCCAATAAAATTGTCCGCCAAAGATATTACTGGCTCTACTTCAGGAAAACACTTTCAACTTTGTGAAAAAGTGTGATAAATGTAAATGGTTCGCGAACATCCTACGAGCTTCTTCCCACCAACTGACAACAATGACCAGCCCCTAGCCATTCTCTATGTGGGGAATTTATCTCATCTGACTCATGTCGATTAGAAAATGGGGCATCAAGTATGTTATGGTCGTAGTGGATTACTTCACCAGATGGGTCGAGGCCGAGCCTTTGGCTACGATCAGTACTAAGAAGCTCATAGACTTCGTCTTTAAGAACATAGTGTGTCGTTACAAGATTCCCCATACTCTCATCTCCGACAACGGAAAGCAGTTTGACAATGAGGAATTCAAGCAGTTTTGCGATGAGTTGGGGATCCATAAGAAGTTCACCTCAGTTGCAAGACTGCAAGCTAATGGTTAGGTTGAAGCTGTCAACAAGACCATTAAGCACACACTGAAGGCCAAGCTTGGCGTTGCCAAGGGCAATTGGGCCGATGATCTCCTAGAAGTTCTATGGGCATATAGAACAACTCCGAGAACCTTAACTTCGGAAATGCGCTTCTCGCTAGTGTATGGCTGCGAGGCTATGATTCTAGTGGAAGTAGGGACTAGTTCACTCCGAAGAGACCTATTCAATGAGACAGACAATGAAACACTTTTACGTGCAAGTTTGGACCTAGTTAAAGAATGCCACAACAAAGCTTGGTTAAGGATAACATCCTACTAGTAGTGGACAAAAATGTTCTTCGACTCTAAGGTCAGGAGAAGAGACTTTCAGGTCAGTGACCCGGTTCTGAAAGAAGTTCTTCTCGGTACAAGAGAACCAAGTGTAGGGGTATTAGGACCTAGCTGGGAGGGCCCATACCGCATCACTAAGGTAATACGACCTGGAACATATCACCTCAAGAGGCTTAACGGTTTCGAAGTACCGCGAGCTTGGAATGTTGAACATCTTCGCCAGTATTACCAGTAATTCTGAACCCACTCTTAATCTTGTTCATTTCTTTTTCTTGTAAAGTTTCCCTCATAATCTTTATTAATAAGATAGTTCTGCTTTCTCCTGAAGGAATATTTGTGTCATGCTCTTTTGAATGATCTTGTTTGTTACAATATTTTTACAAGTTCCCTTGATCAAATATATAATATTAGTATTATGAAGTGCTCGAATTATAGAAGTATTATCGCAAGTGACCAAAAACGTTTCTATTATATACACATGTGTAAGTAAATACAATGGACAGCAGAAAGATACAAAAAAAAAAAAAAAAATTACAGTTAAAAGAAAAGCTATGAAAAACATAAGAGGAGATCATTGGTCCCTAACTCCAGGCTCTATGGGTGCGACCTCTATATCCACTAGTTGGTCATTGACCACCCAACCAACTGCTTGGTCCTCAAGGACACGTGCCTCCGACTTCCTCTGCAGGAGACTCTAGTCTTTTCTTCTCCTTGGCATCATTAGCTTGGGCCATGGAGGCACGTCTTGGTATTCATTCGGGAGGTCAAAGAGATCCATCCCCAGATTCCTTAGTCGTAAGCTGTAGATGGCTTGTATTACCCAGTCAACAACTCTTCTCTCGAGTTCAAGGTTTTGCCGCTTTATTTGTTCAATTAATGAAGTGATTCGCCCTTGGAGCAGCACAAGATCCACCTCCAAAGCCCTTTTCTACTTCTCAAAGTTTTTCCACAATCGAGCTCTGTCCTCCTTCGCCTTCCTGGCATGCTCAGAGTTCGCCTTCAACTCTTTCTCTTTCTTGCCACACTCTTTGGTAAGTCTAGCCACTGTCCTTTGGAGATCCTAATTGTCCTCGCCTCTCTTCTCAAGCTCGGCCTTCTGGAAGTCCACTATACGAAGGGCATAATTTCTCTCTACCAAGTACTAATTCGCCTGAATGTGGACCGTTTTTGCCTCTACGTCCAGAGCTGCAAAGTCCTGTTTCAGCTTGGTATTCTCCTCCCTCGGCTTTTGGAATCCTCCAGCAGAGTCCATATCGATCTTCTGTTGGGCCATGTGTAAGGAAAGCATGGACTGAATGAGAAAAGAAACAAGAGTTAGCCTTATTTTTTCCGAAAATCATAAAAGTTAGGAAGTCAACTGATACTAAAAAGTCATTGACAATAACAAACTGTTTTACCCGGCTTTGCAACTAAAGCGTGGTAACCACCCAGTCCGCAGGTCGAGAAACCATGAACTCCTCGAAGGCCTCAGCCAATTGGCATTCCAGCAAGGCATACACCACCGGCTGCAGGTGCTCCAACAGTTGCCCCATGGAATCCAACACAGACAGGTCTGGTCCTAGAGGAACAGGCACCTCGTCGACCCGTTGTGTAATACCAAGATGTCAAAGGTATGTTCCTAACTCAAAATAATCCTTTAGATGTTAATTTTATGTTAAAAAGCATAAAATCTAACTAAGGGCAAAATAGTTAATTCATTTGGAACGGTATGAATCAATTATCCATAGAAAGGTATTAGGGGCAAAATAGCCATTTTGCCTATGGATAGGCATTGAAAAAGTCAAGTATGAGTAGGCTTAATTGCATTTAATGGCATTAATTAAGTAATAATTATATTTAGTGCTAAAGGACCAAAATGCCCTTATAGAAGAATTACTATGGATAGGCATTGAAAAAGTCAAGTATGAGTAGGCTTAATTGCATTTAATGGCATTAATAAGTAATAATATATTTAGTGCTAAATGACCAAAATGCCCTTATATGAAGAATTAAGGACTTATGAATAATTGGGCCAATAGCATAATTTTGGAAAATTAATGAAATATTTTCTCATAAATGAGAGGAAATTGTTCAAGCCAAGGGTGAGAGCATTTCTTCAACATTTCTTCCATTTTCTCTCAAATCTTCCATGAAGCAAGCTTTCTTTCTCTAAGTTTTAAAGTAGTTTTGCATAATTTTTCAAGGAGAACAAGATCGGAGCCTTGGATCTTCAAGTTGAAGGGTTTAAGGTAAGGATTAAAAACCCTAGTTTTGATGTGATTTGAAGATTTGAAGTAGATGTTGAGGTATAATGTTATATATGTAGGATTAAGGTGGAAAAGAAGAAAAAGGCGAAGGATTTGTTGGAGGAATTCTTTAAAAAGGTAAGGAAGAACCTCCCATGACTTTAGGGATTATGCTAGGGTTGTAGATTTTAATAAACCTTAAATTAAGGCTTAGGCATATTAGTTGATGGCAAGTGTAGGTGAACTCATTTATTCTATTATTGCCTTGAATTCATTATGCATGAAGTTATTGCTATTTATGTTTTATGAGTTATTATGTTTGATTGAAGAAAATGAAGTGTGGATGTTGATTGTGGCAAAAACTTGTAGTATTGGAGGCCACATGGTGTTGAATGGTTGCTATTAGAAGTGTTGATGTGTTGTTGCATTAGCTACAATGTTATAACAATAATGGATGATTATGAAAATGAGATTTTACACTTCCTTCAAGATGTTAATGACTATTAAGGGGAGGTTTATTTGATCCATAAGTTGAACTATTGGTTAATTATCAATAGGAATTGATGTGGCATAGTTTAATGGAAATTCAGATTGGTAAGCTTAGGGGTTATGTTAAACATGCTCAGTATTTCGACCATAACTTGAGTTATAAAATTGAAATGAGATGATTCTTGGAGCACTAGAAATTTAAGACATAGCCCTACAACTTTTATGTTTAGGCTAAGAGCCAATTCGTTTAGCAAATGGATGGAAAATGGCCTGAAATATAAGCTTTTTATTAAAGTTTAAGATTTAACAAATTAATTCTTATGATTATGAAGATTATATATTGACATGAAAACATGTACTAATTTTTACCCATTAGTTAGATGTCTTTGAGAGTATACAGGTCATGATGTCAATGCATGATTAATGTTATGAAATGGCATGAAGATGCAATGTAATACATGTTTTAAGATGAGAATGTGAGCAAGAGGTAATGTAAATGGATTGATAATCCATATATGAATTAAAAGTGTTAAGCTCATAAAATATGTATTTACATGCCATAAGATTTTAGAGCTGCATATAGACATGATGGAAAACGCGTAATCATTCCTCGTATACCGGTTGAGGAAAGATGAATATATGCTTTAGATGCTAAATAACACGTAAGCACGCTCCTGATGATTGAGCTCTAGATGAATTTGAGGCTAGATGATATGAAGTGCTTAAGACGCTAAGAAAAGTCTGATCGACTACACATTAAATGTTTCATATGCATTTAGTGCATTACATGAATTATGATGTTATTTACATCATGAGATGATTATACCATGTTAGATGATATTTAGATGTTATATCATGACATGTAATGTGTGTGTACTATGTTTACATACTTACTTGTATGTGTATGCATTGATGTTTATATAGCCATGGGATAAATGATGAAAAGCAAATGAATTAGAAAAAAACAAAGGGGAAGTATATCTAGATGTAAAAGATAAGTGATGTGTAACAAATATGTTTAAATAAAGGTTAAATAGCACATTAGAATGAAATGGATATTTCTTACTGAGCGATTAACGTCACCCTTTCAGTGTTGATTGCTTTGCAGGTAGACCAGAAGCGAATGATGCTAAAGACAGCAGGGCTAAATGTGAGGGGAGATGATTTATTGTCATCTTGATGTTTTATCTTGATGTAAATAAGTAAATGATAAATGTTTGTGAAACACTTTGGAAGCTTCCACCTATAAATATGTTTTGATTGTGTAATTTCCGGATAAATTCTTAAGTTTTTGAAATTATAAGTTTGGATCCTGTGCGACCTCCCCCTTCTCTCTACGAGCTTTTGGAAACCGTAGAAGTGCCACGAGCACTCCTCGGGAGCATTGCAGAGCAAAAAATTCGGTAAGGTGTGATCCCTCCGGCAGCGTCCCGAAGCCCTCTGGCTCGGACTTCGACTCCTCTCGGTAAACAGCGCTTCCTCTTCTTGGTTTTCTGCTTCGCAGCGCGAGTAGCCACGTGCCAAGAAGCTTCTCCACATCGCTCCGTGGATGTTCGCCTTTCACGCACCATCTATATCCCTCCTATAGGGATATCGCCAAAGGTCACCTCGGCTAGCTCGATCGGGTCAACCGGGGAAATACGAAACCCTAGTCCATTGATGGCTTTGGAACCCTGGGTGGCATGGCGCTACGCGCCATGAAAACATGTAGCAAAAAGGTCACCTCTGCCAAAAAAAAAGTAGGGGTTCCTAAATGTGAAGATACTTATAGGCTGGGGGTTCCAAAGATGCTTCGGGTTAAAGAAACTGTACTTCACAAGTTGGCAGTAATCACGAGCAGTCTTGCATACGCGACTCTGTTAGTGCAGACGACCAAACGTCACAATGTGGTTAAAGTCTATCAAAGCCGTCAACTGGTCACTTATTTTCTGCAAAGAGACAAAAAGTTCGTTAACTTCACCTATCGAAGAGGAGTTAAGAAAAAGGGGCAGTTCGTAAATCAAAGGAAAGGAAAACCTACTGGGCCTTAAATTGACAAACACCAATAAAAAATAAAAAAATAAAAAAAAAGGTCTCATAAGTCCGACATTATTGGGGTAACCAAAATTCCTCCCTCGATCGTGGATCGCTTCGAAAGGTAAAAAGAGTTTTTCTTTACACTTCTTAAATAGTAAGCGCATATGAGCCCAGCGTTGTTAGCTCGCCAAGACCATTTTCGCCACATGCGATATACATAGCAACGCTATAATTACGCATTAGGTGTCAATTGTAATGGCGCGACCTCGAAGTGGTTGATGATCAATTAATGAACGGTGAAAAGGTATCAACGCCCCACACTTAAGATCACCTCAGAGATCGTGGCCATTTCCTCTGGGGGATTCTGAGTTGTGTACGTCTTGGCTTGTAAACGTCTACGCTAAGTGCAAACTAGCCACGTTTTTATATCTCGTCTCGGGTGGCCATTGATAATGTCTCTTGCACGGACCTGTCACGCCCGCAGCCCCACACAGGAGTTCCTCGAGTGCCCACACAGGTACGTGACTCACAAAGTACTGTCTCCCCCCCCCCCTTAAGGGATTTTTTCGCCTCCCCATGGCTCGAAACCATGCCAAGGGCTATAGCTGGCTGATGGTACTCACCATGCTTCCAATTGACTATAGCCCCTGGGCATGGGTTCGAGCCATGGGGAGGCGAGAAAGAAATCCCTTAAGGGGGGGGGGGGGGGGGGGGACAGTACTTTTGGAGTCAGTACCTGTGTGGGCACCGCGAGGAACTCCTGTGTGGGGCCGCAGGTGTGACAATAAAAAGGCACCTTTATGTCACGCCGAGGATCCATCAAGGAATGTCTCTCGGTGCCACACAGGTACGTGACTCACAAAGTACTATCCTCCCCCCCCCCCCCCCCCCTTAAGGGATTTCTTTCGCCTCTCTCACCACTCGAAACAAGACCAAGGGGCTATAGTCATTTGCTAGCCTGAGTACTCACCATGCTTCCCAATGACTTAGCCCCTTGGTCTTGGGTTCGAGTGGTGAGGGAGGCGAAAGAAATCCCTTAAGGGGTGGGGGGACAGTACTTTGTGAGTCACATACTGTGTGGGCACTGAGAGACATTCCGTGTGGATCCTCGGGCGTGACAAAAAAAGGCACCTTTTTATGTAACGGGCCCACACAGATGGTCGGTCATGATCACACAGCATGGCAGGATATCTCTCCCCCCTTAAGGAGATTTCTTTCGCCTTCCCCACCACTCGAACCCAAGACCAAGGGGCTATAGTCAATTGGGAAGCATGGTGAGTACCATCAGGCTAGTTCCCAATTGATTATAGCCCCTTGGTCTTGGGTTCGAGTGGGTGGGGAGGCGAAAGAAATCCCTTAAGGGGGGGGAGGGGGACAGTACTTTGTGAATCACGTACTGTGTGGGCACAGCGAGGAACTCCTGTGTGGGGCCGGGGCGTGACAATAAAAAGGTGCCTTTTATTGTCACGCCGAGGATCCACACAGGAATGTGTCTTGGTGCCCACACAGGTACGTGACTCACAAAGTACTGTCCCCCCCCCCCCCCTCCTTAAGGAGTTTCTTTCGCCTCCCTCACCACTCGAACCCAAGACCAAGGGGCTATAGTCATTTGGGAAGCATGGTGAGTACCATCAGGCCAGTTGGCCTGATGGTACTCACCATGCTTCCCAAATGACTATAGCCCCTTGGTCTTGGGTTTGGCCTGATGGTACTCACCATGCTTCCCAAATGACTATAGCCCCTTGGTCTTGGGTTCGAGTGGTGAGGGAGGTGAAAGAAATCCCTTAAGGGAGGGGGGGACAGTACTTTGTGAGTCACGTACCTGTGTGGGCACCAAGAGACATTCCTGTGTGGATCCTCGGGCATGACAGGACCCGCTGAGGTGCTTGGCGCCTGTGAGCTCGTCCTCTCAGCTACTCTGGTCTCTGAAGTGTCCATGGCTCCTAAAGTCTGAAAAAGGGGCGACATGTAGAGATGACTCAGTCTCCATACAGTGTCCCATACAATGATGTGGAAAAGCAAAAGAAACCCTAATTTACCTTCCTTAACCCCCTAGAAAAACCCTAAAAACCCTTGAGAATGAATTCCCAAGAATCCGTGCCCTAAGTTTTCACTTTTTTTTTTTTTTTTTTTAAAAAGTTCTTTTTTTACCACTATCTAGAAACATGCATCATGTAGGTTTACTAGGCAGTTCATACCCGTCATTACTGTAAAGTCAAGCTTTTAGTAGAAATAAAAGAGGAAAATGAAGAAGAGTCCTCATTACCTCTTGATTGTTGGGGACGAACTTCATGTCGTAACGATGAGTGCGCATCAACTAGAAGAAGAACACACTTATTTCACAAGTGCAAGAGCTTTGCTTTTCTCTCTGAAAATGTGAGT
This sequence comes from Pistacia vera, assembly GCF_008641045.1. Taxonomy (NCBI): domain Eukaryota; kingdom Viridiplantae; phylum Streptophyta; class Magnoliopsida; order Sapindales; family Anacardiaceae; genus Pistacia; species Pistacia vera. Next base: position 485,758 of record NW_022196305.1, read on the forward strand.
TATGTGATAAAAATTGAAGTGAACCTAGGGTTTTATAGGGGGAAAGACAACCGATTAGTTTCCTTAGCAAGCGACGCTTGGGCGGGATACGTTTCTGGCCATTGATTATAACCACGTGCTGTTAATCCGCGTGAAGAGTAACCTTCACGCTTTGTGGATGCCAATCGACATTGCCCTCCATTGGAGTAACCAAGCGTCGGGTGGTTATCTCCTCCACATTAAATGCGCCACCATCCGCATTTAATGCTTTGAAAGGTAATGTCGTTTCAGCATGACTCGCATTTAATGCGTATGGCTAGCACTTGTAGCACAAGAGACACGTCTATCATAATAAAGTTTACTTTATTGACCAGAACAGCTATCAAGCGCAATAGATAACATCTGAAGAAGTCGTCTGAATAAAACACTATTTTCCATGTATCGATTTCGAGATGATGTGACCCCTTATTTTCCACAAAAATGTGTTAAGTATTTTCAAGTTGTGAGAGAAGTCCAAAGCATGTTGGTATAGCATTGAGCAAGGTTCGACCCAGGTCACTAAACCTGTGGGGGAAGGCCACCTCAAGTCGCTTGTGCTATTCTTAAATACCTATGCTGCGACCTCCTTACAACTCGCTGGTCGAGTTGAACCACTAGTTTCATGTCATCTTAACTGCTTGTCTCATATCGCTCGATCAAGCGTCACTCAAGATAAGTCAAGTCATGGCATAATCATAAAGTTCTCAAGGTTCAATCCTTAAACCTTAAGAACTGGGGGGCTTCTGTTATGCCTAAAAAATCAGGGCTGACGTAAGCTCATGACTGGAAGGGCCAATCAAAGTTCAGGAAGGCTTTGTACCGTCCAGATGTTGCCACATCGCACAAGGATGGAAGAAATAAGGTTGTCGTTAGCGTAGCAGGTGAAAGCTTGGCTTGTGAGTGGCTAGGAATTGTCCACCTGCCCAAGCCCTATGCAATTTAAGGATATCTCCTGTATAGTTAGCCAATGGAAAGCAAGTTAGGAATTGTACCACACCTACCCGACTGCAAAATCATGATTATTACCTTGAATTCCTCAACTATAAATAGAGGGCTCCTCTCTCATTTACGGGATCCGAGCATTTTTAATCTTCTAAGAGCAGACTCTCTCTCTCTGTATTTAAATTCTCTCTAGATTGTAACTCAGCAACTGCCCACGACCTAACTGTAATCATCCATCAATACAAATATAGTGGACGTAAGATTCGCTTTTTACATCCGAACCAGTTTAAAAATTCTCTTGTTTATTCTTTAGTTACATATTTTCGTATTACGTGAAATTTCTAAGTCCGCTTAGTACTTTACATGTGCGAGTCATTGGTGTCAAAACCAAGCATCAACATATTGTATCCTCCTATATAAAATTTGTAAGTCTTACTTAATTAATCAATTGAAAATACAATTCTTCAAACTTTCATGTATCAAAGCCACTTTCTGATCTAAAAAAAAAAAAAAAAATTGCTTATTATGGAGCAGCTATCAAAAAAATCACCGGCGAGTAATCATCCATCCAGTCGTCATCAATCCAAGAAGGAGAAAACGACCACAATCAATTAAACCTGCCAACCAAACCTCCAACTTTGGTCACTAGAAAAACACCATCCTGCCCATATCAAACCTGCCAAATACATAAATCTATCATATCAACCAGCTCCAATCAAAACCAATCACCCAACCACCGACTTTGTCCGCTGCAAACACCACAAAATACCCAGAAAAATCCCAATCGGGAACTAAGTCAACACCTTCTTAAAAAAAAAAAAGATACCTAGAAAAAAACAAAAATCTCAATCTTCATCCAAACGATTCCATTCCATTCAACCATCAAATTGCCCAATTGTTGCCAAGAAGCCAACGCCAAACAGTCTAAAAAAATTATAGCCATCAAATCCAGCCACTAACAACTCACATCACCTAATCAACGCAAGCAAATCAAAACTCAAACCCACATTCCAATACTCATACCTTCAAATCCAACTGCAAAACAATCAAATCCAAGAAACCATATCAAACCTCCCAAACCAAACCAACCCTTACCAATCACCAAGAAACACCATCACGCTAGCGTCGCCGTCGCTAAGCCAAGAAGGGAGGAAGTTGCGAGCTAATGATTTTTTCTGTCACTAATTACCGAGAAACCCAGATCGGCGCCGAAGCTTGTCACCAAGAAACCCACATCCATAGCCCAGCCGAAAAATCACCTCAAATCAGGAATATGTCATCGCTAAGAAACAAAGTTGACGTCATCGCTTGTCGTTAAGGAACCCAGACAAAAGTTGCTGCTGCCCGCCGCCGATCTGACGTCAATCCGCTGGAGTCAACAACTATTGGTTAACCATTGCCAAGAAGGGAAGCCCATAAGTTTGTGAGTTTGTGTTTCAAAGCCTTTGCGCATTTGTAAGTTTGTGAAATTGTTTTTTATCTTTAAGAAAAATCAAAGTAAAAAAAAAAAAAAGGAGAAAAAAAAGTCAAAGAATCAAAGCAAAATAGAGTAAAAGATGTGTGGAGAAATTCTATACAAAACCGGTTCCAAATTTCGCTAAAACTTTAGTAATGGTAGCTAAGAATGAGAGTTGCCATGCACAGATGAAACCCAACAAGCCCAACAACAACAACAAGAGAAGTTTTATTGCTGCAATTGTGGAAAGGAAGAAGAAGCCAAACAATCTTCATTATTTGTAGTCACTGTTGGAAATGATGGTAAGTCTTTACATATGTGTACATATGTTTTTAATAGTGCATGGATAATTGATTTTGGTGCTATCGATCACATGACATTTGATTCTAGACATGTTTCTAACCTTAAACATCCTCACAAAAATTTGTCTCTACTGCCATTGGTAAGTTGACCTAGGTCATCGCGGAGGATCATTAACCCTAAAAAATACTTTACACTTAGATTTTGTGTTAGTTGTTCCATCTTTGAATTATAACTTCTTGTCATACTCCAAAATAACCAAAGTCTTATCGTGTGGTGATTTTTTGGCCTAAATTTTGTGAGTTTAAAAGCGTTCAAATAAAGCATACGATTTTTTGTGGTATTAGACAGGGATAGTTGTATTACTTGGATTTATAGTCAAAAAGTTCTACTAGGTTACAGCAGGCTCTAACAGTTGATTCTCTAAATGGGATAAACAAAAAATCTGACATCTGGTTATGGCATCGGCGCCTCAGACATGCTTCATTCGATTATCTGAAAAAACTTTTTCCAAGCTCGTTTGAAAAAAATGATATCAATAATATCCGTCGTGACGTTTGTGAACTATCAAAAAGTCATCGAGTCACATTCCCAATAACATTAAACAAAAGTCCAAGTCTTTTTATGCTTATACATTCAGATGTCTGGAGGCCATCACAAGTTACTACTTTAGGTGGATCCCATTGGTTTGTTACTTTTATTGATGACTATACAAGGATGACTTGGGTATGTCTAATGAAATCCAAAGGGGAGGTTAATTTGCTCTTTCAGAGATTTCACAAAATGGTTCATACGTAGTATAATGCACAGGTTCAGGTCCTCTGAAGTGACAATGGAGGAGAATATCAAAGTTTGGATCTTCAACAGTACTTGGAAACACATGGTATCATTCATTAGACTACTTGTCCCAACACACCCCAACAAAATAGTGTTGCTAAGCAAAAAAATCAGCACTTATTGGAGGTCGTTCGTGCCTCATTAATAAAAGCTCACATGCCATTATCTTTTTGGGGAGAAGCACTTATGTATGCAGCCTATCTAATCAATCGAGTATCCTCTAATTCTATTGGGTTCCAGACACCTTTTCGGGCTCTTGGTAAAGCGGTGAATGCTCTAACGGTCCCGAACTTACCGTTTTATGTTATTGGCTATGTTGTATCACCTTTGTTCACCTCCATAAACATCAATGCAACAAGTTGTCCCCTCATGGATTAAAATATGTTTTCGTTGGGTATGGTGTTCATAAAAAAAGGTATCGATGTTATCATCCTCCAACTCAACAAACGTTTGTGATGATGGATGTTGTTTTTCATGAAGAATTAATGTATTTTTCTTCTGAGCCTGAACTTCAGGGGGAGTATTGTCAGGCAGAAATTCATACTCTTGACTATGCTATTCAAGATGTTCAAGATACGGGAGACTATGAGTCACAAACTAGACCTGTTGTTCAACAAGAAGATGAAATGGATGATGAGAATGTAGAGGTGGTATCAAATCCTACCGTTGAAACTACTCAATCTGAATCTCTCATTCCTGGTATGTCACAACCATCATTTATTGAAAATGTTCCTAATTTAGAGCATGAACCAATTGAGTATGAACCAATTAGGAAATTGTTACCACCACGTAGTACTAGAGGGATTCCCAAACCAACATACGAACCTGAGTTATCTAGTAAGGTCAAATACCCCATGAGTCATTGTGTGTCTAACCATCATCTATCAGAATCGAATCTGTCATTTGTGAATCAATCATCTACTGTACATATTCCTAACAGTGTGGAGGAAGCCTTATCTGATCCAAAATGGAAAACTACTATGAATGAAGAGATGAAATTGTTATAGAAGAATGAGACTTGGGAACTTGTTGATCATCCACCAAGAAATAAGACTGTTGGATGTCGATGGGTTTACACTGTGAAGTATAAAGCTGATGGTACAACTGAGAGATTCAAAGCCAGACTAATAGCAAAACGGTACACTCAAACCCATGGGATAGACTATACAGAGAAATTTGCACCCGTAGCTAAAATCAACATGGTATGTGTTTTATTATCTTTAGTTGCAAACCTTGATTGGCCATTACAACAATTCGATGTGAAGAATGCTTTCCTACATGGAGAATTGTTAGAAGTGATCTATATGGATCATCCGCCAAGGTGTATTTCACCAAAAAAGCATAGCCAAAAGGTATGTAAGTTAAAGAAATCTCTATATAGGTTGAAGCAATCTTGAAAGGCATGGTTTGGGAGGTTTACAAAAGCTATGAAGTTTTTTGGCTACCATCAGAGCAATTCAGATCACACATTGTTCCTAAAGAAACAACAATGAAAGATCACAACACTTATTATATATGTGGATGATATGTCAATCACTGGAAATGATCCAGAAGAAAGAAAGGCTCTACAAAAGTACTTGTTAGAAGAATTCAAAATGAAAGACCTAGGTTCTTTGAAATATTTTCTTGGAATCGAAGTGTCTCGATCTAACAAAGGTATATTTCTATCACAAAGAAAGTATGCCTTAGATGTTTTGCAAGAAACTGGTATGTCAGCATGTCAACCAGCAGATACACCAATTGAAGAAGTTTTGAAATTATGTATCAAGACTGATCAAGTACTAGTTGGCAAAGAGAGGTACCAGAGACTTGTGGGAAGATTGATGTACTTATCAAACACTAGGCCGGATCTTGCTTATGTATTAAGTATAGTCAATCAGTTTATGCATAATCCTGGAGAACAACATATGAATGCAATTATGAATATTTTGAGATATTTAAAACATGCTCCTGGAAAGGGAATCCTATTTACTAAAAATGAGGACTAAGAAAGTGTAAATGCATATACTAATGCTGATTGGGCTAGAGCAGTGGATGATAGGCAATCTACTTTTGGTTATTTCACTTTTGTAGGTGGTAATCTAATCACTTGGAGAACCAAAAAACAAAATATTATGGCATGCTCAAGCGCTGAAGCAGAAATTAGGGGAATGACACTTGGGATTTGTGAAGCTTTGTGGCAAGATTTGGGCTATCCATCTAATCAACCAATCTAGTTATACTGTGACAATAAAGCAGCATGTGGCATTGCTCACAATCTAGTTCAACATGATCATACAAAGCATGTTGAAGTAGATAGATTTTTCATCAAAGAAAAGCTGGATGAAAAGATCATTTCAGAAGATCAATTGGCCGATATTCTTACCATGGTTGTCTCCAAACGTATTTCTTACAAGTTTTAGACAAGTTAGACATATGTGACACCTACGCACCAACTTGAGGGGGAGTGTTGAGATTTCAGCAATATTTCCTGAATATTTCATGATCTTCTTATTTTGTCAGTTTTTAGGATACTCATAATGTCTTTGATATCTTGTAATCTCCTAATTATGTCTGTATATTATAATTGACATAATTAGGAGATTCCTTAGATTGTATCCTCTCTACATAAAGTTTGTAAGTCTTACTGAATTAATCAATGAATTGAAAATACAATTCTTCAAACTTTCATAATTGACTTTTTATTTTCATATTTTCTCATTTATTTTGTAATATGCATTCCATTTTCAATACAAGATTTCATATACAAACTTTTGTATATGCAATCTTATTCTTTTGATTTTGAAAAGTATTATTTGCAGTGAATTAAGGAGAGAGGAAGGACCTCATTATTAATTTTTTTTTAATTGTAATAATTTATGAAAAGAATAATATTTGTAAGAAAACACTCTGATTCTAACAATTTTAAATTAAAAAATAACAAATTGGTGTGTAATTAATGGTTTTTTAGATCAATGATGTTGACTATTTGACTACTATGACAGGTGTTACTAAGACCATTTCCAATTACAAACATCAAGTTAGTGCAACTTTCACACCATTTTGCTATGAGTAATATTGTGAAGTCTACAACTCAATCTCATAATCTTTTCTCACAACCTCCAACGAGGTAACTTGTCATTGGTCAGCTCACAAAATAGATGTCACTTATCCATTTACGAGCTAACCAATGATGAACTGTCACGTCGGGGGTTGTGAGAGAAGATTGTGAGATTGAATTGTGGATCTAGCATTATTGTTTTACTATTGCATCTTCAATCCATTACACCAAGTATTACACCAAAAATAATATTCTTTAGAATATTCTCTTTCCTTTTATTTCTATTAAGTCTCAACAATTAATTTATTTCACTAATTATTTTTGTATATATTAATTAAATATTAAGAATAATATATTTTATTAATTAACTAACTACTAATAATAACTTTGAAAATTATCCTACTAATAATAACTTTCAATTAGTTTATTATTTTTGAGTTACTGAAATTTAATATTTGCAAATTATTAATTATTTTTGTACATATTAATTAAATATTGGGAATAATAACTTTGTTAATTAATTAACTAGTAAAAATAACTTTAAATTAGTGTTAATTTATTTTGAGTTATTGAAGTTTAATATTTGCATTGTAATGAAGTTTTGTTTATAATTTTTCATCATTTTTTTAATTATATAACTGTTATAAATTTATTATTATAAATATTAATATAAATAATAATCCAATAAACATAAATAAAAATTCAAAAATTAAATAACAAAAATAAGGAAATAAAAGATGTTTTGGTATGAATGAATAGTATCACACCAAATTGGTGTGGATGAATAGTATCAAACCAAATTCGGTGTGATACTATTCATCCACACCAATTAAGTGTGGCTTTTGGTGTTTGGTTGGAGCAAAATTTGGACACAATTTTTATGTTTTACACCGATTTGGTGTTCCATTAGAGATGCCCATATTACTTTGTGGTCGTGCTTACTTTGTGTATTGCATAGGGATGGTAATGGGAATAGGAATGGGAATGGGAATGGGGATGGGAATGAGAATAGGAATGTGTGAAGGATCAAAATGATTATATTGCTTACTTGTAATGATGTATAGTAATGGAATAGATAAAATTATGGTTTTTGGGCGAATATATACTAAAGTTTAAATTATTACATATGTATAATTTATGACACAATTAAATCCATTAAATATTAATTAGACAAAAATAATAATTAAAAATTATTTTAACAAAATATTTAAATTGAAATTAAATATTATAAAAAAACTATTATAATCATTTATTTTATTTAATAAACTAAAAATATTATTTTCTATTTAAATAAAAGTTTAAAATTTTAAAATTTGGAAAATGGTCAGTGGCTGGTCAATGTCACCGACCCTATAACATTTTTTCACAAGCTGACATCATTGTCGACATGTACAAGACCGACGTCCGATGATCTACTGATTTGGACAGTTCACAACTATCAAAGATAGTCAGAGTGATGTCACACGGAACAACAGAGAATTAGATTAGTTTTAGAATTAGGATTCTATGAGATTAAACTAGACTAGATTTTACTATTTATAATACTATCACTTGTTTGGTGTAGCATTGGACTAAACTATGAATATATTTTATAAGTTTTCATTTTTTTTTTTGTAAATATTAATTTGTTTAAAATTATATATATAGTTAATTATAATTAAATAAAAAATATTTTAGCTTTTATTATTTAAATAAAATGAAAATATAACTTATTTTCCTTAAAATATCTGAAAAAAATAAATGACAACGATGCTAAGTCAATTATAGCTATAGTAGTCCAAGTTTAGAGGTTTTCACTCCAATCACAAGTCAATTATTGCTATAGTAGTCAATTATTTACCCTATTCAGCAATGTTTTGAAAATTGGACTAGGCCTTGACCCATTCAAGGGTTCGGTTTTCAGTTTGATCGGTTTGACCGGTTGGATCAGTCGGTTTGACCGGTTGGATCATTCGGTTGGACCGTATTCTATAAAATTATTTGTAGTCCCTAAATGTTTGAAATTCATCAAAAACAACCCTAAATAATTATCATGACTCCCTTAAGGTTTGAAATCTATCCAAAACACCCCTGTCACGTGAAGAGAGTGGTGAGTGGTGGCGGTAGTGACAATCGACGGCCAATCGAAGTTTGGAATCTTGGGGCTTTTGATGTATAAGTGCTGAAGAATTATATGGTGGTGTCAAGGAGTTTTACTAGCGCCGGAATTTTTCGGAATCAAGAAGGAAGGTCGACGATTGCGTGAACAATGGTGGATGGCGATCGACAGCCAATCAAAGTTTGGAATGATGGGGCTTTTGATGTAGAGGTGTCGGCGAATCTTATGGCAGTGTCAGGGAGTTATAACGGCGTTGGAATTTGTCAGAATCAAGAAATAAGTTTGACGGTTGCGTGAACGATTTATGGACGGCAAGCGGCGAAAGGCTGGATGGCGACCACTGAAAATGGATGGGTTTTGTCATGGAGATGCTGTCAAGTCTTATGGTTGTGTTATCTCCCTCGAACAATGCCAGAATTCAACGGGATTGAGTCACAATTGGACCGCGATACGACACTATTCTGATGGTCCAACCGTGACTCAATCTGGTTTGATTAAAAATACTGGTTTTCAAAGGACACTAGACCAGAGACGACGCTGGTTCCTGATCGAACCGGTCCAACCGACCAGTCTGGTCCAATTTTTAGAACACTGCTATTTAGGACTAGGGACCACTAGTCTAATCTTTGAAAATCTACCAAACATAGGACCACGACAAAAACCATTTAAAATCGGAGCGAATGAAATCTTCTTACCCAAAGTTTGGCGAATGTACATTTTCTCACCCATGATCTTTGAAAAAAAAAAATTTTTTAACCCATCATTAAAGTTCAGACATTAATTTTAATGATAAAAGGATATTTTTGTTAGTCCACACAAATGTTATTATAGTGTCAATGTCACTTACACCTTAAAATACAAATAGATAACAATTACCTTTACCAATTTGGAAATTAGCTATTTAAACTCTTATTTTTTATTTCTATTAAAAATCAGCTACCTTCTATTAACAATTATAATTTTTTTAAAATAGAAAAAATTCCCTAATCCCTTTTATCTTTCTTCCCCACCCCACTGCCCCAAAATCCTCCACCCTCAATTTTCTTTTATACCTGCTGGTCACTTTCCCTCATCCCCAATGACTTAACTCCAGAAGCCCCAAAATCTAACAACTTCCAGCAACCCTAGCACCCCGCCTCCATCTCTAATTTATTTTCTTCTTTCTCTTCATTCTTGTTTTCCCTCTCTCACTATTTGTTTAATGTTTTCATGGATTTGTTCATTTTCAAGTTGAACTTGATGGTTGTTTAAGGCGCATTGGTTGCTTGTGTTGGGTTAATATGGTTGTGTTTGTTTTATTATTTTGAGTAAAAAAAATTTAAAAGTTGAGTTGGGTTGTTATTACAAGGTAGGATTTGAAAATTAACAAAAGTACTCCTTAGGTTTGTTAATTTAGCTAAACACCCTTTACAATAAAAAGTTTAAAAATGGATAAAAACACCCCCACCCACCCACATTTGCTAGATTCCGACCACCACTATCGGAAGGTGACCAAAATTGTAATGGATCCAACCATTCGTGCACCGATATGGCCTTTTTTGGCTAGATCCACCATGGATCTGGTTAGAAAAGGTCAGAACTATAGCCTGATCTGATTGTCAATCACGGCCAGATCTTTGGCCACATCTGGCTTTTTCTAGCTAGATCCACCATGGATCTAGCTGGAAAAGGCTAAATCGGTGCACTAACAACCAGATCTAGCTAGTGGTGCCCATTACGCCATATTTTGGCTACCTTCTGGCAGTGGTGGCGGGAATCTAAAAAATGTGGGTGTGTGGGGTTGTTTTTGTTAATTTCTAAACTTTTTTTGTTGGGGTGCTTAGTTAAATTAACAAACCTAAGGAGTTTAAAAATAGTTGAATATAATATAATTGGATTTTTAGAATAGTAAACAAATATGTATTTTGGGTAAGATATGAATAGGATACGATAGAAATATTAAAACAAACTCAGTATAATGTTTAGTTTGGAGATTTTTGTTTTTTGTGCTAATGGTTTAAGGGTGCACTGGTTGTCGGAATCGCACTTGGCTCGGTGCTATTGTGGGCTTGGTGTGAATTGGCTAGAATCAAACCTGACCAGATTGCCAGTTGTTGAAGACATTTTTTTTTTTCTAAATTTTTTTATTTAATTTAACCCTAAAATTAATGCAAACCAAACTAAGGGTGGAAAATACATTTAATAAAGTTTGGGTGAGAATTTTATTCGGCTTCAATGACCAATAAAGGGTATTGTTGATGCGTGATTTTGACACCAACTAAACACACGTGTGAAATGCTGAGCTGACTCAGAGAACACATGGGATTGAGGGTATGATAATGGATAAAAGATGGAGAACGATGTTTAAAGTGGTTCGGATGCTTCAATAAGCGACTCCTACATCCACTGATATTGAATTAATATCAAGTGATTACAAAGAGAAAATAAGTAAGCTATTACAGAGAAAGATTAGCTAATCTCACAAACGGGAGAGGAACCCTCTATTTATAGTGGGATGAAATCACGTAATGATTACTAAATCCATGAATGGGTCAAATTGCTGTACAAATCCTTCTTTGCGCCCCGTTATTTCACCTGCTCGAGTAGTTCACTCAAGTTTTGCAAGGATTGGACACGTGGATCACCTCCAGCCTTTCGTTAGCCTGACGCGCACCTACTGCACTGGCAGAAGCACACCTCTTGTGTAAGCGCGCGACGTGGCTGCAGCTGAACGGCACCTGGACTTACCTAATCTCTAACCACTTGTGCTGACAGGGTCCTGCATCAACCCTACTTTTCCAGGCATAACAGAAGTCCCCTAGTTTTTAAGGTTTGAGAATCGAACCTTGGAAACTACATGTCATGCCTTGATTTGATGCGTTTGAACATCGGTTGACCGACCTGAATGCAGAAAGGTCGAAGAAACATTTTCATGCAGGCAACCTAGAATGGCCTTTACTTTAAGGGTTAGCGACCTGAATTAGACTATATCCAGTGCCACAACAACGACCTTGATCTTCGTCCGAGGCTCACAACCTAATTGCACTTTGGAATTTTTTGCATAAGGCAAGAGATCGTGTTGCTTTGCGACCGACGCTTATCCAAGTCGAAGAGTCACGTCGCTTCGCGATGAGACACGAGCCGAAGAGTGTTGCACATAACGACCTCTTTAGATGTTATCCGTTGCATTTTTGCAGCAAATACATTTAATGAAGTATCTTTTGCTCTAAAAGACGTGTCTGACGCAAAATAAGTGTCAGCCATGCGCATTAAATGATAGCCATGCTGAAACGACATTCCTTATCAGCGCATTAAATGCGGATGTGAGCGCATTAAATATGGAGGAGGGAAAACGTGCCGTCGTTTGAGTATTTCAACGGAAGAGGACGATGATCTGGTTTCTCAAAGCATGACGGTCACTCTTCTTTGCTGATCTATGACACATGGTCGTGATCAACGGTGAGATATGTTTTTCGCCCAAATATCGTTTGATTTCGAGAAACCAAAGCGCCATTTCCTCCACTATAAAGCCCCAAGTTCACTTCAGACAATGCCACAGTATTCATCTTCTCAGAGAGAGCAAGAGACTTTCATGAGCCTTGGTCCTTTGTCTATCAGATTGGTGCACGCTTGATATCCGGAGCAGGAGGACTAATCTTCTCATTTCAAGAGGTAAGGATGATCCTTCTACCACCTTTACTATTTTTTTCTTGTTTTCAATAGTTGCCAAGCGACGACAGTCTGTCAGAAGTTGATCGGAGATGAAATATTCTCTTCGTTATGCAGGCCCTGCTCTCCATACACCTGTCCCTGCAGAAGGTCCAGCTGGGGGCTACTAAGGGATTGGTGGAGATGAGGGAAGAGAATGTGCGGCTCAAGCGGGAGCTAGAGGCCACGCGAGCAGACAGAGACTCGTCCATCGTTTAGGCGGAGCAACATTTGTCCAAAAGGGATGCTACACTTCGCGCGGTGGACTTTCATAAGTTCGAGCTGCAGAAGCACAGCGAGGAGGTGAAGGACCTCCAGAGGATTGTGGCCAAACTCACCAGGGAGGCTGGCAAGAAAGACCAGGTGCTGCAAACGACCTCTGAGCGGGCCATGCGAGCAAAGAGGGAAAGGGGCCAATTATAGGAGAATACTGAGAAGCAGCGGTCAGCGCTTGAGGCCGAGCTCCACTTTACTCGAGGCCGCGTCACTTCGCTAAATACGGAGATGCAGCAGCAAGAGGCAGAGATCGAGAATAGGGCTACAGAATTGACGATTCAGTCCATCTTTGCCCTTCTGTCGAGGAATCTTGAGATGGATCTGTCCGACCTCCCTGACGAGTACCGAAACGAACTTGCTTCCATGGCGTAGGCCGAAGCTGAGGAAGCAGCTCGGGGACCTGACCTGTAAGAGGAACATCCTGAGTTTGTTCCAGAAGAGCCCGAGCTCGAATAGGCAATCGGCGACCAGCCTAGGGATAAGGATCAGTGATCCGTTTCTCTTGTTTTCTCCCTTCATGCCTATGTACTTTCCCTTTTTATAAATAAAGATATTGCTTTTTACAATCTTTCATGAGTATTTACAATTTCTGCATTCTTTACATATGAGATCGCATTTAAACTGTTTACAATAACATTGGTACAAGTTTATGCAAACAGAATTGTATACATGGGAAAATGATTACAAATGAACAGAATTGTACACTTGTTATTTACAAAGATTACAAGAACTAAGAAGTAAAATCTTTACAAGGAAACAATTGAGTTCGGAATTACTGATAATATGGTCGAAGATGCTCAGCATTCCAAGCTTGGGGTACTTTGAAACCATTCAGCCTTTTGAGATGATAAGTCCCTGATCTTATTACTTTGGCAATGCGGTATGGGCCCTCCCAGTTCGGTCCCAAAACTCCCGTACTTGGTTCTCTAGTACCGAGAAAGACTTCCTTTAAAACGAGGTCGCTGACCCAGAAGTCTCTTCGTCTGACCTTAGAGTCGAAGAACCTTTTCGCGCGTTGCTAATAGGCCGCTATTCTTAGCTGAGCCTTACTGCAATGTTCTTCAACTAGATCCAGACTTGCGTGCATGAGTGCTTCATTATCGGCTTCGCTGAACAGGTCCCTCCGAAGTGAACCAGTCCCTACCTCCACAAGGATCATCGCTTCGCAGCCATATACTAGCGAAAAAGGGGTTTCTGAGGTAGAGGTTCTCGGAGTCGTCCTGTAGGCCCACAGGACTTCAGGAAGGTCGTCAGCCCAATTTCCCTTGGTTGTGTCAAGTTTGGCCTTTAGAGTGTGCTTGATGGTTTTGTTGACAGCTTCAACTTGATCATTTGCTTGTGGTCTTGCAACTGAGGCAAACTTTTTGTGGATACCCAGCTCATCGCAAAACTGCTTGAATTTTTCGTTATCGAACTGCTTCCCATTATCAGATATGAGGGTATGAGGAATTCCATAGCAGCACACAATGTTTTTGAAGACGAAGTCCTTGAGCTTCTTGGTGGTAATCGCAGCTAATGGTTCTACTTTGACCCATTTGGTGAAGTAGTCCACCGCGACCACTACATACTTAACTCCCCCTTTGCCAACTGGCATGGGACCAATGAAATCGATTCTCCACATAGAGAATGGCTAGGGGCTGGTCATGGTTATCAACTGGTGGGAAGGAGCTCGCGGTATGTTCACGAACCACTAGCACTTGTCACACTTTTTGACAAAGTTGTAGGTGTCCTCTTGGATCAGGGGCCAATAATACCCTTGACGAACAACTTTATTAACGAGAGATTGTGCGGCCGTGTGATTACCACAGATCCCTTCATGTATGTCTCGCATGATGTAGTTTGCTTCTTCATCGGTTACACATCGAAAAAGGGGGGCGCTAAACCCTCGCCTGTACAATTGGTCTCCTATTAGCGTGTGACGAGCAGCTCTTTTTTGCAAGATCCTTGCTTCGACCTTATCGTTGGGCAAGACCCCATTTCGGAGATACTGAATGATAGGGGTCATCCAGAAAACTGATTCTGCTGTATTCACAGCCTGTTCGGTTGAGTTGATACTGGAAGCCTCTATGAACTGAACAAGAATACTTTCTGGTGCGTCTGAGTCTAGCGATGAGGCTATCTTTGCTAAGGCATCTGCCATAGAAATGCTATCTCTAGGAATCTGTGTGATCGTGAAGTGCTTGAAAGGCTCGATTGCGGCCTTAGCTTTTTTCAAATAGCTGATCATATTTTCTTCCTTGGCCTGGTATTCCCCCAAAATGTGGTTGATAACCATCATGGAGTCGTTGTGGATGCTGATCGCTATTGATCCCATTTCTCTGGCCAACCGCAACCCAGCGAGCAGAGCTTCATACTCAGCCTCATTATTGGTTGCTTTAAACCAAAACCAGAGAATACCATGAATACGAGTCCCCTCGGGACTTAAGAGGAGAAGACTTACCCCGACCCTCTTCCTGTTCGATGATTCGTCGATGTATAGGCTGCAGGTTGACAGATTTCGGAAAGTATTCTGGTTGACTTCGCTGACCTATTGCTCGGATCCACTGGTCGGATGATATGAGAATTCTGAAATGAAATCAGCAACAACCTACCTTGTGATGGTTGCTTTCGGTCTATATTGTAGATCGAACTGACTTAGTTCCATGGCCCATTTGAGTAATTTACCCGATGCCTCCGGTTTCTGAAGGACTTGCCTGAGCAGGTAACTTGTCATTACATAGATTGAATGGGCGTGGAAGTAAGGTCGTAACTTTCTGGAAGTGGTCAGCAGGGCATAAGCTAACCACTCCATTTCTGGATACAGCATCTTGGAATCCAACAAGCGCTTGCTCGCGTAATAACTGGCCATTAAACCTTGCTCTCCTCCCGAACTAATGCTGCACTGACCGCGTACTGAGAAACGGACAAATACAGGAGCAGAATCTCTTGCGGGAGAGGCTTGGACAGAAGAGGTGGCCTTCTGAGGTGCTCTTTGATGCTCTAAAATGCCTGTTCGCACTCGGGAGTCCACTCAAACTTCTTATTGGCCTTGAGAATGTTGATGAACAGCAAGCAGCGATCTGTTGCCCTTGATATGAAGCGACTAAACGTCGCTATTCGCCCATTGAGACTTTGAACCTGTTTTTTGCTGGTCGGGCTCTTCATGTTGAGGAAAGCTTGGATTTTCTCGGGGTTGATCTCTATTCCCCGCTAGTTAACCATGTACCCTAGGAATTTTCCTGAGGATACTCCAAATGAGCATTTAAAAGGATTGAGCTTCATTCTATACTCCCGAAGGATGTCGAACATCTCAGTGAGATGTGCTATGTGATCTGAAGCCACATGCGACTTGACTAGCATGTCATCAACATAGACTTCCATCGACTTCCCGATCTGCTCAGAAAATATTCAGTTAACCAACCGTTGGTAAGTTACAGCAACATTCTTTAGGCCGAAGGGCATAACTCTATAGCAATACAGCCCCCGATCTGTTACAAATGAGGTATGCTCTTCGTCCGGTGCATACATCAGAATTTGATTATATCCTGAGTATGCATCCATAAAACTCAGCAACTCGTGCCAAGAGGTGGCATCAACGAGCTAGTCGATCTTGGGTAGGGGAAAGCAATCTTTTGGGCAAGCTTTGTTGAGGTCGATGAAGTCAACACAGGTCCGCCACTTGCCATTGGGCTTCTTTACTAGAACTGGGTTGGCAACCCAGCTCGGGTAGAGCGTTTCTCGGATGGACCCATTCTGAAAGAGGTTATCTACCTCAATTTTCAAGGCAGCATACAGTTCTGGATCCATCGCCCTTCTTTTTTGGCGGACAGGTTTAGCTTCACTATCGATGTTTAAGGCATGGCAAATGATGTCCGGGCTAATCCCGACCATATCGGCATGCGTTCATACAAACACATCAATACTTTCTCTAAGGAAGGTTAAGGGGGAACTTCTGCCAATTCCATGACTTGACTGACTTCAGACTGGAATGAACCATCCAATAAATCTTTCGGCCTAAGTAAGGTCTAACTTGCTTTCTCCCGGGATTCTCTTATATAACCAACCAAGCCAAGGGCCTTGATTAGATCGTTAGCGAGCTGGGGGTTGAGATTCTTCCAATCCTCAACATGGTCGATTGAAACTTCTGTTAGATCCTCAACTGGCCCACTGGCAAGGCATTCCTGGATACGAGGATCCATATTACCCTTGGCTGGGCCAGGTTGTGGTTCAATCCGACTGATCGCCATTACCTGTTTGGGAATGCCACGGGAGATGCCTTTCCCCTTGCACTCCATTTGCACTGCCTTCACATAGTAGTAGCGAGATGCGCGCTGAGATCCGCTCACTTCCCCTATACCCGTCAGTGTGGGGAACTTCATCTTGAGATGGTAAATCGAAGTGACTGCTTTGAAATTCCTCAGTAGAGGTCGCCCTAGAATGTCATTGAATACGGATGGGCAATCTACTACTAAGAATTTAGTTATTTTGGTCACCTCATCAGAGTCACCCAGCATGACTAGAAGAGAGATCGTTCCTTTGGGGATCAGGTGATCCCCTGTAAAACCATATAGGGGGATCGAGGCAGGCTTTAGGTCGGCCTCGTCCAACTTCATTCTTTCGAAAGCTGTTTGGAACAGGATGTTCACAACGCTTTCGTTGTCCATCAACATTCTATGGACGTCAAAGCGCCCTATTTAGGGCATGATAACGAGAGCATCATCATAGGGATAGTGCAATCGGATTGCTTTGGAGAAGGTGATTTCCTCCTCCCTGTAAACCTTTGGTGGTTGCTGTGTCATGTTCATCACACTGATAGGGTCGTGATGGGCTACGCGAGCATATCTTTCTTGGGCACCTCGCGAGTTTCCTCTGAGGTGCGGTCCTCTAAAGATTATCCCCACACTAAAGACACCCTTGCAATCACGACGCTTCTTACTCGGTTCCTCTTGATTTTTCTCCCTTGCGGGAGCAGAGTCATCAACATACTCTTTGAAATGCCCCTGCTTGATAAGATTTTCAATTGCCTGCTTGAGGGCTTGGCACTCATCGGTGTGATGCCCATTGTCCCTATGGTAACGACAGTATTTTTTACTGTTTCAGGATGAGGAGAGACCTTTCATGGGCTCGGGCTCGGGCTCTCCGAGTAGACCGGCCTCTTCTAATTTATCAAGAATGGCCGAAACAGATGCATTCAAAGCAGTATACTGAGTCCTGTCGCGATCGCGACAAGGAACTGGAGCATAAGACTTCTTGGGCTCGAACCGAGGTTTCTTTCCTTTTCGTTGATCGTTATTAGCCCATCTACGATCAACTCTCCTATTTTTCCCCTGACCTGGTGCATTGCCAGAAGTGTCAGGGTCATGGCGGTGGAGCGCCGCCACGGAGCTCTCAATACAGAGGTATTTCTCCGTAAGGTTGTAAAAACGAGTCAGAGGAACATCATCCTCTGATTGTAGCTCCTTCCATATATTTGTCTGTGGATGAACTCCTGCTATGATGAGAGTCCGAACGGACTCTTCATAAGTGTGAGCTACTTTATGGAGCTCTTTGTGGAACCTGTCGATGTAAGATTTGAGGGATTCACTCCTCTCTTGCCCTATGTTGCTGAGGTAGCTCAAAGGCATTGAGAACTTCCTGTTCGCCTAGAAGTGTCTTAAGAATGTTGAGCTCATCTGGTTCCACGAGTTGATTGATCCCGCTAGGAGCAACCTAAACCACCGCTTGGCATGAGATGTAAGAGTTACTGCCAAGCATCGGTATTTTGCCAAACCAGAAACTTGATGAGGTTCCATCAGGTCGTTGAATTCGTATAAGTGATCCTGTGGATCAAAATTTCCATCGAACGCCTGCATATCGGGCATTCTGAATCTGGACGGGAGAGGGACGGCTAACACAATCGGAGAAAAGGGAGACGCTTCTGCGACCTGCCCTTGTTCATTTTGCTGAGCTTTTAACTAATCCAGAACTCGCTGTAACTCCTCAATCTAAGGCAGTGGAGCCATCTGGGGATTGCTTTCCCCCATGCGGGTTCGACCCTTGCTATTACGGTTGAGGAAAGTCTGGAGGTCAGATTCCTCCTCGCCTCGGCTAGCAGTTTCGATCGCTCTCGACACACGCTTGCTAGAGCCGTGTGATGGCGATGAATGATGTGCGGAACTTTCACGACCTCCACGGTGGTACGAACCATCCCGCGGAGTATGGGAACCTTCCGCACGATGACGATCGGGATCATCATTTTGTCGGTGATAAGAATTGCCCCACCCAGCACTTTTGTGGGAGTGCTCGTGCGACATGGCATGGGACAGCTCGGGATATGATCTGTCACCGAGCCCTAACGCCATGGGTGTTCTACCCGGGACATGGTCGGTGTTTGCCAGCCCTTTAGAGCCCTTAGGCCCGCTGTTCACCACTTACTTACCCTTCCTTTGACGCGTTACAGTGTGCGCGGCATAGGCTTTCGCCCTTTTTCACGCCTTCATGTGACCTACAGGCGTTTTAGGCAGTGGCACCGCCTCATTTGATTTGGGTGGTGCAGCCCAATCCAAACGGTCCAACCTTTGGTTGACCGTTTGGAGAGTATTGTTGAACCTCTCTAAGTAGCTCATTACGGCTGAGTCAATCTATGAGCTTGAAGGAATATCCCCCATGAGGTTTTACAGAATTGGGGGGACTTTGGGAGAAGTGCCCTCTTGCACCTGGGGGACTCCCTCATCACCATGATTGGTTCACTCAGATTCGAGTCCACGAGCCATTTGCTGTTGTAGGACCAGTTAGTTAGAGATTCTCTTGTTGAAGGACGAATGCTAAATTAGGCCCCCCTTCTAGCGTCAAACTGTTGATGCGTGATTTTGACACCAACTAAACACACATGTGAAATGCTTAGCTGACTCAGAGAACACACGCGATTGGGGGTATGATAATGGATAAAAGATGGAGAACGGTGTTTAAAGTGGTTCAGATGCTTCAAGAAGCGACTCCTACGTCCACTGATATTGAATTAATATACTGAGGTCAGGTCGCATTCAGCGAGCTGACTTACAAGTGATTACAAAGAGAAAATAAGTAAGCTATTACAGAGAAAGATTAGCTAATCTCACAAACAGGAGAGGAGCTCTCTATTTATAGTAGGATGAAATCACGTAATGATTACTAAATCCGTGAATGGGTCAGATTGCTGTACAAATCCTTCCTTGCGCCTCGTTATTTCACATGCTCGAGTAATTCACTCGAGTTTTGCAGGGATTGGACACATGGATCACCTCCAGCCTTTCGTTAGCCTGACTACTGCACTAGCAGGAGCACACTTCTTGCGTCAGCGCGCAACGTGGCTGCACCTGAACGGCACCTGGACTTACCTAAGCTCTAACCACTTACGCTGATAGGGTCCTGCGTCAGCCCTACTTTTCCAGGCATAACAGGTATTATAGTCTTTTCACGATTAGACCACCGCCAAGATAACATATTTCATTATTGAATTTTAACCATGGGTGAGAAAATATTTTTTGTAAAAGATCGTGGTGAGAAAATGTATATTCACCAAACTCCGGATAGGAAAATGATTCAGCCTTTAAAATTGTCTAATTCTGGACTTGTCCCGGTCCCTAAACATTACCTAATAGCATTATTTTTAATTTTAATTTAATATTATTATTCTCTCAGCGAAAATATCATAGAAAATATTAGTTGAAAGCCACCTGATTGTCTGAAGATGAGAAATGATATTTAAGCGAGTAGCAGATAAGGTTTCGGAAAACAAAATCTCAAGAACAAATTGCGAGTAGCAGTTAAGGTTTCGGAAAACAAAATCTGAAGCACAAATTAAAGGAAAGATGGAGTATAGCTTCAGTTGGGTTGTTTGGTCTAGTACTATTTTCTTCTTGGTAGCTTTGATTCTTCTACCGAGAGGAAAAGAGTCTAAACATGCTAAACGGAAACCACCAGGGCCTCCAGGTTTGCCCATCGTCGGGAACATATTTGATCTTGGTACAATTCCACACCAAACCCTTTACAACCTCATACCAAAATATGGACCTATACTTTGGTTAAAACTAGGATCCGTCAACACTTTGGCAATACAATCTGCAAAGGCTGCCACAGAGTTCTTCAAAAATCACGACCATATCTTTTGTGACCGCAAGTGTCCGATTGCAATAACAGCTCATAACTACAATCAGGGATCACTTGCAATTGGCCAATATGGCGTTTACTGGCGCATACTTCGACGTATTTGTTCGATGGAGCTCTTGGTCAACAAGAGAATCAATGAGACTACTCACGTTCGGCGCAAGTGCATCGACAATATGATACAGTTTATTGAGGATGATGTTGCGGCTGCATAAGCAAGGGGAGAATTAGGGGAGGTGAATTTGGTTCATTACCTCTTCGTTATGTCTTTCAACATAGTAGGCAACCTTACGTTGTCACGGGATCTCCTAAACTCACACTCCAAAGAAGGGGAGGAGTTCTTCGCTGCCATGAGCAAGGTAATGGAGTGGGCTGGAGCGCCAAATCTTGCAGACTTCTTTCCATTCCTGCAAAGGTTGGATCCTCAGGGAATCAAAAAGGGCATGGACCTCGACATGGGACGAGCCATGAAGATAATTGCCGGGTTGGTGAAAGAGAGGACAATTGAGAAAAATAAGATGACGAAAGAAAAGAGGATGAAGGACTTCCTGGACGCAGTGTTAGAGTATGAACGTGATGGTGGAAAAGAAGGGCCTGACAGGATCTCAAATCAGAATGTCATCATAATCATACTGGTAAATAAACATTTAACTAATTGTATTTAAATTCAATCTTACTTACATTAAATATTTTGCAGGAAATGTTTTTTGCGGGATCGGAGACTACAAGCAGCTCGCTCGAATGGGCTATGACAGAGCTACTGCGCAATCCTGAGTCTATGAGAAAGATTAAGGAGGAGCTTGATCAAGTGGTTGGACGAAACAGGAAGGTTGAAGAGACAGATATGAGTGAACTTCCATATTTGAAGGCTGTGGTGAAGGAGACACTAAGATTGCACCCCCCCATTCCATTGCTCCTTCCGAGAAATTCAATGCAACAAACTGAATTCAATGGATATCATATACCAAAAGATACCCAAATTTTCGTGAATGCGTGGGCCATAGGAAGAGATCCCGAATGTTGGGCAGATCCCTTGTGTTTTAAGCCCGAGAGGTTTCTTGGATCAAACATAGACTACAAGGGACAGAATTTTGAGTTGATTCCATTTGGATCTGGGAGAAGAATTTGCGTTGGGATGTCATTAGCTGATCGAGTACTTCACCTGACTATAGCCTCTCTAGTTCAATCCTTTGAATGGGAGCTGGGCAGCAATATTAGTCCAGAGACCATAGACATGAGTGAGAGGATGGGATTAGCTGTCCGGAAGCTTACACCCTTGAAGGTAATACCAAAGAAGCGTGTCATTTGAAAAAGATTGCTATCAGAAACAAAATTCAGAAAATTCGACTTGTGATAAGGAATGAAGATATGTGTGACTTCTGCTATATTGTGTCAACGTTTGTAATTTGCTTGAATGTTTCTTTGATTAATTCATTTTCATTTGGCCTCTTCAGCTTCTGTTTTAACTATTAAACCATGTATTCTTTGTGTTGTTTTGTAATTTGAGCCTTTAATTTACCTCCAGGTATTGAAACCATTACTTGGCTCTGAACTCATATGATTCACAGGATTTTTGCTTTTGCCTTTAAATATTCAAACTCAATAATCAGAATTCTTAAAAACAACCAAACTCCCATTTTCTATGTAAATGAATGGAAAATGAGATACGTCCATTAAGCATTGTTATTTTATACCCACTGTTCTTATATTGGAAGTACTGAAGATCAAAGCTGCGGCCACTTTCCCACAAACTCATCTCTCTCATTTCTCCTTTTACTTAATGATTACGTGTACATGTTTATAACAATAACCTTTATCCTCATTTTACTTTTAAGCCATATATAAAAGTATTTCTTTATCAAATATTATTACATGCAAAATTGCTTACAAGAAATGGTAGGGCATATAATTATTAAATTAAGTATGATTCTTTACTAAATATTGGTAAGAACGATAATTTTATATTTTGTCTCACAATATACTAAGGAAAGTTTTTTTATTTTGTCGTTCTATCTACATGTGAAACTATATGTTTGGACAAAAATAACGATAGACTAAAGAAGTACAGTAGATAAAAGTATTTGGTAATATAATGTGAAATATGGACATGTGACATTAATTGGACAGTGTCGGCAGTTGTGCACCTGCACGGATGAATCTTTAATTAGTTGGCACCCTAATATATATTTATTTGTATTCATATTTTCAATCTACCAAGTTTATTTGAGTGTGTACCAATTTTTCCGCTGGAGATAAAAGCAATAATCTTAATCTACTAAGTTTATTGGAGCATGTACCAATTTTTCCGCTGGAGATAAGAGCAATNTCAATGCAACAAACTGAATTCAATGGATATCATATACCAAAAGATACCCAAATTTTCGTGAATGCGTGGGCCATAGGAAGAGATCCCGAATGTTGGGCTGATCCCTTGTGTTTTAAGCCCGAGAGGTTTCTTGGATCAAACATAGACTACAAGGGACAGAATTTTGAGTTTATTCCATTTGGATCTGGGAGAAGAATTTGCGTTGGGATGTCATTAGCTGATCGAGTACTTCACCTGACTATAGCCTCTCTAGTTCAATCCTTTGAATGGGAGCTGGGCAGCAATATTAGTCCAGAGACCATAGACATGAGTGAGAGGATGGGTTTAGCTGTCCGGAAGCTTACACCCTTGAAGGTAATACCAAAGAAGCGTGTCATTTGAAAAAGATTACTATCAGAAACAAAATTCAGAAAATTCGACTTGTGATAAAGAACGAAGATATGTGTGACTTCTGCTATATTATGTCAACGTTTGTAATTTGCTTGAATGTTTCTTTGATTAATTCATGTTCATTTGGCCTCTTCAGATTCTGTTTTAACTATTAAACCATGTATTCTTTGTGTTGTTTTATAATTTTAGCCTTTAATTTACCTACAGGTATTGAAACCATTACTTGGCTCTGAACTCATATGATTCATAGGATTTTTGCTTTCACCTTTAAATATTCAAACTCAATAATCAGAATTCTTAAAAACAACCAAACTCCCATTTTCTATGTAAATGAATGGAAAATGAGATACGTCCATTAAGCATTGTTATTTTATACCCACTGTTCTTATATTCGAAGTACTCAAGATCAAAGCTGCGGCCACTTTGCCACAAACTCATCTCTCTCATTTCTCCTTTTACTTAATGATTACGTGTACATGTTTATAACAATAACCTTTATCCTCATTTTACTTTTAAGCCATATATAAAAGTATTTCTTTATCAAATATTATTACATGCAAAATTGCTTACAAGAAATGGTAGGGCATATAATTATTAAATTAAGTATGATTCTTTACTAAATATTGGTAAGAACGATAATTTTATATTCTGTCTCACACTATACTAAGGAAAGTTTTTTTTTATTTTGTCGTTCTATCTACATGTGAAACTATATGTTTGGACGAAAATAAACGATAGACTAAAGAAGTACAGTAGATAAAAGTATTTGGTAATATAATGTGAAATATGGACATGTGACATTAATTGGAGAGTGTCGGCAGTTGTGCACCTGCACACATGAATCTTTAATTAGTTGGCACCCTAATATATATCTATTTATATTCATATTTTCAATCTACCAAGTTTATTGGAGTATGTACCAATTTTTCCGCTGGAGATAAAAGCAAGAATCTTAATCTACCAAGTTTATTGGAGTATGTACCAATTTTTCCGCCAGAGATAAAAGCAAGAATCCTACTCCAAAGACTATGTGGAAACAAATTTTATGCACTGTCATGATTTGAAATACAATATTTATCAGAATATAATATTCGGTTGCATAGTGGTTAAGTTACTATGATTATTAAGATTTGTGAGGTGTATTAGTTCCAACTAATTCCAATTTTTTTGTCGTTTACAGTTTGTATATAAAGCAATTTGGTATTCTAATAAGATATGTAATAATATTTATTAGCTCAATTGATGTACCAAAAGATGTGATTGGATTAAATAATCCAATTAAAGTCAAATTAACGATTACTTTTTTGGATTGTGTTTCCCCTATCACGTGGAGACAGATCCACCTGCATGACAATGTATCAATGAGAAGAAGTGTACTTATCTGTTCGGCAGCCAAATTAATAAAAGTCATATAAGTTTCATGTTTAATTGTTACTTGCTCATTGTAAATTTGTAATATCAATATCTAATTGACAAAGAAAGCTCATTATTATTATTATTATTATTATTTTTTTTTTTTTTGTGACCAAGTTATATATATATCCCAGTCAGTAAATATAAATAAAAAAAATTATTGTATTTATTATTAGTAAGTTAACTTTAAAGCTAATACAAATTAAGGCTTTTTTTAAGTATTCCAAAAGCTCTAATTTTAGACAAAATAAACAGCATTCAAGTGAAAAGTAAAGGAAATAGAAGTAAGATGAAAAAAAAAAAAAGGGAAAAATAGAGAATTGGAGGAAAAGGAGAAAAGTGAATTGGGCAAAGAAGGGAAAATCTATTACCCGCGCATAAATTTTACAATTATACTATTGTACTATTTGTGTTCTTTATTGATTTCACCATTCATGGCTAGGGCTGCATGCGAACCAAGCCGCTCGTGGGTCGCTTGTGGCTCAGTTCGAACAAGTTGGGTTCGACTCAACTTTTGTCGAACCGAACTCGAGCTCGAGCGGCTCGAGTACTCTCTCTAGTCGAGCTACAAACCATCCACTATTCGGCTTGATAGGCTCGTGAATGGCTTGAAAGGGTATAAGTGTTAGTTTTTTAAGTATCAAGGGGTTATATGTGATTTATTATATCCTATATAAACTATCCTGATTCCTAAACTCTACCTTCTTTCTCCAGCAGCCAGCCGACATTTTCTCCTCCTTTTTCCTTCTCCTTCTCTTTTCTTCATCTTTTTCCTCCTCCTTTTTCCTTCTTCTTCCCCTTTCTTCTTACTTCTCCTTCGCTCTTCCATCTCTTTCCTTCTTTCTCTTTTCTTTTCGTTTCTCTCCTCTTCTCTTTTTTTCTCTCTCTCACAGCCAGTGGAATTTTGAGTGATATATTTGTGACTGTTTGGCATTGGATTTGATGATGCTTGGTGACGATTAGCCTTTTTTTTGGGGTTATCTTTAGTGGGTTGGCTTTGGATTGAAGTTGTTTTGAAGGATTGTTGGTGGATTGCTTTGGATTGAAGACTCATAAACGAGCTGTTCGCAAGCCAATTTCAAGCTTAAACTATTTAACGAACTTGAGCTTCAAGCCTGGTTTTCAGAGCTCGTTGATCCTAGGCTTGAGCTCGAGTTCGTTAAATTTTCACGAGCCTAAGCTTCGAACACTATAGTATTCGGCTCTCGTATACAACCCAATTCATGGCTAACCTAATGCTATAAACTTTAAGAAGTGTGACTTTTCACCACCTAATTTTTTATAACAAGGTAATTTTAGTGGTAGAATATGATTTTATGCAATTAAATTATTGAAACCTCCCTAATAATAGCCTTATGATTCTCCTTTTTTTTTTTTTTTTTCCCCCTTATATACTATCATTTTTTTTTTTATTTTTTTATCTACCATTTTTTCGGACATTAAAAAATATATTTGTTACTAATATGAAATTGGTAGCCAAAGGTGATTAATTGTTTGGAGGCCAATTTTTCCTTTTTATGGACCTATTCAACAACCATAATTCGTAATGAACAACTAAATATTTAGTCGTGAAAAGTTACTTTTGACAACGATTATTATCATTTTTTTTTGCGCTAATTTTTTTTCTCCATATGGGTTTATTTAACAACCATAACTTAAAATAAACAACTAAATATTTTGTTACATAAAGTAATTATCGGCAACAATTGTCATGGTAGGAAAATGTTTTACAATAATTTGATATTAAAAAAAAAAAAAAAAAAAAATTGGAGGCAAATTTTCCCTCCTTGTAGACCTTTCAATAACAATAACTTGTCATAAACAACTAAATTTTTTATAGTTAAAAGTTATTTTTAGGCAATGATTATTATGATAATAAATTATTATCTATTTTTTATGCTAAATTTTCTCTCTATATTGACATATTTAATAACTATAAATTAAAATTGACAAATAAATATTTAGTCATATAAATTTATTTTTGAGAACAATTATCATGGTAACACAAATATTTTTAACTGTTTTGGTTAAAAAAATAATAATTTCTTTGGAGTCAAAATTTTCCTCCTTGTGGACCTATTATACAACCATAATTTGTAATGAACGATTAAATATTTGGTGGTAAAAACCTATTTTTATTTACGATTATCATGGTAACAAATTATTATTAATTTTTTGTATATATGGATATATTTAAAAACCGTAATTTAGAATTTTTTTTATGACTAAATATTTTGTTGTTAAAAACTATTTGATTTGTTATGACGTAGAGAAATATTTTCTCATTTTTTATTTTACAATTTACCTGCAGGGTGGCTCCTAAAGTAATATAAACGTAATAAACTAAAGATGGACTTATATGGTATTATAAAATTTTACATGAATATGTTATCCGCATATTTAAATGTTCATAAAATAAATAAATTCTAATTCTTAATTAAATGACCAATTTCATATTAATTTAAAGTTACTAAGTAATAAGGATATTTATTGATTCTTTACTATTCTATTGTTCAGGTTTTTTATGTTTTACTTTTTTTTTTTTTTTTTAACAATCTCTGCTACATTGAATCTACGACAAATGCAATTCTCCACACTTCACTATGCAAATGCATGTTCATTTCTGTTATGCCTGAAAATGTAGAGCTGACGCAAGACTCAGTCAGCATAAAAAGTCAGAGTTTAGGTAGGTCCACGGCCATTCAGAGGCAGCCATGCCATACAATGATAGGGGCGGCATGCCGTGTCAAGGCAGTGGGTGCACGTCAGACCAGCCAGGAGTTATAGCGATTCCATGTGTCCAATCCCTCACCAAATCGCGTAAATCACTCTAGAATGTGGGCAATGAGACATAAAGAAAGATTTGCACGAATAATCCCACCAACTCACAGATTTAGTAATGATAACCTTAATCCATCACATTATAAATTGAGAGCTCCCCTCTCATTGAAGGGATTAGCTAATCTCTCTAAAGAAAAAAATAGCGTTCTCTCTCTTGTATAATCATTTGTAAGTCAATCCGCTGAACGCGACCTGACCGCCATCTTTAATACTAAATCAGTGGACGTAGGATTTGCTTCCTTAGCATCTGAACCACTTTAAATGTTGTTCTCTATTGTTTTTACCTATTTTCTCTCATCCACGTGTGTCTTCCGGGTGCTAATATAGAAAAAGAAAGATGTGAAATTCATTACTTTTCTGGCAGTTAACAAAACGACCAGTTTGGATCTGCTCGTGGATCCGGACAGAATCGTAGCCTTTGGTTTCTTGCCCGAAGCGAGTCGCGACGCAAAGTTGCTCGTGACAACCGCAAATCTATGGAGGTATGGCTTCTTCAACGTAGACGTGACCTTAGAGCCTCCATCGAGTAAGTTGCGTTAACTGGATCCTTTTTGATTACGCAATGAACTATCTTTTTACTAACGACGTTCATATGCAGCAACCATGCCTCTGAAGATGCTAGGGTCGCCATGACAAAAGCAGTTTTCTTTCCCTCGGGCGAGGACCGCTAGGACGACCGAAGCTGCTCCCAGTGGTCCCCTAGCTGAAGGGGCAACATTAGGGTCTGCGCGTCCTGCTAAGGCTCTCAAACCTTCGACGGGTGCCCCGATTCGACCTTCGGGCGCTTCCCAGCCTTCGGCTGCTCACCCAAAGCAGAAGACAACGACTCAGCGACCCAGGAAGAGACGACAAATTCGAGTCAAAGAGTCAGAGTCCGAATCGGAGGATCTGGCCGTTCAGCCCGGGGGGTCGTAGCCAAGCATTCCCACTGCTTCGAGAGCATCTCGAGCAGGGCAAGGCAAGGTCGCAAGAACTGGAAAGAGGTTGAGTAAGGAACTGATGGGCGACACCCCTACCGGGGGTACCGGCGAGGATACTCTAGTGTTGGACTCGATGGGCCAACTGCCAGATCATTTGCAGTCGGCGGTTTTCACCTTGTTGGAGTGCGAACTCATGGAAGTATTTGAAGAGTTCGTGGGTTCCGACCACGTGGACCTGATGTCCACATCAATCCAACATATAGGCAAGGTAAAATGAACTGTCCTCAGCGAGGACTGCCCTTTTGTTCTTGGTAGGAAACTGGCATTCTTCTTGTTCGCAGGCTCTGCTCTCCATGCAACTATCCCTGCAAAAGGTTCGGCTGGGATCTGCTGTGAGAGAGGTCGCGCTGAAGGAAGAGAATGCAAAGCTCAAACAGGACTTGGAAACCGTCGAAGCAGAAAAGAGGCTATCCACTGAATCGGTGGTCCGGTACTTGAACGAAAGGGATGCGGCTCTTCACACGGTGGATTTTCAAAAGGCTAAGCTTGAGAAGCATGGGGAGGAGATAAAGGAACTCTAGAGAACTATAGCCAAGCTCTGTAGAGAAGTCGGCGAGAAAGATCAGGAGCTCAAAATGACCTCTCAGTGGGCCTTACGAGCAGAGCAGGAAAGGGAGGTCTCAGAGAAGCAAAGGCATGCTCTTGAGGCCGAACTCTAAGCGAGTCAGGGAAAAGTTACTTCGCTGACTGAAGAGATGCAGAACCAAGCAGAGGAGATCAAGGCAAAGGCTGCTGAATGGGCGATCAAGTCCATTTATGCCTTGCGGCCGAAGAATCTGCAGATTGATATGTCCGACCTCCCGGAGGATTGGCGGGAAACTCTCCTTTCCATGGCGCGGCGTGCGGATGAGGAATCAGCGGATGCCGCCCGAGGATTCGATCAGGGAGATGCTTTTGGACATGCCCCCGAGCAACCTACAGCCGACCAGACAGATGGCAACCAACCCTGAGATGACGAGGTCGGTCCTCCAGGAGTCGAGAATCAGGACCGATAATTGTAATGTTTTTTGGGATATTGTCTTGTTCGCTGTACTTATTAATGAAATGCGTCTTTCTTAATCTCGAGCACTTACAATTTCTATACCCTATGAGATCGCATTCTAACTGTTTATAAAATTAGAACAAGTGTATGCGAACATAATTATAACACGTCTATACGAACATAATTACATACGAAGA
Organism: Pistacia vera; assembly: GCF_008641045.1. Classification (NCBI taxonomy): domain Eukaryota; kingdom Viridiplantae; phylum Streptophyta; class Magnoliopsida; order Sapindales; family Anacardiaceae; genus Pistacia; species Pistacia vera. Next base: position 515,644 of record NW_022196305.1, read on the forward strand.
TTATTACAAAAGAATAGGATAATACACTTGTTATTTACATTCACAAAGATTGCGAAAAATAAAATCTTTACAAGGAAAAAACTGAGTTCGGAATTACTGATAATATGGTCAGAGATGCTCAGCATTCCAAGCTCGAGGTACTTCAAAATCATTCAGCTTTTTCAGATGATAAGTCCCCGGTCTTATCACTTTGGCGATGCGGTATGCACCTTCCCTGTTCGGTCCTAAAACTCTCGCGCTTGGTTCTCTAGTACCGAGAAAAACTTCCTTCAAAACAAGGTCTTCGACTTGGAACTCTCTTCTCCTGACCTTAGAGTCGAAGAACCTATTCACGCGTTGCTGATAGGCTGCTATTCTTAGTTGAGCCTTGCTGCGATGTTCTTCAACTAGGTCCAGACTTGCGTGCATAAACGCTTCATTGTCGGCTTCGCTGTATAGGTCCCTCCAAAGTGAACCGGTTCCTACCTCCACAGGGATCATCGCTTCGCAGCCATATGCTAGCGAAAAAGGGGTTTATGAGGTAGAGGTTCTCGAAGTTGTCCTATATACCCATAGAACTTCGGGGAGGTTGTCGGCCCAATTTCCCTTGGCTGTGCCAAGTTTTGCCTTCAGAGTGTGCTTGATGGTTTTGTTGACAGCTTCAACTTGACCATTTGCTTGCGGCCTTGCGACTGAGGCAAATTTTTTATGAATACTCAGCTCGTCGTAAAATTGCTTGAATTTCTTGTTATCGAATTGTTTACCATTGTCTGATATAAGAGCATGAGGAATCCCATAGCAACACACAATGTTCTTGAAGACGAAATCCTTGAGCTTCCTCGTCGCGATCGCGACAGGAATCAGTATATGCCTTTGAATGCGTATGTATCGGCTATTATTGACAAGTCAGAAGAAGCAAGCCTGCTCGGAGAGCCCGAGCCCATGAAAAATCCTCCATCAGCCAGAAATAGTAAGAAATATTGTTGCTTTCATTGGGATAATGGGCATCACACTGATGAGTGTCGAGCTCTCAAACAGATAATCAAGGACCTCATCAAGCAGGGGCATTTCAGGGAATATATTGATGATTCCACTCCCGCACAAGAGAAAAATCAAGGGGAACTAGGAAAGAAGCGACGTGATCGAAAAGGTATTTGCAACGTCAATTTGATCTTTGGAGGGCCGCACCTCGCAGGGAACTCGTGAGGTGTCTAGGAAAGATATGCTCGCGTAGCCCATCACGACCCTATCAGTGTGTGAGCATGACACGGTGACCACAAAAGGTTCGCAGGGAGGAGGAAATTACCTTCTCTGAAAAGGATGCAGTTTGATTACATCATCCCCATGATGACGCTCTTGTGATCACACCCCTAATAGGACGTCATAACGTCCACAGAATGTTGGTGGATAACAGAAGTGCTGTGAACATCATGTTCCAGATAGCTTTCGAAAGAATGAACTTAAACGAGGCCGACCTGAAACCCACCTCGATCCCCCTATATGGTTTTACAGGGGACCACCTGATCCCCAAAGGAACGATCTTGCTTCCAGTCATGTTGGGTGACTTTGACAAAGTGACTAACTGAATTCTTGGTAGTAGATTGCCCATCCGCTATTAATGGAATCCTAGGGCGACCTCTACTGAGAAACTTCAACGCAGTCACTTTGATATACCATCTGAAGATGAAGTTCCCCATCCCGACGGGGATAGAGGAAGTCAACAGATCTCAACGCGCATCTCGCGACTGCTATGTGAAAGCAATGCAGATGGCGTGCAAAGGGAAATGCATCTTGCGAGGCATTCCCCGACAGGCAATGGAGATCAGCCGGATCAAGCCACAGCCCGGCCTAGCAGAGGATAATATGGATCCTTATATTCAAGAATGCCCTTCCAGTGGGCCAGTTGAGGATCTGTCTGAAGTATCGATCGACCAGAGCGAGCCGAGCAGAGTGTTAAGGATTGGGAGCAATCTCAACCCCCAGCTCGCCACCGAACTGACTAGCTTCCTTAGAGAGAATATCGATGTGTTCGCATGGTCATATGCGGATATGGTTGGGATCATCCCAGATATTATTTGCCATGCATTGAACATCGACAGTGAAGCCAAGCCGGTTCGCCAAAAGAGAAAAGCGATGGATCCGGAGTGATATGCTGCCTTAAAACTTGAGGTGGATAACCTCCTTCGAAATGGATCCATCAGAGAAGCACTCTATCCGACCTGGGTTGCCAACCCGATTCTAGTAAAGAAACCCAACGGCAAATGGTAGACCTGTGTCCACTTCACCGACCTCAATAAGGCATGCCCAAAATATAGTTTCCCCCTTCCCAAAATCGACCGGCTCGTGGATGCCACCTCAGGGCACGAGCTACTGAGTTTTATGGACGCGTACTTAGGATACAATCAAATTTCAATGTATGCACCGGACGAAGAGTATACATCCTTTGTTATAGATCGGGGGCTATACTGTTACAAAGTTATGCCCTTCGGCCTCAAGAACGCTGGCGCAACTTACTAGCAGTTGGTTAACCGAATGTTCTCCGAACAGATCAGGAAATCGATGGAGGTCTATGTAGATGATATGCTGGTCAAATCTCATGTCATTTCAGATCACATAGCGCATCTCGCTGAGATGTTTGGCATCCTCCGACAATATAGAATGAAGCTAAACCGCCTCAAGTGCTCATTTGGAGTATCCTCGGGAAAATTCCTAGGATACATGGTTAACCAATGAGGCATAGAGATCAACCCCGAGAAGATCCAAGCTCTCCTCGACATGAAAAGCCCGACCAACAAAAAACAGGTCATGAACCTTAATGGGAGAATAGCGGCGCTAAGTCGCTTCATATCGAGGGCAATAGATTGCTGCTTGCCATTCTTCAATGTTCTAAGGGCCAATAAAAAGTTCGAGTGGACTCCCGAGTGCAAACAGGCATTCCAGAGTATTAAAGAACACCTTGGGAAGCCACCTCTCCTATCCAAGCCTCTCCCACAAGAGATCCTCCTCTTGTATATGTTCGTCTCTCAGTCCGCGGTCAGTGTAGCCTTAATTCAGGAAGAGGATAGGGTCCAATGGCAAGTGTATTACACGAACAAGCGTCTGTTAGATGCTAAGATGCGGTATCCAGAAATGGAACGATTAGCTTATGCCCTGCTGATCGCTTCCAGAAAGTTGCGACCTTACTTCCACGCCCATACGATCCATGTAATGACTAATTTCTGCTCAGGCAGGTCCTCCAAAAGCTAGAGGCGTCAGGTAAATTGCTTAAATGGGCTATGGAATTAAGTCAGTTCGATCTGAAGTACAGACCAAAATCAACTATCAAGGGGCAGGCTGTTGCCGACTTCATATCAGAATTCTCGTATCACCCGACAAATGAGTCGGAGCAACAGCTGATAAGAATTCATAATATCTATATATTTGTCATATTTCCTTATGTTTTAATGGTTATAAATGCTTAAATCTTGGATTTTGATTATGTTTCGTATTTTGTGGAGTAGATTAAAGAGTTAAATCAAATTGAATTCAAAATCAAGAGATTTGGAGAGAAAAAATCGGAGCTCAAAAAGTGATACATTCTAGAAGCAGATTTTGCTTAAAGCGTGGGCACGTCCTGTTTTCCCAGAATGTTCACAAAAGTAGTTAGTAGATAAAGCGTAGGCGCGCCTTACTGGATTTGAGGTTTTGACCTAGGGTTACGAATTTGTTGGAGAAAAAGATATGTATGACAGTTGGAAAGACTTATTTACCCATTCTTAATCTCTAGGATTTGCCAAGACTCCCTATTAAGGTGGGATTTGCTTTTAATTAGTTTCCTGATCTAGATAGGGTAACTATTATTAGATGGAGTTATAAATAGGGAGATTATTCACAAGAAAAAGGATATACATCTCTACCTCTCTTTCTTCTCATTTCTTTTAATTATGAGTAGCTAAATACTTTTCTTCCAACTGAAGGATAATTGAAGTTTTGGTTCTTCAAGAATTGTGAGATCTAAATAATTTTCAGTGTTCTTTTATTTCTTCACTATTTATATATCTCCTATGTTTATTAACAATTATTGTCTTGATTGATTGATGCAAAGGGCCTGTTGTTCAATTATCAGGTTAATAAATTGCCATTTAGAACTTTAAATCCGTAATTGTTTAAATGTTCTAATATTGGTGGTAAAATAACATAGTTGATTATAGAGAGGTTTTTGATTTATGTTATGAAGATATATGATCTAGTCTAAATGAATCGAGCTTGTGTATTTGTTGGCTAGAATTGGTAGTCTCTCTAATTATTAATGTTGTCGATAGATTAAATCCTAAGTGCTTGTTTAGGGTTGTTTATTAACAAGGGAAGTAATCAATGAGCTTGTTTTGGTTATCGAGAAAGTAAGGAGAGATAGGTTGTTAGAGCTTGTTAATAACCATAACCAATTTAGTGAAGAATAGAAGATTTTATCCTTGTATCTATGATCAATTCTCTGAACCAATTCTGAAATTATACCTTTGGTTGGATATTTGCCTGATATTGATTTCTCCTTAATTTTTAGTTGATTATAATTGCTTTCTTTTTATTTCACTTTGAAATTTCAAAACCCCCCTTTTCTTTGCTTTAATTTTCATTAAAATAAATCTACCAAATCTCTGTGGATACGACCTTGCTCATCACTGTTACAATTTGTTTTTTTTATTTAGAGTGAGAATTTTATTATTTGTTGGATTCGACACCCACCAACAGTCCAGCGAAATCATTCAGGAAACTGCCTAGAATCTGTCGACCTGGAGCCTCTACATCGATGGATCATCGAATAGAAAGAGGGCCAGGGCAGGTCTTCTCCTTTTGAGTCTCGAATGGGCTCGCATTCACTGCATTCTCTGATTCGGTTTTAAGGCAACCAATAATGAGGCCGAGTATGAAGCTCTGCTCTATAGACTGCGATTGGCCAAGGAAATGGGTGCAACCGCAATCAGTATCCACAGTGACTCCATGCTGGTAGTTAAACAGATTTTGGGAGAGTACCAAGCCAAGGAAGAAAATATGATCAGCTATCTGAAGAAAGCTAAGGCCGCACTCGATCCATTCAAGCACTTCATGATCACACAAATTCCTAGAGAGAGCAATTCTGTGGCAGATGCTTTGGCAAGGATAGCCTCGTCATTAGACTCAAATGCACCAGAGAGCATTCCTGTTCGATTCATTGAAACCCCCAGCATCAGCCCGAATGAACAGGTCCTGAATATAACTGAATCGGATTCCTGGATAACTCCTATAATTCAGTATCTCAAGGATGAGACCTTACCTGACGACAAGGTCGAAGAAAGGACTCTGCGAACAAGATCTACTCATTATACCTTCATTGGAGACCAGTTGTATAGGCGAGGGTTTAGCGCCCCTCTCCTCCGATGTGTAACTAGTGAAGAGGTAGATTACATCATGAGGGAGATACATGAAGGGATCTGCAGTAATCACACCACCGCACCATCTTTCGCCAACAAAGTTGTTCGTCAAGGGTACTACTGGCCCCTAATCCAAGAAGACACCTACAACTTTGTCAAAAGGTGTAACAAGTGCCAACAGTTCGCTAACATACTGCGAGCTCTTTCCCACCAACTGATAACCATGACTAGCCCCTAACCATTCTCCATGTGGGGAATCGATCTCATCGGTCACATGCCAGTTGGTAAAGGGGGAATAAAGTATGATGTGGTCATAGTGGATTACTTCACCAAATGGGTCGAAGCAGAACCATTAGCCACAATCACGGCCAAAAAGCTCAAGGATTTCGTCTTCAAGAACATTGTGTGCCGCTATGGGATTCCTCATACTCTTATATCGGACAATGGTAAAAAATTTGATAACGAGGAATTAAGCAATTTTGCGATGAGCTGGGTATTCATAAAAAATTTGCCTCAGTCGCAAGGCCGCAAGCAAATGGTCAAGTTGAAGCTGTCAACAAAACCATCAAGCACACTCTGAAGGCAAAACTTGGCGCAGCCAAGGGAAATTGGGCCGACGACCTCCCCGAAGTTCTATGGGCATATAGGACAACTCCGAGAACCTTTACCTCAGAAACCCCTTTTTCGCTAGCATATGGCTGCGAAACGATGATCTCTGTGGAGGTAGGAACCAGTTCACTTCAGAGGGACCTATACAGTGAAGCTGACAATGAAGCGCTTATGCGCGCAAGTCTGGACCTAGTTGAAGAACATCGCAGCAAGGCTCAGCTAAGAATAGCAGCCTATCAACAACGTGCGAAGAGGTTCTTCGACTCTAAGGTCAAGAGAAGAGAGTTCCAGGTCGACGACCTTGTTTTGAAGGAAGTTTTTCTTGGTACTAGAGAACCAAGCGCAGGAGTTTTAGGACCGAACTGGGAAAGTCCATACCGCATTGCCAAAGTGATAAGACCAGGGATTTATCATCTGAAAAGGCTGAATGGTTCTGAAGTACCCTAAGCTTGGAATGCTGAGCATCTCCGACCATATTATCAGTAATTCCGAACTAGTTTTTTCCTTGTAAAGATTTTATTTTTCACAATCTTTGTGAATGTAAATAACAAGTGTATTATCCTGTTCTTTTGTAATAATCTTCGCATGTAATTCTGTTCGTATAAACATGTTATAATTATGTTCGCATATACTTGTTCTAATGTTATAAACGGTTAGAATGTGATCTCATAAGGTACAGTAATTGTAAGTGCTAGAGATTAAGAAAGATGCATTTCATTAATAAGTACAGCGAACAAGACAATATCCCAAAAACATTACAATTATCGGTCATGATTCTTGACTCCCAGAGGATCGACCTCGTCATCTCAGGGCTAGTCGCCATTCTCCTGGTCGGTTGTAGGTTCATCGGGGGCGTGTCCCGAAGCATCTCCCTGATCAAATCCTCGGGCGGCCTCCGCTGCTTCCTCATCCGCGCACCGCACCATGGAAAGGAGAGTTTCCCGCCAATCCTTCGGGAGGTTGGACATATCAATCTGCGGATTCTTCGGCCGCAAGGCATAAATGGACTCGATCGCCCATTCAGTAGCCTTTGCCTCGATCTCCTCTGCTTGGTTCTGCATCTCTTCAGTCAACGAAGTAACTTTTCCCTGACTCGCTTGGAGTTCGGCCTCAAGAGCCTGCCTTTGCTTCTCTGAGACCTCCCTCTCTTGCTCTGCTCGTAAGGCTCGTTGAGAGGTCGTTTTTAGCTCTTGATCTTTCTCGTCGACTTCCCTGGAGAGCCTAGCTATAGTTCTCTGGAGTTCCTTTATCTCCTCCCCGTGCTTCTCAAGCTCGGCCTTTTGAAAATCCACCGTGCGAAGAGCCGGATCCCTTTCGTTCAGGTACCAGACCACCGATTCAGTGGATAGCCTCTTTTCTGCTTCGACGGTTTCTAGGTCCTGTTTGAGCTTTGCATTCTCTTCCTTCAGTGCGACCTCTCCCGCAGCAACTCCGAGTCGAACCTTTTGTAGGGATAGTTGCATGGAGAACAGAGCCCGCGAACAAGAAGAATGACAGTTTCCTACTAAGAACAAAAGGGCAGTCCTCGCCGAGGACAATTCATTTTACCTTACCTATGTGTTGGATTGATGTGGACATCAGGTCCACGTGGTCGGAACCCACGAACTCTTAAAATACTTTCGCAAGTTCGCACTCCAGCAAGGCGAAGACCGCCGACTGCAAATGATCTGGCAGTTGGCCCATCGAGTCCAACACTGGAGTATCCTTGCTGGTACCCCCGGTAGGGGTGTCGCCCATCAGTTCCTTACCTAACCTTTTTCTGGTTCCTACAACCTTGCCTTGCCCTGTTCGAGATGCTCCCGAAGCAGTGGGAATGCTTAGCTGCGACCCCCCGGGCTGAACGGCCAGATCCTCTGGTTCAGACTCTGACTCTTCGACCCGAATTTGTCACCTCTTCTTAGGTCGCTGAGCCGTTGTCTTCTGCTTCAGGCGAGCAACCGAAGGCTGGGAAGCACCCAAAGGTCGGATCGGGGCACCTGCCGAAGGTTGGAAAGCCTTAGCAAGACACGCAGACCCTGATGTTGCCCCTTCAGCTAGGGGCCCACTAGGAGCAGATTCGGTCATCCTAGCAGTGCTCGCCCGAGGGAAAGAAAACTGCTTTCGTCATGGCTACCCGGACATCTTCAGAGGCATGGTTGCTGCATATGAACGTCGTTAGTAAAAAGATAGTTCATTGCGCAATAAAAAAGGATCCAGTTAACGCAACTTACTCGATGGAGGCTCTAAGGTCGCGTCTATGTTGAAGAAGCCGTACCTCCATAGATTTGCGATTGTCATGAGCAGTTTTACGTCGTGACTCGCTTCGGGCAAGAAACCAAAGGCTACAATTCTGTCTGGATCCGCGAGGAGATCCAAACTGGTCGTTTTGTTAACTGCCAAAAAAGTAATGAATTTCACATCTTTCTTTTTCTATATTAGCACCCGGAAGACACATGTGGATGAGAGAAAATAGGTAAAAACAATAGAGAACAACATTTAAAGTGGTTCGGATGCTAAGGAAGCAAATCCTACGTCCACTGATTTAGTATTAAAGATAGCGGTCAGGTCGCGTTCAGCGGACTGACTTACAAATGATTATACAAGAGAGAAAATGCTATTTTTTCTTTAGAGAGATTAGCTAATCCCTTCAATGAGAGAGGAGCTTTCAATTTACAGTGGGATGAATTAAGGTTATCATTACTAAATCTGTGAGTTGGTGGGATTATCCGTTAAGGGAAAAGAACCTACTCGGGTCCTGGAAGCGGTAGAGGCCGTCGTAACAAAAGAAGAAAAATTTTGTTTCGTAGGCCCCTGTGTTGCTAGGGTAATTGTGTATCCCCGCTGCGATAGTAGGTCGCTTGGACAAGTAGTAGGAGTCCTTGTCCTTGCTCTTTTTTAGGATGTACGAGCAACCGAGTTCTATTGTAGTTAGCTCGCCCAACCCATTCTCGCGACACGCAATGTACATAGCAACCACAATCATGTACACGTTCGGTGTGAGTTGCATCGGTGCGATCCCGAAATGATCCAGGACCGACCTGACAAAAGAGTGGAAAGGGATCAACCCCCCACCCTTGAAGATTTCCTCAAAGATCGCGGCCAACTCACTTGGCTGATGCTGAGCTGTGCGCGTCCTATCGCGGAAGACATCCCCGCGGATACCGTACTGGTCTATCACCCTATTGATCTCATCCTCGATAAGTACCAAGAAGATCTCTTGGGTGGGACTCACAAGAACATCCCGCGTGGATGAACTGGTCCCTTCCTTGGATCTGGTCATTAAGGGGTCCATCCTACTACAGTCTGCAAAAGCGACAAGCAGGGAATCTTTTTAGCCCTCGTACACCATTTCGTACGGTGACGTGGAGGAAAGCAAATGCTTCTCCTCCTAAATCCCAGAAAAACCCTAACAGAATGATTCGAGCCACCATTCATGGCTCGAACCCAACAAGAACATTTCGTCTTCGATCAACTACCGGAAAACCAATCATCTATCAACTGCTGGGACTAAGAAACAAAAACAGAAAACAATTCTTACCTCTCAGAATATGAAGATGGTTCCTTCTGCTTCGAAATGTTAGGTACGCGTTGGTTTGGAAGGCAAAGAATCATAGTTTGCAAAAGTCTCTTGCTCTCTCTGAAAAGATGTGTGGTGGCATTGCCTGAAACGAACCTGGGTTTTATAGCAAAAGAACTGGCATTTGGTTTTCTTGAAATCAAACGACGTTTGGGCGGAAAAATGTACCTCCCCGTTGATCGCGACCACATGTCACAGATCCACGGGAAAGGGTGACCGTCACGCTCCAAGAAAACCCAATCGTTGTCCTTCTCTGTTGAAAAACCCAAACGATGGCACGATTCTCCTACCGATTAAATGCGCCCCAATCTGCATTTAATGCTCTGATAGAGTATATCGTTTCAGCATGTCACGCATTTAATGCGCATGGCTGGCATTAATTGTGCATAGACACGCTTGTCAGAGTAGAAGGCGTTTCATTAAATATATCCATTATGAAAATGCAACAGGTAACATTTGAAGAGATCATTACGTAGAACACTCTTCGTCTGGCAAGTCACGAAGCAACGTGACTCCTCGATTCTACCTCATTGGTCGCGAAACGACGTGACTCTCGGCGAGAACCCAGTTTCGAAACAACCTAATCCTATTATCCAGATGAGAATTCCAATTGTAATCAGGTCGTGAACTTCGGAAAATCGAAATCAAAGCACTGATATGGTCTGAGATCAGGTTGTTCATCCTTGAGCGAAGATCGTATCAGATCGCGCGCACGAAAACGCAGTCTCGACCTCTTCTCATACAGGTCAGGATCACCAAAGTTTCCTCAAAGGCATCTTGTCACGGCATGAATTATAGTTTCCAAGGTCTGATCCTCGCACCTTAAAAACTAGGAGACTTCTGTTATGCCTCAAAATGTAGGGTTGATGCAAGACTCAGTCAGCATAAAAAGTCAGAGCTTAGGTAGGCCCGCGGCTATTCAGAGACAGCCATGTCATATAATGACAGGGGCGGCATGCTCGTGTTAGGGTAGTGGGTTCGCGTCAGACCAGCCAGGAGTTATAGTGACTCCACGTGTCCAATCCCTACACCAAATCGCGTAAATCACTCTAGAAGGTGGGCAATGGGACATAAAGAAGGATTTGCACGGATAATCCCACCAACTCACAGATTTAGTAATGATAACCTTAATCCATCTCACTATAAATTGAGAGCTCCTCTCTCATTGAAGGGATTAGCTAATCTCTTTAAAGAAAAAATAGCATTCTCTCTCTTGTATAATCATTTGTAAGTTAGTCCGTTGAACGCGACCTGACTGCTATCTTTAATACTAAATCAGTGGACGTAGGATTTGCTTCCTTAACATCCGAATCACTTTAAACGGTGTTCTCTATTGTTTTTACCTATTTTCTCTCATCCACGTGTGTCTTCTGGGCCAGCTCAGCATTTCACACGTGCGTTTGGTTGATGTCAAAATCACTCATCAACAATTTCTAATCTATTCTTTTACTCATATTAAGCAGGTTGCAAATGCATGATAGAAGAACTTTAAGCTCCATGTTAATTTTATAGAAGAACAACTTGTTCAAGATTATGAAGAAGTCANTATATCAGCATTTTCTGTACCAAAGATCCTCAATGCCCAACAGAAGTGGTGAATAAAGCCAATTGCAACTCCACGTAGGTGGAAGGCGAATGAATTTCGTGGTCTTTGGTGTCACCCTTCAAAGGACCCCGCGTCTCTTATTTCTCACATAATGTATATAAATTTATTTATTTTTGTTTTCTTCTGTTAATGTGTGTGATTGAAATGTATTCTCCTCCACAGAACCACAGCCACTGGTTGTTGTTTACTTAAACACAACTCTCACTCTCACACAAAAACCTCATTTCACTTCTGGTAACGGGTAAGCCCTATTTCTTCTTACATTTGCTTTTGCTCTTTTAGCTTCAATCAAGAACACTATTTTTTGTTAAACTGCAAGATTTTGCTGGTGGATGTTTTTCAATAGGCTGCAAATCACTGAAAATCTGGTAAAAATCTAAACTTTCTTTGTGGGATTTTCGTGTTATGGCGTCTTCAATGCTGAATGGTGCTGAACACCTCACGCTTCCCAGAGGCGTAAGCCCAAAGGGGTTAGGTTTCTTGGGGTCTGATTTTCACGGGAGGCATATTCCCAAATTGGGTTTAATCTCTAAACCTAGAACCATAAAGTCTTTGAAATGTAGTTTGTCAGCTTCTAGGTCGGCTTCACAGCCAAGATTCATTCAACACAAAAAGGAGGCGTTTTGGTTTTATAGATTTCTGTCAATTGTGTATGACCATGTTATAAACCCTGGTCACTGGACTGAGGACATGAGGGATGATGCTCTTGAGCCTGCTGACCTCAGTGACCGGAATATGATAGTTGTTGATGTTGGTGGCGGCACTGGTTTTACTACTCTTGGAATTGTTAAGCACGTGGATGCCAAGAATGTTACAATTCTTGATCAGTCTCCACATCAGCTTGCTAAGGCGAAGCAGAAGGAGCCATTGAAAGATTGTAAGATTATTGAGGGAGACGCCGAAGACTTACCATTTCCTACTGATTACGCTGATAGATATGTATCTGCTGGGAGGTATATTTGAACTCTCTTAGTTGCTGATTTTAATTGCTTTTCTTGTTTACCTGAAATCTATGAACATGCCAAATTTTGGCAAGTTTTATTGTTCGTAGTTGTGACGTTGGTATTGGTTATGCAGGATAGTTTAATTGGTCATTTTTGAGAATTTTATGGTTGTTCTTGCATGTCTGCTTATTATAATTTTACAGTTGCTCTCAGAAATGAGAAATTCAGAATGGTTTTATTTCCATTTAGTTTGAAAGAATAATTAAGAATAGTCTCCGAACGTGTTTGTTATATTTATTAGAGGGAAGTCAATATACCTGCATATGTAAGTCGTTATCTGTGTGTGCATTTATTTAGGAAATGTGTTATGCATGTTAATGCAGTTTCTTTTTAATACTAAAACTAATATAACTTAGCTGACTTTCTAAGGGGTTTACATTTAAGACTTACTTTAACTGAGATAGAGACAGATCAACTTTCTTTGTAATGTCTCTTATTTGGAAAATATGATTGTATCTTCGCAGTATTGAGTATTGGCCAGACCCACAACGTGGCATCAAGGAAGCATACAGAGTTTTGAAACTAGGAGGAAAAGCCTGTTTAATTGGTCCAGTGTACCCAACATTTTGGTTGTCTCGCTTCTTTGCTGATGTTTGGATGTTGTTTCCGAAAGAGGAAGAATACATTGAGTGGTTCCAAAAGGCTGGATTTAAGGATGTCCAATTGAAAAGAATTGGCCCAAAATGGTATCGAGGAGTTCGCCGGCATGGATTAATCATGGGATGTTCTGTAACAGGTGTTAAACCTGCATCCGGAGACTCTCCATTGCAGGTGATAATTTGAACTTATTGCACTCTTTGGTTTTTGGCCAAATTGTATTGTGTTTATTCTCTCAGCTTCACTTCTCTCTAGTTTATGCAATAATATCTTGCCTTCTTGTGAAAAGTTGATCACTTGGATGAAATTATTAAACTTAACTTCACTGTTTACCTTAACAAAATCAGAACGGAAAAAATCCAGACTTAGGTTGAGAGCTTGACACCCTAACAGATACAATGATTGATAGTTTCATAGAACTTATGTGTGTTTGTTTCATTTACGCCTTTTGAGGTGATGATTAGAACTATTCTGTGTTACATACTCTTGACTTGGATTCATGATGCACTATTAGAAACTCAAGTTCTTACTTGAATCATCTGTGATTCAATAAGATAGTATTTGATGGTAATAAGAACGATTTTAGGAAAAGGAATGGTGGCAGTATTTTCTCGCAGGAATAAATGTAGAATCAACATTGTTTCAAATGCTGGTGTAAGAAAATTCTATCACCATTCAATACAACTGCAGCCTTCTTTAAGTTGGCTAAAAGGCGAAAAGGGATTTACATTTGGACTAAAAAACTTTTGGAATAAACTCGGTGCTTTCGGGATACCATAGACTACTGTAGTATGCAACTACATATATATTGTTGTTTCTAGTGTAAATGGCAACTGAAATCCTATACCCTTTTTCTAACAGCCATGCAAATCCTTAATATTCAACCCTTTAATATTTTTCATTTCATTGCAGCTTGGTCCAAAGACAGAGGATGTATCAAAGCCTGTAAATCGGTTTGTATTCTTTCTGCGCTTCTTATTGGGTGCCATGGCTGCAACATACTATGTACTGGTTCCTATATACATGTGGCTCAAAGATCAAATTGTTCCCAAAGGCCAACCAATCTGAGAGACGGGGGAGAGGGTTTTGAGCTGCTGACGATGTGCTTCCAGTTTGTGGATGTTTCTTCAATGTCCTGTTTAATAATCAGCAATTGCATGGCATTTTGTACTTGTGAAACAGATGGAATTCATAGCATCTTAAATTACTTCTTACTTTTTTAAGGCATCAGGCAAATTCTTGTAATTTGCACTTCCCATTTTTTTTTTTTTTTTTTCCCACAAATCACTAGCTCTACCCCAGGTTGATAAGGAATTGCATTGTGTAAATGGTTAAACGGACTTCTCCAATTCCTTTCAGGTGACGTTCTTCAAATTTACTGGGTCTTCCCTCACAGAATTTGCCTGTGTGGCGTGGTGAATACTTTTACAAAATTTCAGTAACGGTTTACAGAGGAATTAGGGAATTGCGAAAGGAATTAGGATAGGATTATGACAATGTGCTTGGTACATTGTTGGAAAACATTGTCTCTAAATATTTAGATTATTTTTTACTCTCTACATTTGCTAATTTAACTAAATATCCTCTCACAATAAAAGTTTTAAAATTAACAAAAACATGACCACCCACCTAACTTTTTGTCGGCAGTCGACCATCATCGTCGAACAGTGGTCGTTAGTTATCGGAATGGTACATGACCAGTTGGATTTGATAAATTGTGCGTCGATCTTACCTTTTCTAGACAGATCTATTGTGAATCTGGCCGAAAAAAGTCAAATCTACAGCCATAATCTGGCCATCGTCAATGGTCAGATAGATGTGGCCAGATTTGGCTACCAACAGTTAGATTTACGATGGATCTGGCTCAAAAAAAAAGTGGCCCACGATTGGCCAAATCTAGTTGGTCGTGCGCCATTCCGGCGATTGACGGCCATTGTCCAGTGATGATGGCTGGTTGTCGGCAAAAAGTAGGGTGGGTGGGGGTGTTTTTGTTAATTTTAAAACTTTTATTGAGAAAGGTAATTGTTAAAATGTGTTTAGTTCAATAGAATATGATTGAATTTTGAACAATATTAAAACAAACACATTTTTTATTTTTTAGGATAGGATAGTGAAATAAGATAGGGTGAGAATAGCCTACCAAACACAGCCTCATATTTCAAATAATGTACCAAACAAGCCCATCATTTTTAGCAGGGGTATGCAAAAAAATCCGATATCCGATCTGAACTAATTCAAAAAAATTAGATATCCGAAAATTCAGATTGGATTCGGATATTAATTTTTAGAATATTTGGATTTTCGGATCAAATACTGGATCGGCTCTACAAAGAAATAGAATATTCGGATCCGCTCCAGTTTTGTCCATAACTACAAGTTTTAATAAGTTATTTTGGGGTCCTAGGGAAGAGTGGTAAAGTAGGGGTGTTCAAAAGAACCGGTTGGAACCGGAACCGGCGGGTACCTGGGGTTTGGTTTCGGTTCCTACCCGGAACCGACCGTCAACGGGTAGGTTTTCGTTCCAAATTTTTGGAACCGTTACTGTGCGATTCCGGTTCTGGTTCCTATAGTTAGGAACCGGAATCGAAAACAGGAATTGAGACTAATAGAAAATAAAATTAAAGATTAGGGGGTTAATAAAAACTTTTGTAAAAAAAGTAATGTGAATACATTTATATTTATATGTCATAAAATTTAAAGTAAGTTGGTTTGACTTTTGAGAATCTACCTTTATAAAGTAATGGAATTTGTAATTTGTAATTTTATTTTTGTTAACAAGTGCCAAGTGGGGGGGTATTTGTAAGTTTTTAAGGGTTTTTTTACCATTTTAAAAACTTTTGGAGGGTCATGTAATTTTATAGGGTACCCAGAACAGAACCGGAACCGTTGTTATAGGTTTCGGTTTTGGGTACCTAGAAATCGGAACCGTCGGTTCCGGTTCTGGTTCCAAATTTCAAGGAATCGTCGATTCTGATTCTTTCAAAAAATGCAGAGTACTCGGAACCGAACACCCCTATGGTAAAGTATGTGGACCGTTTTGAAATATGATGACAACTTTGGGGATCAAAATGTAATAAAATGATGATGTAGCAGGGAGTATAAGAATATTGCAAAATTTTAGGGGGCAAATTGATATTTTCCATGTAAATTCGGATGAAACCGGATTAGAAAAAATATGGATCGGATTCGGATCAGGTTTCATCTTGATTCGAATTTTCTAATTGGATTAGAATAATGAAAAATCGGATCGGATATCCGGTTTTGCACACCCCTAATTTTTAGTGTTAGAAGTAAATGACGAAGCAGGATATAACCGCCACACTAAAATCAACCCTTTCCACAAATCTTTCTCCATTTTAATCCTCGGACAGTGTATTGCGAAGTCTTCAACAATGGTCTTTACATGTAAGTGTTTATAAGGAAGGGGCAAACCCCTCATGGATTATTTTGATCAACATATATATTAAGTTGCCAATATGTTAATGATCACTCACAACATAAAAGTATTAATAATTATCGAATACTATTTGTTGGAATGCAAATGGTTGAAAAATATGTTATTTACCTTAATAGTTACTTAATATTTAGTTTACTCTTACACTGCCTTCTGGCTCTCCTTGTCACGGAGAAAAATTATAGCAGGGAAGCATTTCGATCCACCATGTCTCAAGTTTGGAAACTGGATGGATGGATCCATTTTACAGATGCTGGTGAGAAATTATTTTTGCTAGAATTTTAAAATGTCTCTGATCTGCAGAAAGTCCTCAACGGACGACCTTGGACATTCGATAGGGCTTTGATCGCTATTCAATGAGTTGATAGTAGCACTCCTTCTAATGCTAGCTGTTTTACTCATGAACCTTTCTGGGTTCAATTACATAATATGCCTTTTGCGGCTATGAATAACGATTATGGAGTCCAACTAGTGTCTGCAATTGGCAAAGTTCTTGAAGTGGAAGTTGGCAAGAATGGTTTGGGCTGGGGAAGTTTTCTGAGGGTGAAAGTAGAGGTTGAACTTACCAAACCTCTGGTTCGAGGAAGGATATTAAGGATTGGGGAGCAAAAGCACTGGATTGCTTTCAAGTATGAACGTTTACAGAATTTCTGTTTTAAATGTGGAGTTCTTAAACATAAGAATAGAGGTTGCTCTTTCATTAGACAGACTGAAAAATCCAATACTCAATTCGGACCTTGGTTGCGAGCCAGTACATCAAAGTTATATTCTAAGGAATCTAAACGCTATGGTGGTTCAACAGATCGAAGCACAAAGCATTTTCATTCACCTCCCATGGATGCTGTTGGTGATACAAGGGGCACAGATGTAAATTCAGATCAGAAAGAGTTGGAGGCTGATTCTCAGGAAATAATAAAGAAAGGTAGTAATAACATTCAAACTGACTCTGCAATGGATACGTTATATGGTAAGGATTGCCTGCCAGGTCAACTTTCCAAGAAAGATGCAGAGAATATTTCATCCATTAATTCTCTAATTATCTCTGCCAATAAAGGATCAACCCAAGATTCTCTCCCAGAAACAAATGCTTTAATTGAGGATGTCATGGCTCAAGATTGGCAAGAAACTCCTCCTCATCAGGATGTGACAGCAACTCCTCAACTTTCTGAAATCTCCTCCCAAGCTATACATCCGGGTGGATCTAAGAGGCCCACTTGGAAATGGAAAGCTAGAGGCATTAATCACATCAATGTGAAGGAAGGTTCTATTCAGACAAAAAAAAAGGAATATACGATTAATAGCAGAAGGATCAACTGAGATACACAGTCCCAAGAAACAGAAAGTGTCAAATGACTTTGCTCCTACAACTTTCATGGTTGACCACACCCAATGATTTGCATTAGCTGGAACTGTTATGGGCTTGGGAACCCACGGACAGTTCGTGAACTTCATCATTGGGTGAAGACTAAGTGTCCCGACTTTGTTTTCCTTATAGAGACAAAGTGTAACAGTAATAAATTAGAGCTCATAAGAAACAAGATTGGATTTTCATACAGCTTTGTTGTTGAAAGTAGAGGGGCTAGTGGTGGTATTGCAATGTTATGGAAGGATGATAAAGAAGTGGACTTGGTGTCCTATACTCAACATCACATCTCTATTATCGTTAATTAGCCAACAACAAACCAGAAATTCATTTTAATAGGTTTTTATGGACACCTGGATGCTTCTAAAAGAACAGGTAGCTGGAACTTGTTAAGAGAATTAAAAGCTCAATCGAATATGGCATGGCTGTGTATTGGTGACTTTAATGAAATTTGCCACTAATATGAGAAGTTCGGAGCTGCAGATAGACCTTACAGGCAAATGGAAAATTTTCGAGAAGCACTTTTAGATTGTGATCTCAGTGAAATTCCTTTCAATGGAGATTTCTTCACCTGGAATAATGGCAGAGAGGGATGGTATTTCACAAAGGAAAAATTAGATAAAGGCTTTGGAAACAAGGCATGGTTTGAACTGTTCTCAGATTGCATAGTGAATTCTTTAAGTGTTTCTTCTTTTGACCATAAACTAA
Organism: Pistacia vera; assembly: GCF_008641045.1. NCBI lineage: Eukaryota > Viridiplantae > Streptophyta > Magnoliopsida > Sapindales > Anacardiaceae > Pistacia > Pistacia vera. The sequence goes on from NW_022196305.1 coordinate 533,907, forward strand.
TTTTCATCCAAATTAGAGGAGAATTGGAAACTGAAATCAGAAAGCATAGGCCTTTCCGATATGAAGCTGCCTGGGTTAATAGAGCTGAATATGGGGAGCTGATCCAAAGAGAATGGCTTTGCAATTTAAATCCGAACTCTAGTTTGCCAAGTACTATGGAAGGACTCCAAAGGTGCAAAGAAAAACTGTCCACCTGGAGCAAAATCACTTTCCGAAACCAAAGGAATACTGTGACAGACAAGCTATCTCAGCTGAAGCATCTGGAAGACACAAACAGAGGCGATAAAAAGGAAGAATTGCAGCAGCTCAAACAAGAAATTGATGGACTTCTGGAAGAAGATGATATCAAATGGAAGCAAAGAGCTAAACAACAATGGTTAAAAGATGGTGATCGTAATACAAAATTCTTTCACTTGTGTGCTAACCAACGCAGGAAGTCTAATGTTATCAAGCAAATTTCAAGTGATGATGGCAGGTTTGCTAATAAACCTGAAGAGGTTAGCAACCTTTTTCAATTATTCTTTCAATCATTATTTCCTTCGTCAATGCCTGAGAGAATAGAGGACTGTATCCGTGTGGTAAAACCTGTTATAACTCCTGAAATAAACAGTGATTTGGTTAAGCAAATTTCTAACGAAGAAGTAGAAAAAGCTGTTTTCAATATGAATGGTTTAGGATCTCCAGGATCTGATGGATTTCCTGCCATCTTCTATCAGAAACATTGGATGATCATTGGACCTAGTGTGTGTGCTACTGTGAGAGATGCCTTCTGTTCTAGGAGCTGGCCTCAGGACTTTAATGCTACTCTTATTGCATTAATTCCCAAGGTTAAAACTCCTTCTAAAGTGTCAGAGTTCAGGCCAATATCTTTATGCAACGTTCTTTATAAAATTTTGGCCAAGGTCCTTGCTAATAGACTGCAAAAAATCCTACCACAGATTATATCTCCATCACAAAGTGCTTTCATACCAGACCGGTTGATTACTGATAATGCTATAGTGGCATTTGAAGTCATGCATACTATGAATACCAGTCTAAAAGGGAAGAATGGTTATATGGCGCTTAAGCTTGATATGAGCAAGACTTATGATAGGCTTGAGTGGTCTTTCCTGCAAGCAGTCATGCTTAAGATGGGTTTTAACCCAACCTGGATCAAACTCATCATAAACTGCCTCTCATCAGTTACTTACTAAGTTCTCATCAATGGGATTCCTAAAAAACCATTCAAACCTTCTCGTGGGATTAGACAAGGTGACCCTTTGTCACCTTATCTATTCATTATTGGAGCTGAAGCTCTTAGTAGGCTCATCCAAGATGCTGAAGACAGAGGAGTTATCAAAGGGGTTCCAATGGGGTGTTCTAAAATGAGTATTGGCCACNGGTGTAATTGACATAAACAGCCCTATGATTTGACACGTGTCTTCGTTGCGTGACATCTGGCTTGTTGATATTCCAATCATTTAGCGTCCAAACAAATCAGCTCCTCCTAGAATAGAGGACTCCAGCCACTATATTTCCACCACGTGGCGTGATCTCATCAAGCTTGCCGTGTAGCAGCATCTTGTGGTTAGCAGTACCAATAATTTTGTGGATTTATATATACAATATTACAAGTTTTTTGAATTTAAGGTAAATGTTTGATTTATTTGATATAAATTTGATTACGTTGTATGATTTGTAATATATATTATAAAACAATCATACAATATATATCATGAAACATGTGAAATATATGTACTATACGTGAATTCATAATAAAACATGATTATCCAAGCAACAAATTATCTAAGTGGCTAGGGTAAAATCCTCTCATCTATATGACAGATATCTTGGACTTCCAACGTTGATTGGGAGGGACAGAACAAGAGGTTTTAAGCACATCCTAGATCGAGTATGAGGCAAACTTAGTAATTAGAAGATGAAGTATCTATCACAAGCTGGGAAAGAAACTCTACTTAAGACTGTTATTCAAGCTCTTCCAACATATAGCATGGGTGTTTTTAAAATCTCAAAAACCATCTTACAAGAGCTGAATAGATTGACTAAAAATTACTGGTGGGGCGAAAAAAATGACGAAAGTAGGATTCACTGGTGTTCATGGGATAAAATGAAGCTGTCCAAGTCCAATGGTGGCTTAGGCTTCAGAGATTTAGAACTCTTTAACTTGACTATGCTTGCCAAGCAGGGTTGGAGACTTCTTCATTATCCTAATTCATTTGTTGCGAGAGTTTTATCTGCTTAATACTATCCTGAAGGTTATTTTTTAGAAGCTAAAGTTAAAAGAACATCATCCTTTATTTGGAGAAGTGTAATGGCAACAAGGCCAGTTTTGGAGTCTGGTTTAATGTGGCGCATTGGTGATGGTTCCAAGGCCCGGATTTGGTAAGACAAATGGCTTCCTTCTCCATCTTCATTTAAGATTCAAAGTCAATGCCTTGGTATGGACCCGGAGGCTAAGGTGGCTACTCTTATAGATCCCCAATCAAAATCCTAGAAGTTGGATCTGTTCAAAGACTTGTTCTCTGAATCAGAAGTTAACACCATCTGTCAAATTCCCATCAGTGTCTTCAATAGACCAGATAAACTTGTTTGGAGATGCTCTCAAAATGGTATATTCTCGGTAAGGAGTGCATATCACCTGTAAGTGGAGTCTCAACTCTCATCCCAAGGCCAATCCTCTTCTGTAGCCAATGAGAATAAAAAGTGGAAAAAGTTATGGAAGCTTCCCATCACTAATGCAGAGAAGCTATCTTTATGGAAAGCTTGCCAAGACATTCTACCTACCAAGTGTAACCTTATCAAGAAAAGGGTGATTGAGGATCCTTTTTGCCCCTTTTGTTGCTCAGAAGAAGAAGATGTCTTGCATGCTTTATGGGGTTGCACTGCTGCCAAGGATATTTTGTCAAGTTGTTCTCTAACCTTCCAAAAGATGAATGACAATTTCATCAACTTCAGAGAGCTAGTTATGTTTTTTCTATCCGAATTAGAGGAAAAGCATTTAGCTGAATTTGGAGTGGTGGTCTCAAAAATCTGGCAAAGAAGGAACGAGCTTACTTTCAAACAACATATCTCTACTCCATCCCAGATCATTCACCATGCAACTTAAGAACTGGACATGTTAAACTCCTTACACCAATCGAGGACCTCTCCTAATGCTCATCCTTAGATTCCTGATCCCAGCTCACCAAGATGGCAGCCACCACCTGAAGGTATCTACAAGATAAACTGGGATGCAAGTGTGAGAAAAGAAGATTGCACAATTGGTGTTGGAATTGCAATTCGGGACTGGCAAGGCAGGTTTATGGCAACTATGAGAATGAAGAAACCCATGTTCCCAGATGCATACTTGGCTGAGTCTTTCGCAGCTCTTCAAGCAGTCATTCTAGTAGCAGATATTGGTATTAACCAAATTATCCTGGAAGGGGACACGCTTCAAGTAGTTAATGATCTCCTTAGGGATGAAGAGAATTGGGGCCAAGCTGGTAGAGATGGCAATGGGCCCGACATTTTCGGGTACCCGGCCCGAAAGGGGCGGGCTTTACCCGAGGTTGGCGGGCTTGGGCTTGGGCCTGGGCTTAATTTTAAGGCCCGACCTCGGGTACGGGCCGGGCATGGGTATATCTTTAGGCCCGGCCCGGCCCGGCCCGTCCCAAAATTTTAGTATTAATTTTACTAATTTACCCTTATACTATATATTTAATTACAATATTATCCTATATATATATATATCCATCATGTTAAACCTTTAATATGGGATGAAAATTGAGGTTAGGGTTTGGGAAAAATGGATATATATATATCCATTTTTCCCAAACCCTAACCTATATATATCCATTTTTCCCNAACGTGACTCTTCCCACGTCAGCCCTTTGTTTTCCCGGGTATAACAGACATAAAAAGAAAAAGAGAAAATGATTACCATTGGTTTGTGGCGATGATAGCTAGGTCCAATTAATATTACCAGAATTTCAAGTGATTACTATATATATTATGTATAAGCAACATACATCCCATATCAAGAACATTTAATTTTTTTTTTTTTTTTTTGGATAATTATGGTGTCCGAGTCATCTTGTACACATCTCAATTAAACCTCGGGACTCATTGAACACTCTACAAACTCAATGTTACAGATAAACCAACAATGTGATATGCGGTCTCAAGGTGGTTTGAACTCAGGAAGTCAATAAAGGGAACAAACCTTCTTGACCACCAGACTAATCCCTTAGGGTTAAGATTATTTAATTGATATTAGTGTTTTGGTGGGAGTGGTGATTGGAATAGCTAGCCATGGAGGAATTGGTTATGGACATGGAAGGTAGAAGGAAGAAAGAAGATCAAATAGAAGTAGAGGCCATCTTCATGATATACAAAAAAAATTCTCTATGTTATGTTTTAATTGTTGATCTACATATACAGTTTGAGGATGTGATAGACAAGATCAAAATGAAGAAATCAAATGCAAGCCAAAAGAACATAAAGTTTGAAGAAAAGGTGATCCTAAATGGAATAACTGGAATGGTTAAACCAGGTGAAATGTTAGCCATATGTTAGGTCCCTCAAGCAGCGGCAAAACTACTCTATTAACTGCATTAGGAGGTCGACTAGGATGAAGTTATGGAAGCATAACCTACAACGGGAAGCCCTTTTCGAACTCGATGAACTGAATCACCGGTTTTGTTACACAAGATGATATACTTTACCCTCATTTGTGTTGGATATGGTTCATAATTTGCATGCAGACGAATTCGGGGGTTAGATTCGAGTAAGCTCAAATGAAGTAGGTTTTCTATTATATATATAATGTAACAGTGAGAAACCAGAAGTAATCAAAATAGAGAGTGAGAGTGAACTGCCATCATTATTCATTGTAATTGCTACAGAGTTCTAAAACTTAGCCAAAATTCTCTATTGGAATGGTGGACATAGTTCCTTAATCGAAACAAACTAGGGTAAATCAAGTGTACTATTTACTTTTCTGTTTTCTTTTATAGTGTGTGTTTAGCTGTGGTTTCAACAATTTGATGGTGACAGAAATGCTGATATACACCACGCTTCTTCGATTACCCAATACTCTCACTCAAGAAGAGAAAATTGCTCATGCAGAAGCTGTAACAACTAAACTTGGTTTAACTAAGTGCAAGGATAGTATTATAGGAGGCCTATTATTGAGGGGAATTTCAGGGGGAGAAAGAAAAAGGGTTAGCATTGGGAAAGAAATTTTGATAAATCCTAGTTTATTGTTTCTGGACGAACCCATTTTAGGTCTTAACTCGACATCGGCTCAACAGATTATGTCTACATCGCGAATATATAACCTAACTATTGTGTTTTGTAAGGCTTAATTCTCTTGATGGAGAAATTTTATCTTCTAGCCACATATAGATAATGTGGTACTTGTTCTTCCTGATTTTTTTTTTCCTAAAAGGAATTATATATATGTTAATTAAAGATATCTATTTCAAGTGATTGATGCAAATAGTATTACAAGGGAGTTTGCCATTAGCAGCCTCTTGTAGTATTCAGAGAAGTCAAAAATTACATAGGAGTTAAGATTAGGAAGATTTGCATATAAAATACCTAAACAACCCCAAAAGGTTGGCCTGACGGCAGGGCCGGCTCAAGGGGTAGGCTAGGGCCTCCCAAAACCAGCGTAAAAAAGGGCCCAATTTTTTTATAAATTTTTTTTGAATATATTACAAAAATGAAAATAGTGTATAATTTATTATCTAGGTTGGCCCAAGGGGCCTAAAAAAAATGCCAAAAAGGCTCAAATTTATTTTAAACTTTTTACATTATTCCCACCTAAAGTTTGACAAAATAGCAAGTTTGTACCTCTAGTTTCATATATTACAATTTACACCCATAAATTAACACATTGAATTTCTTGTAACAATGAAAGGCTAAAATGTCATCTACATGTCTCAAAATACTCATCCCCAATTCAATCCCAAAATTTGATATTCATATAAATCATCTCCGCCCTCTTTTGCCGCCAATCGTTTGGAGTTGATTCCGGTCGATTTGTCACCAAACTCGATCGGAATCATCACTTTATCATTTTCCAAGTTTTTTTCTAGCCTTGATAGCCCTCGATTTGGCCAATTTTTTACGAATCTTGCAATCCAACTACATCACGCGCGACAACCATTTTCGACCTTTTCGGCCTGTACCTGACGTTGTTGGTCTTCCTCCCCCAAACCCTCTCCCGAAACCCCTATCATACCTCTTCAGTTTACTCCACCAATTGCCGGCCACCGATACCTTTTGGGTTGCGACTTCTCAAGCCTTTTCCGGTCAATCATGACATTGGAAATCACCAATTTCACCACCCATCGTTTCTCCAACATCTACTCACTAACCCCCCCCCCCCCCCCCCCAACAAAAAAAAAAAAAAAAAAAACCTGACCTCGTTAGCCCACTGGTCATCGTCCATCTCTCCTAGTGATTTTGCATCTCAAAAAAGGAAAAAAAATAAAGTTGAAATAATTTTTTTAATATATGTTTATATTATTAGAAGGCCTCCAAAGTAACTCTTGCCTAAGGTCATAAATGTTCTTAAGACGGCTCTGCCTGACGGTCAAGAAGGTTTGCTCTTACTTCCCAGGTTCAAACCACCTTGGGGTCCACATTTGTGACTTACCTTAGAACATTGGACTTGCAGGGTGTTCAACGAGCCTAAGAGATTAGTTGAGGTACGTGTAAGCTGGCCTAAAAGACCCTAGTTATTAAAAAAAAAAAAAAAAAAAAAAACCTAGACAGGCTAGTAACTCTTCCAAATGAAAGAAAAGGAAAACAAAATAGAAATATAAGCAAAGGTTCCAATTCATTTGTGATAATGAGGACAAAATTAATAGTCTTGTATCATATGTTAAATTCAAGATAATTTGCATTATAGTGGAACATAATTTGGACGATCTCTTGAATATTTCAATTAATCAACTTCAAGAGTGAGCTAGATGTGAGATTATATATATATGTTGGATCGTACGGACACATTCATTAAATAAATAGAATTTGGAAAGCCAAACTTCTGCAGAATGAAAAATGGCTAAACAGTACGTATAGATAGTTCAATAGTTCATGACCTAATTAAAACTCCTAAAAGCTTTCATTGAGTCTTACTTTTTATCTTTTGTTTCTGAAACTATCAGGAAAATATGAAAAATTGTAAATGCCGCAAGAAGACCACCAAAGTAACCCATCAATCTTCCCAAGAAGCTGGAAAAGCAACACTCATTTTAGTGAAAACATGTTCTCACAGTTCTTCCTCTAGCATTGTCGATCACGATGGTAACAAATTGCGTTTGTCTCCATAAACTCAAGTACAAGCAACTTGAAGAACATTCAGGGATATGTTAAATATGTAGTTACATTGTTGTAGCTTCTTTATGCTCTCTTATTTTATTTTATATTATGAATCATTAAGTAATTTTGTCAATAATAGGTTATTCATCTGGCATTGTCAATCATGATAGTTGTTAATTGCCTTTGCCTTCACAAATCACATATATAAGCAACTTGAACAACATTCAAGGATATGCGGAATCTGTGGGTGTTATAATTGTTCTAGCTTCTTTTATGTTCTTCAATGTAACTTGGGAATACAATTTAACTTTTTATTTGGTATACAAGTTAACTTTTTATTTGGTAATTGCTTTGATTTCATCATTGAATTTTGTGTACATGTATTAATTTTAGATATATTCATTAATCTTAGTATTAAATTATGTCGTGCACATTTGGTGCATATGTCGTGTTAATATTATATTGTTATAAACAACTAAAAACTACATTATTTAATACATATTTTATTAAGCTATATAATTTCTCATTATGTTAGTCAAAGTATTTAATATTTTAAATAAAAACTAAACCAAATCTTGAACCTTAGTGGTGTCTTTTATGTTCACTGAATTATGTTTAATATATTCACTACAACAAAAATGGTTTACAGTAACATGCAAAAAATGTTACCATAGGTAAACGGTAGCATTTATAAGCATGTTGTGTTACTAAAGATAGACAATGATAACACTTTTTGAATGTTATTTCGTTGCACTTATATACCACTTGACGTAACGGAAGAGTTGTAGGGCAATTAGATCTTCAACAATTAGGGTTTAGAATAGGGTGATTGTGGTTGGAATATAGAAATAACTAGGTTTAAAGAAAACCTTTGAATTAAAATTCTAAATTAAAGAAAATATATAATAAATTGACTATGTTATCCTAGGGGTGAGCGGTTCTGGGTACCCTGCATTTTCCGGGGGAACCAGAACCGCACAGTGCAGGTTCCCAAAAAAAAGAATCGGAACCTCACAGTGCAGGTTCTTCAATTCAAGGGACCGGAACCTAAAATGCAGGTTCCGGTTCCTTTCCCAGGTACCCTATAAAAAATCAATTACCCCCCTATTAGTTTAAAAAATGACAAAAATACCTTAAAAGTTTACAAATACACCCCTAGCAAATTTTGATTACTCATTCATTTGTGTCCAATGTAACTCATAACCTGTAAATTTAATATTATAAATTAATAATGTTTGTAATGTAATGTAGTAATGTAGTAATTAATTAAGTAATTATTAAATTATAATGTAATGTTATAATTAATTAAGTGATCATACTACAATGTAAATTGTAATGTTATAATTAATTAAATAATATACTATTTAATTATAATGCAATATTATAATTAATTAAATTGTTAATCATTTAATTATGTAATGTTATAATTAATTATGTGATCATACTGTAATGTAATGTTATAATGAATTAAGTAATCATACTATAAATCTATAATTTAATATTGTAATTAATTAAATTTTTAATTATTTAATTAATATATTAATGTTTATAATGGAATGTTATAATTGATTAAATAATCATACTTTAAATATATAAGGTAATGTTATAATTAATTAAATTTTTAATCATTTAATTAAGTAATGTAATAATATAGTAAATTACTAATATTTATAATGTAATGTTATAAATTTATAATTAATTATGTAATCATTTAACTATGTAACGTTATAATTAATTAAATGATCATAATTTAATGTAATATAATAATGTTATAATTAATTGAGTAATTATTTAACTATAATGTAATGCTTAATTACTTAATTAAATAATTAATGTTTATATTAAATTTTTGTTTATAATCTGGAGTTTGGAAAATTCTTCCAAACTCTAGATTGATCATTTTCTCATCTGAACAAGCCTGTATGTTCTGTTGAGTTCAATTACTTGGTTGTTATTCAGTGTATGCAAACCCCTTTTCTGGGTTGATGATGTGAGATTCTTGTTCGGCCCCGTGCATACGAGTGCTTCCGTGTATGTAACAATTGTAGGCTTGCTTGTGCGTGTCTTATAACAGCACGATGATCGGGGTAATGCCGAGCAAGTTGGTTGAAGCTTTGGTCGTGGAGCTGCTTCTGGTGCGTCCTTTTGTTATCAGAAATTGAGTACAGTAAAACAGATAACAGTTGGAATAATTACAGCTGGAATAACAGAATGGCGTCATCGTCCTTTAATTAATCAAACAAAATTTGGTACAACGTAACATCTCCTTTGCAATATCAAATATCAGTAGTTTCACTTCTCCTGCAGTGCTCACCAGCATTTTTTTCGAATTCTAAAGAATCACACATGGAAAGACACTTGAATTCCGGCAGGAACCGTAGCCATGAAACCCGCCGCACCGTTAATCACCAAGCTAGGACAGCCGCAGAGGCTGAAGTGGAAGATTGGGTGAGACAGGTTTTAAGAAAAAACGAAAAAACGCCAACATTGTTGCGAGAGGCAGCTGGTGACAATGCTTGCTGCATCTTCAGAGTCCCTCAAAGCTTGGTGGAGATCAACGAGAAGGCGTACCAACCCCGTATAGTTTCTATCGGTCCTTACCATAACGGCTTGGAGCATCTCAAGATAATTGAAGAGCACAAATGGCGATTTCTCGGCTCGCTTCTTAAGCAGAAAGAAGATTATGATAATATCCTCCAAAATTGTTTCCTAATTATAGCCTCCTTGGAGCCGGAAATAAGAGCGTGTTATTCGGAGACCAACAAGTTTAAGAGCCATGAATTCGTTGAGATGATGGTGCTTGACGGGTGTTTCATGATCGAGCTCGTGTGTAAGGTTACAGGGTTGATACGTAGAGAACCTGATGATCCCATCTTCAAGATGGATTGGATTCTTCCTTTTCTTATGTGTGATCTTCTCAAGTTAGAAAACCAAATTCCATTTTTTGTTCTTCAAAATTTGTTTAACATTTTAGAACCGAATCCAACAACCTCCTTAGTTAGTCTGACCCTACGATTCTTCAGTGATCATGTGCTCGAGAGGCCTGAATCGGTCCTATCGAAAGCTGACAATCTTCAAGCAAAACATATACTCACTTTAGTTCGCTTGAGTTTTCGCCCTTCATCCCCTAAAAGACCAGTAAGTCCGAGTAAGAAGAATTTTCTTCTGTCCTTTCAGCCTGTTGAGAAGCTTCACTGCGCTGGAATTCAGCTCACGACAAGGAGGAACAAAGACAACTTCTTGGATATCAAATTTGCTAATGGAGTCCTCAGAATTCCACCTTTACCTATGGATGATATCGTCAGCTCTTTCTTCCTCAATTGTGTTGCTTTTGAACAATGTTATGGCCATTACAAGAAGTTCATCACCGATTATGCTAGGTTTATGGGTTGTCTCATTCACACCTCGAGCGATGCAGGGTTCCTTTGTGACCACAAAATCATTGAAAATTGTTTTGGAACGAACGACGAAGTTGCTCGATTCTTTACTGATGTAGGAAAGGATGTAGCGTTCGATATCGAGAGGTCGTATCTGGCGAAGTCGATTGAGGAAGTGAATGAGTATTATTGGAACGATTGGCATGTTCAATGGGCGAGCTTTAAGAACAAGTATCTTGACACCCCGTGGTCGCTCATCTCAGCCTCTACAGCGGCTGTTCTCCTAATACTCACCATGATTCAGACCTTCTTTACTTGGTACTCGTATGCTTATCCTCGAAAAAATAACTAAGTATTGTGATCACTTATGTCGTTCAAGACTTGAACCGATCCAGGGATGTTGAGATATTTGTTATATTATCAGCAGAGCTGTATGAATGTATGAAAGATGTAATGGTTAGACGTTTACTGTTCAGTAACTTTACCCGGATTAGGGATAATTCTGTCTTTGAGTGTGACCATTTAATTTTACTTGAGTTGTGTGTTTATAAGTTGACTAATCATATGAGCTTATTTGTTTGTTTGCATGAAACTCAAGTTGATCACTTTTTTATATTCCTCTCTCCAAGGCTGCAAAAGTATGGATAAAAAATTGATTTGAGGCTGCTATTTGATGCATCTGAACGAGAAGATAATAGAGCTCTGCAACAGTGAGAGGCATTTTTATACCTGTGGCAGTGTACCAATAGAAAAGAGAGCATGGTGTAAATGATAGTTGGCAGCATACATGAATGCTCGTTGACCTGTTATTAGGTTTCGTTCAGTAGAATACAGTAGCTCTTCAAAACTCAATATTGGTTGGAAGATGACAACAAAGAAAACAAAATGATCGATGTCTAAATATTTTTCAATTAATGAAATAATTGAATTACTTAATAGCACCAACCAATCAAAAGGAGAAATACTGATAGCTTCTTCTGCGGACAGCCACTTAAAACCTTCTATTGTATGTGATTTTGCTGTAAGAGCTTGCAGATCTTGGAAGCTCACAGAGAACAGATCGACCCAAAATTCGTTCGATTTAGAGTAAGCTCAACTCAAGTGAAGCTCGTCACAACGATCAATCCAAACAGTTGTTCAATGAAATCAAATATAAACTTCAATCTCGCATATTTCGAAAGAGATAAGATCAACACCAATGACAGTGCAATCTCAGCGCATGATTGTAAATATCATGGGATTGCAAATCAACTCTGATTGCAATCCTGAACTTATCTCGCTCAATTACTTACCAACTTGTATAAAAACCCCCTCAAACGATGACAAAAGAGTTAGCAAATTATTCTAAGCAAATTTATATTTTATTGATTATATTGTTCTTGTAAACCCTAAAAAACAATAAGATAACAGTGGACATAGGCTCAAGATCTAATTTGTCGAACCACTTTAAAAATCTTTTCGTGTTCTTTAGAGTATTGCATTATTTACATTCAATCATTGGTTGATCTTAAATAATGCACACATTAGTTTCGATTCCATGAAGGTCACTACATTCTCTGAGGTTGGGGCAATTTTTTATCAACACCTTAATTTATTGGTATATACTGTATATGCTACTTGACTTGACGGCAGATATATGTAAACAGTAGATGGAGTCAAGCACTAAATACATTGATATATCATGAAACGAATGTATGTTTGGTTTGGCTTGAGAGGTCCAGTAAAAGACGACTAGTGACTATTGTGCATCTGACATTTTTTCGCCACAAGGTTTTGGATCCCTAATAAAGCTTGTTGCTTCTCTCTTAATTAATAACTAATAATAGTTGACGATGGTCCTATGTTTCTTTCCATGCATGCAACATGATTAAAGAATGGTTATTTAATGGCAGAAGGCTCTTATTTGATATGAAACTAGCATATTGTAACACAAAATGTTAAGAGTTTTATACATTTTCAACTATACTATACTGTGGATTTTACCTTCAGTTAAAAAGAGGCAATAATTGTTATCCTATTTATACTAGTCAGGACAAATCCTAATTCTAGACTGAAAACTATTCCCAATTTCATGTTAAATAAGAATCCTAAATAAAAAGGAAAACTAAGAAAAGAACTGAAATCATTTCCTAGTTTAACTAAAACTGAAACCCTTTCCTGATTTAACTAAAATCCTAATTTAACTTGGATGCTCTTGCATCATCCTGCATGGGTTAGAAAAGAACTCGGTCCAAAGGAGTAAGCCTTGACATATTCCTCAAATACATCTAGATCAACTCGTTTCAGCTCTTATTCAGAAATCCATGTGCTTTCACCTGCTGGTTTACCAAGCCACTTCACCAAGAATCGTCTATATGGGTTGCCTCATCTAGATCGAATTTCCTTGACATCTAACACTTCTTCAATAACATCAGCCTTTGTAATTGGCAGCGCTGCTGAATTTGAGCTTCAATGGAAGACGGAACACCATCAAATCCATAAATGAACTTTCAATAAGTGTAATAAAATAATATTGTTAAGTATATTATAGCACTTATTCATAGTCACGAATGATTTTAGGTTACACTGTATAAATGTTATAAATAAGTTTTTTTTTGTAACATTTATAACTTGTTAAAGTTTAGTTTTTTGTAAAATTCTTAAGATGTTATATAACTTTTTTACAATGTTATAGATCGGTTAAAATGTTATAAAAGAGTTCTTAATAACATATTAAAAGTACTATAAAAATTTTAAAAAGTGTTGTAGATAAGTATTCATTGCATTTTGTAAATGTTACAAAATTATTTTCCATAACATTTTAGAAATACTATTAATGTATCTATTATAGTATATATAAAAATTGTTTCAATTGTTACTTTAAGAATACAAATTATATACAATAATACACAAATTTTTCAAAGAACATTTTATTGATGAGCTATATTGACCCCATCTGAAATAAAGAACCGAATTCTGATAAACCAATTATAGATAATAAAGAAACAATCCCACCCAAAACACTCGAGTAAGGTGGGAGAGACACAGACAAGTTGACACTCTTATTTAAAGCACTACATTCACTAATAGACAGGAAAACTATATAGGCACAACAGCAGACGTAATTGCCCAATGTAATAGTCTTGTGGCAAGTAAATGTCCTTCAAATGACCAAACTAACCAAATGGTCCACGTAGATCTTCAGTCTTGCAAATTATATAAGCTTCTCAGTTTGATGGACAAAAGATAATATATTAAACTTACATTTGTCAATTAACAATTGTATGTGTTTGACTTATATAAGCAGTAAAAAACAAATTTGGCTTTACACACAAAAAGACACATGATATTAGAAAGAAACCATACAGCCAAGCTACCCAGTTCAGCTACCAACTTTTAGATTTGAATGAACCAAGCAAAAGAAATACAACTAAAAAATCCTTATATACGGAATCACAGATACACCAAAAGGCAATATCTACATCCCAAGATTGGCAAGTACCAAGACAAATCACAGATACAAACCTGCAGTCATGTCTTAGGTTCCGAACAAAAAGACTGATAGGCATGTCCCTACCACGACCTCCATATTGACCCCTAGCGCTAGGGTTGTGATGCCTCCTACTGTAATGCCTTGGTGGTGAAGGACTGTAACTATAGCTTCGACCCCTCATTTGCCCTCAATATCACAACCTGTAAGTAGCAAAAGAAAACAATTAAAACAACTTATAAATGTTTAGTAAAATGCAGAGTTATTTTGTTTTTAATAAAATTGAAATTCATTCAACATTACACCCATTAAAAATACTGACTATAAAATCTGCTTAACATGCTAAACAAAACACAATTGGCTTTATTTCTATTTTTCAGTACGCATAAATTCCTCACATCACACCTGATGAAATAACTAATTCTTAATGCTCTATAAATTTCAATGATAAATCCAACGCAATAAACTGATAATACCTATCAAAACTATATTAAATTTAACAATTTGTCCATGCACCAGCCTTACAACTCCTCTCTAGGGTTTCAAATGATCCCAAAAGTCAATAATTTAATCAAAGAAATTTCCATCCATAAAAGTCAATTAATTTCAATAAAAGAAACTTCCATCCATAAAATAACTCAATTAATTTCAATAAAAGAAACTTCCATTTACAAAACTCAATCAGTTTCAATCAAAGAAACTTCCATTCACAAAACTCAATTCTTTTCAATCAAAAGAAACTTCCATTCACAAAACTCAATTATAAACAAAAGAAAAATAAATTGTTATCAAATATCAAAATAAGGATAACAAATTAAGCTGCAAACGAATCGATTTCCATTCCTTCATTCAATCTTGCTATCAATTCAAATAAAATCAAACAAAATTCTCCAATGAAAAAACAAAACACAAAACCAAAAAACTGCTTTACATTTTCTAGTTCTTTCTTCCAGTATCTTGTCTAAATTCCTAACACAAAACCAACGAAAAAGCAAAGTGAAAAAAAAGTCCACTGATCTTTAAGGATTTGGAAGAGTGCTTCACTGATTTACCTCTCAAAGGCTGGGGGCTTTGATTTAGGGTTCAATACGTTATGGGTATTGGAGATTTTAAGCTAAAGATTGGATGAAGCCAACGATTTTCAATCATTTTTCCGAATGAAGATTATTAAGTGAAGCGATTAGGGTATTTTGTCTGAGAGAGTAGGCTAGAAGAGTTGAAAATGAGAGAATAAGGGTATTAAGAAATTTTGTGAAATTTTGGATTGGTGGGTATTAGGTGTTATTTTCCCAGTTAATAATTGGGTATACATAAAAAATATTGTTTGGTCCCTACATGAATGAAAAGTGACAAAGTCAACCCCAAATAATGTAGTTTTGACCCCTAAACAATACAAATGAGACAAAATCAACCTCATATCATATTGGTAGGAATTATATTTTCTTTCCCGGTAAATATTTAGTTTTATGGTAATACTTTTAAATTGTTATTGTATTTTGATTATACGGTAACATTATAAAAATACTATTATATTATTAGGTTTATTGTAACACTTTAAGAATGCTATTATAGATATATATTAATAACATTTAAAAAAAAAAAAGTTATCATTAATATAAAATGTATTATAAAAAGTTAAAGTGTTACATATAAAAATTGTTATCATAACATTTTAACATTAAGTGTTACCGTAGATAGCCTACAGTATCAACTTAAAGAAAAGTGTTACCGTCCAATGTTACTGTAGATAATTTTTGTTATAGTGATTCTACACTCAAATTCAACACAATAATCCCCTCAATTATCGCAAAATTTTGCGTGGTTATTTAACCTTCAATACAAATTCCTTGACAATTAAGTTAATATTAGGGATTTACAAATCACCATCCTCGTCTTTGTCATCATAAGATTCATAACCAAATTTGTGGGTTTTTTTTTTTCTTTTTCACTCTAAGTGCACGACCGTGTCCAATTCCCAAATACCCTTTTGGCAAAAGCTAAATCTAGAAACTATTAGAACCAGTGTACATGTTTGACAATAATTAATTTAGATTTTAGATTGACAAAAAGGTTTTTAAGTATCTTGATCTGCATCTTCAAGCTCATGTCATGCTTATTTAGTAATATGATTTTAATTAAGGATATTTTTTGACATTCTTTTTCTTTTTATGGAGAAATATCCTTTGTGTTGGTTTGAATTTATAGGACACATTTTAATTAGTTAATTATATATAAAATAAATCTAAAACAGTTTCCAAAAACATCATTACAAGATTTTAAAAACATAATTTGTTACTTGACAATGACATTTTGTTAAAAAAAAAATTCAAATGCAAGCTTACAAAAGCAGATTATTGAGCTCGTGCGTTAGAGAATTGGTTTACAATTAGAAAAGCTAAAGTTTAGGCGAATTCAATGCTCATGCTCATATGTGTACTATTAAAAAGAAGTCACAGGCTGGGAAAAGCTAAAGTTTAGGCGAACTCAGTAATTGGAAGATAGAAGTATCTATCACAAGCTGGAAAAGAAACTCTACTTAAGGCTGTTGTTCAAGTTCTTCCAACATATAGCATGGGTGTTTTTAAAATCCCAAAAACCATCTTACAAGAGCTGAATAGATTGACTAAAAATTACTGGTGGGGCCAAAAGAATGATGAAAGCAGGATTCACTGGTGTTCATGGGATAAAATGAAGCTGTCCAAGTCCAATGGTGGCTTAGGCTTCAGAGATTTAGAACTCTTTAACTTGGCTATGCTTGCCAAGCAGAGTTGGAGACTTCTTCATTATCCTAATTCATTTGCTGCAAGAGTTTTATCTGCTAAATACTATCCTGAAGGTTATTTCTTAGAAGCTAAAGTTAAAAGAACATCATCCTTTATTTGGAGAAGAGTCATGGCAACAAGGCCAGTTTTGGAATCTGGCTTAATGTGGCGCATTGGTGATGGTTCCAAGGCCCGGATTTGGCAAGACAAATGGCTTCCTTCTCCATCTTCATTTAAGATTCAAAGTCAATGCCTTGGTATGGACTCGGAGGCTAAGGTGGCTACTCTCATAGATCCCCAATCAAAATCCTGGAAGTTGGATCTGCTCAAAGACTTGTTCTCTGAATCAGATGTTAACACCATCTGTCAAATTCCCATCAGTGTCTTCAATAAACCAGATAAACTTGTGTGGAGATGCTCTCAAAATGGTCTATTCTCGGTAAGGAGTGCATATCACCTACAAGTGGAGTCTCAACTCTCATCCCGAGGCCAATCCTCTTCTGCAGCCAATGAGAATAAAAAGTGGAAGAAGTTATGGAAGCTTCCCATCACTAATGCAGAGAAGCTATTTTTGTGGAAAGCTTGCCAAGACATTCTACCTACCAAGTGTAACCTTGTCAAGAAAAGGGTGATTGAGGATCCTTTTTGCCCCTTCTGTTGCTCAGAAGAAGAAGATGTCTTGCATGCTTTATGGGGCTACACTGCTGCCACGGATATTTGGTCAAGTTGTTCTCTAACCTTCCAAAAGATGAATGACAATTTCATTGACTTCAGAGAGCTAGTTATGTTTTTTCTATCCGAATTAGAGGAAAAGCATTTAGCTAAATTTGGAGTGGTGGTCTCAAAAATCTGGCAAAGAAGGAATGAACTTACTTTCAAACAACATCTCTCTACTCCATCCCAGATCATTCACCATGCAACTCAAGAACTGGACATGTTAAACCCCTTGCACCAATTGAGGACCTCTCCTAATGCTCATCCTCAGATTCGTGATCGCAGCTCACCAAGATGGCAGCCACCACCTGAAGGTATCTACAAGATAAACTGGGATGCAAGTGTGAGAAAAGAAGACTGCACAATTGGTGTTGGAATTGCAATTCAGGATTGGCAAGGCAGGTTTATGGCAACTATGAGAATGAAGAAACCCATGTTCCCAGATGCATACTTGGCTGATCTTTCACAGCTCTTCAAGCAGTCATTCTAGCAGCAGATATTGGTATTAACCAAATTATCCTGGAAGGGGACGTACTTCAAGTAGTCAATGATCTCCTTAGGGATGAAGAGAATTGGGGCCAAGTTGGTCTAATCTCTATGGATACTAAAGCGGTTTCTAGGAATTTTCATACTTTTTTGGTTCATCATGTTAATAAAGCATCCAATGTGATTGCTCATACTCTAGCTAAAGATGCTCTAACCATAGATGATGTATTGGTAGAGCTTGAAGATGTTCCAAATTATATTGGATCCTTAGTCGATCCTATTGAATGAATATAAAGCTCTTTTGATTTCAAAAAATAAAAATAAAAGAAGTCACAATTCAACTCCATGGACCCACCTTTATGCGATGTTATTCACCCTCACCATATCAAATTCCTTTGACAATAATAACTAACTTATTAATAATAAAACTATATATTAAAATAATATACAGATGTTTAAAAAGAAAAACTCAAATCATGATTATATAAACCACACACATATTAATTTTTAAATATGAAATTTGCTATATTTACAATATTTAAAATTTTAAATAATATATCCTCTTCTGGTTATGAGCTCAAAACTTTGTTTCTAATAGAGTTACAGACAAAACTATTATGCTTCTGTAGCTTCTCTCTCATTTCTCTTCATTTTAACACCCTCTTTATATACTTTCCTTTCTCTAAAACTTTTCATACTCTGTTTTTCAACTATAGTCTCATTTCGTTTTATCTTTAAAACTTTTGTTATGGCGCTTTTAGGTAGACGCCAACCGTAGCTTTTATTGCTTTTCGATCAACTGAATTTCTTTTGAAGAAGCTATGAATTTGGTGTACATGTATTCATTTTAGATTTATTCATTAATTTTAGTATTAAATTATGTCATACATATTTTGTGCATATGTCGTGTTAATATCATCAATAATGCTACCTTACTCACCATTCTTACTACTTTCTCTTACTCACTCATGTTAATCTCTCTATTTACTCATTTCTCTCTCTTCTTACACCCACCTACCACATTAGTGAGTAAGAGAAAATGAGTAAAAGGGTGAGTAAGAGTAGCATTACTCTAATATCATATTGTTATAAAAAGAGTAAGGCTAGGCATACATTACTCCCTTACATCACTCTCACACATCATGACATGGCAAAGAATATATTCTTCCTCCATGTGTAATACCCCGTGTTTTATAGGATTTTATTAACGTTTATTTTGTTGATTTTTGGGGGGTAAAATGTAAGTTTTTTAATTTTTTATTGGTGGTGAAAACAAAAGAAATGAGAGCTGTTGGGTTTGCAGTAACAAAGGGAAGAAAATGTGGCCCTTTTGGAAGAAAAGCTGACGCAGTGGGGTCATGGTAAGAATAAGAGAATTTCATAGCAACTTCATAATTTCAGAAAATTGCTTGATATAAAATTAGGCTGTTCGTCCAAATGCAGAAGAAGAGAGAAAAACCGAGAAAGAAGAGAGGAGAGGAAGAGAAGAAGGAAAAGAGGAGAAAAAGGGGAAAGAGGAGGAAGATGTCGCCCAAGAGCTTTTAAAGGAGAAATAGTTCAATTTCTCACCATGGGTAAGACATGCATGTGGATTTATGTTTAGTTCACTTTGTCATTTCTTCAATTTTAGGAAATGGGAGGTGAGTGGAATAGTATTGCATAAATTGCATGTTTTTCAAAGACTTCACATTCTATTTGGATGAATTCGGACGTTGATGCATACTGCCTTCCGTTAATAAAACGATGTGTTTGGTTTATGAGGATTTTAAGCAGTGACGGATCTAGAAATTTCCCTTGATGGAGGCAAAATATAAACCAAAAAAAAAAAAAAAAATTAAAACCAATCATAACTACATTTTTTTTTTCATTACAATGAGCTTCAATAAAAAGTTATAAAATACAAAAAAATATCTTCAAAAAACACATTTTTTGTAAAAGTAGAACAATTTTTTTTACAATTGTCCTTGACTAGTTTTCCTATTCTGAAAACGTTGGATAATCATCTCATTGTCAATTATATCAAATATATTTTTCTCAATATAGATGACTAAACAATCATTCATCCATTATCTCCCATTCGATTGCATAATCGATTTTTCACAAGATTCATTATAGAAAAAACCCTTTCAACAGTCGCAGTCACAACTAATAAAACCAATGCAATTTTCACAAGCTTATACACCGACGTATGCAAAATTTCTTTTTTAAACCGAACTAAATTCTTAACCAAATCATCAATTCCTTGTAACTCAGCAAATTTATCACAAGAACGTATGTCAATAATATAAATCTCAATCTGGTTCTCAAGTATTATCAACTCAAGTGAAAAATCAAATAGATAAAACTGACCAAACTCATTTCCTTTTCCTTTGCTTCTTCTTTCTTTCTTTTTTATGGGTTTTTCTCTATTTTTCTTTATTTTTGACAAACAACCCAATTTATATATAAAACAACTTCTTTGAATTATGAAACTGCTTCAAAATTCTCTTATTCTCACCATAATCTTGCCAATTAGCTTTCTGATGTAAAAATGCTCAAATTTCTCCCCTTAGTTAAATGCAAACCCAACAGTTCTTATTCATTTCATTTTCACTCTTAATAAAACTTTTAAAAACTAACATATCCTCTTACATAAAAATAAAAATCACAAAAAATATGAAATATATATATTTGGATTAAAAATAGTGTGTTACAAAAATAAAATCTAAACTAACTCATGGGGACTGTTCCCAAAATTTCATAATTCTATAAGTGTAAAATTTAAATAAATATAAGATATGGATTTTTTTTCAAAAGTTGAGTGGGGACTCTAGTCCCCACAAGTCATTAATTGGATCCGCCGCTGATTTTAAGTTATGTGTAGACATGCAAGTGTTCTTAGCGTTAAAGTACGTTGGGAGTATTTTATTTACCTTTTTCCTTGATTGATATGTGAATTATAAGTTGCGGGTTTAATTGGAATTTGGGTTGTATATTCGGCTTACTTATGGCAGTGCACCATCATAGAAATTTTTGAAAATCGAGTGGCATGATTTGTGTTATTAATATGTTTAAATGATTTCTTTTTTAAACATCTGGTGTTGGTGAACAAAGATATTAAGGGTATTGTGTAATGAGTTTGATTGATGTTGTGGCTTGGTTAATTTGATTGGTCTATTGGGCTGGTTTGTAACTAAATGGTGTAGATTGAATTGAAAGGTTGTGGCTTAGTTAATAAGTGGACTTGATTAGCAGCTTAAAAATGGGTTACATCTGGCTAAATGCTGAATGAAATTTGAATGTTTTGTTAAGCCTTGTGAGGTGTTGTCGGCTGAAAATTTTGGCTAATAATGGGCATGAGTTTGCCGGTGAGTGAGTGGAGTACTTTTATCTTGCAAAAAAAAAAAAAAAATTCAAATTCATGCATCATAAATTCATGTTTGAATGGGATTACTTTGATTAGAAGCTTAAAAATGGGTTATATGATGCATGCAATTATGGCTTCGATTTCATGTGTTTATGAATTTTATGTCAGCCGAAATTATACATGTAATGGTAGCTAGTTAAATGCATTTATTGGTTGCATTTTTGGCTGATTAAAATGTTATAAAATAATCAATTATTATATTAGTAACCGCAAATAATAAATCTATTGAATATAAAAATAATAGAATTAAATGTCAATTAAATAAAATGACAATACAATAAAATTAATAATACCAATAATGTGATCACTTGTAGGAAATCCTTCAGAATGACAAAAAAAAAAAAATATGAAGAATACAACCTTAGGATAAATGTTGAGGCCTATGTAATACACAGTTTCCTTAAAACAGATTCGCCTCCTTCACTTAGGTACACAAGGATTTGAGCAGTGTCTATTTCCCTGAATATAATGACATATGAATAGCAAGAGAAGCACCACTCTTTTATTATAACGAACTGAATTAAGTTTTAACTCTAACAAATGAAAACCTTAAAAACTAGAGAGAAAATGAGAGATTGAAATTTTTTTTGGTGTGTCTAAAATGAGAGGAATAACGGTTTTTTATACTACTCAAGGTGAGACAAAACATTGAATTCCACCATTATTTTCCACATTTTCACTTTCCAATTCTCAAAACCTCCTCCATCAATCCACTAACCTTTCATTTTTCAAATTCTCAACTTTCATCACCACTTTAATTCCACTTATTTCATTTAATTTATTAAAATATTTCAATATATAACACGAATTGGAGGTTTGAATTACATGGTTCTGGACTGTATTTTTTGCCAAATTATGCAAGTAAAGGTGGCTGGGATTTTATACATATATTTATAAACTTTTTGGCTTGACTTGAAATTAAACTGGAAACTTGTAGATCCGATTATTTGGATGGTGTATTGAGTTATGCAAGTGAGGTTTTATTAATATATAGGATGTTGGAATTGGGTGGTGTGAACTACATGTTTGCAAGCTTTCGGCTGTATTGTTTTGAAAGAATTGTAGTTGGGTTATAGTATTAGGTATGGATGAATATAGTATTTGGGTCTTGAAGTTTTATTGGGTTTTATTAAGGGATTGAGTGGAGATGTTGCATGCTGTGTAGGCATAGGTTTAAAGCCCATATGTAACTAGTGTGGTTGGTATGATGAAATTGAAGTGTAGAAGACCTTATAAAAAGAGATGGATTCGGCCCAAATACAAGAAGTTGTGAGTAATGGTAAATGGGGTTGGCTTTTATTTTGTGTAAAGATATATTAAATGAGAAGTGTTAGTCTTACAAAGATAAATATATAAGGGGCATACAAAGACAACCCTCACCCTTGATCTTCATGATTTTTCTCTCTCTCTCTCTCTTTCTCTTTTTTCCTTTTTTCTTTGTTTTTTTCTTCATTTTGTAACGTTCTTTGTATAAGTCTTTGTAAGGATAACATTTTTCATATTAAATTAGTTTGGGATTTAATTGTTGTAGTGGGCCGGCTTATTATTGTTCTTAAGGCTCAGTATTGTTTGGGCTGTTGGCTTTTATTAATTGGTGGGCTGGGTCATTAAGGAGCTGAAGTTGTTTTTTCTCTTTGGGCTTGCTGTAATTGGACTCTAGATATTGCCTAGTCATGTGTTTGGAATATTGGATTTTTATAATTAATTGGTGGGCTTGATTTGCTTTGGTGGGCATGAGGCCCAGATTACATTGTTTGGACTGGGGCTTGATTTTGAATTGGTGGGTTGGCCTATTAACAATAAGGCCAGCTTAAATTGGTTAAGTAATTGGGTTTTATATTACCTGGAATTGTTTATATTCAGTGGGCTGGGTTGTTAATATTGATGAGGCCCTTGTTACCTTGTTTTGGGTACCGCGTTTGATTGATATTGGTGGGGAGAATATTAGAATAGTAGGAGAAGGTGTGGATTGCAGGGGCAGATTGTCATTTCTACAAGTACTGAAGCACAGGCAGGGGGTTATTATAAGGATTTAGATTATGCAGGGGTTTAGCTATAAATATTTAAAAGTATAGGGGTCTATGAAGAGTCCAAAGGTTCAGGGGTTGACTGTAATAATTTAAAAGTTGGGACTATATTGAAATGGATGAATAATATAGGGGTAAATGGTGATTCTACATGATTATTGGTTATGATGTTTCAAGGAACACATGTTTTTGCATGCCGTTTCAAATGAGAGCAAGTATTTTATGATATTATTACTTATATATATCTGCATGCAAAAATGCATAATTCATGATGTGTTGGGCATTCGGATGCATTGTGTGATGATGTGTTTTATTCATGGGATTGGCGACCGCCTTTTATAGTACCCAATGCCCATCCCCCTCTAGATATCAACTGACATTTTATATTTATCCTCATACGTGCATTAAGATGGTCAATCCTACCAAATGATTGTGATATCCTATTGGGAGAGGACGGACGCCTGATGAGCTCTAACTCTCCAAGCAGGATTACACCAGGCAATTATTGGCCGATGTGGGATTTTGACGCCCCGAGGTTTGACCATGGGCAGGATTATATTTGATACCATATCATAACACCCCAAGGGTAGACTATAAGTCAAGTATGGTTATTTAGTGATGACTATATCATCCCGATGGTAGACTGTGGGTGGTGTAGCTACTTGTCTGTATTTTGGACTGACACGTGAGTATGACTTAGGTCCCTGAGTACTGGTATGGTGGTGGTGATTGTTTTGGGTTTATATGACCTTGGTATGTGGTTCCATAACATCCGAAAATATCATATGGTGATTATTGCTTACTTGTGAGTGGTTATGGTGTTATATGAGATGCAAACATATTTTTAATTGCGTGTTTTGAAAGTGAAAAACTATTTTCATATAAAATGTATTATCCACTCATTGGCTTTCAAGCTCACTGTTTTATGTTTTTCTTTCCCACCCCCCAGATTATAGGCCGAGTTCATGCGGAGCACACTCTACACTCTAGGTTGGCCATTGACGCATGATCATTAGCATAATTTGTAAAATTGTAGTGCACTTTGGTACTATGTTTTTTGTATTCGGATTTTGTAACCCCTGTTTTCAGAACATTAATTTTATGTACTTCCGCTATCAAAACTTTCATTTGAGACATTTAGCTATTCTACTTTTCATTTATGTTGAAAAATAACGTGAAGCCAAAACGAGGTCGTTTCATTTAAGTCCATTGGTGTAATTCTAGCCGTCAGATCAAGACAGATCCAAGGGGTGATATTTACTAATGCGGGCATATATAAAGAAAGCAACAGTGATGAGAAAGATGAACGTGTTTTTGTTAATCAAAATTAGGGTTCGTGAGAGAGAAAAGGAGAGAAACTAGGGTTGAGTATTTGCTGGGTCTTTCTGGGTATAATCTGGGTAAATTGTAAGAGAGGGTTGCGTTTCCTTCTTGAGGCTGGTGTTTGTCCTCTGTTTTCTTGCAGATTCTTAAGAGATTCTTGAGCGAATAGGCCTTGGTTGAGGGTTGATCTGTTTTGGCAGATTTGTATGGTTGTCTTCTTGTAATCGTTGGATATTCTTTTAGTGTTGTGAGTGTCCGTATTTTAGAGCTCAACGTGGATGTAGTCTATCCAAGATTGGATAGACAAACCATGGTAAATTCGTGCCTTGATTTTGTGTGTGTGTGGTTCTTTGATCTTGAATCTTGTTTGTGTTTGTTTGTGTTGCGAATTTGCTTATTAGGCTTGGGTTATAACAGTGGTATCAGAGCTAAAGTTCTTAGGGGAATTAGGTTTAGAAATCGTTTGGTTTTTTTTTGACGAATTCGAAAATTAGGGTTTGTCAGATTTGGGGGTTTTTCGATTTCAAGATTCCTAGATCATTAGGACTTCGGATCTTGCTGAGTCTTGGGGTTAATTTATGATATTATGTTACAAACACAAGGGATCAACGAAATTCGTACAAAATCAAAAATTAGGGTTTTGTTAAGATTTGGGGGTTTTTCGGATTAAAGGCTTATAGGGCTTTAGGGTTTCGAATCGTCCTTGAATCTGGTCGAATTGGTTAGTCTGAGTCACAAACACGAGTCAGGGGAGAAATCTTGGTATTGTCTAAGGGCTGTAGTAGTCTTATCACTTTTGTCTTGTTTGTGTCTAGCCTTGTTTGATACAGTTTAAGGGTATTTAAGTTGGAACACCAGTAACTGCCTGGCAGTACTTGGCAACTTCTGGTATAACAACACCATGTACTCCTTAGACTGTTCTGCCCAGTTATTACAATACAATGAGCACTACTCGTATGGAGATCTCTCAATACGATGGGAAGATCGATTTTAATACATGGAAAAAGAAGATGAAAGCCCTTCTTTCACATAATAAGTGAGGGCTTGCTCTGGAAAAAGATACCACCAAGTGGTCTGAAGAGAAACTGGAAAAAAAGGCTGAAGTGGATGAGGAGGCCTACAATCTAATCATAATGAATCTGTCCGATGCAGTCCTGCGAAAGGTAGATGGCATGGAAACACCGCTCACACTTTGGGGTAAACTCGAATCCCTTTATTCCTTACAGTCTGCATCAAACTTAGCATTTCTTAAAGGAGCTTTATTTTCTTATAAAATGGATGTTACTAAGTCTGTAGAAGAAAACCTTGATGAGTTTCTTAAGATGACATTAGTATTGAAAGGTACAGATCAGAAGTTAGGAGATTCCAGTTTGGCGATGATATTGTTAAATTCATTGCCTGATGAGTACTTAGTGGTGAAAAATGCTTTACAATACACTGAGACAGTTCCCAGTGTTGACCTGATTATAGCTGGCTTGAAATCTAGGGAATTGGAGTTGAAAATACAGAAAAGGAATGGGAATAACTTGTTTGTCAAAAGTAGGGCAGATCCTGGACAATTAGGAAGGGATAGTAATAAGAATTTCTAGCAACACATAAACCCTAAGGCTAAGAAAAAAGGGAAGAATAACAAGTCTAAGGGAGAAACCAAGAAGTGTTTTCACTGTAATAAACCAGGCCACCTTAAGAAGAACTGCTATGATTGGATAAAGAAACAAAAACAGCACAATACAGAGAGTAATTTAGCTAGCACTAGCACTGGCATTGAAATTTCAAAAGCCCTCACTGTCTCAAATCAAGCTAACAGTAAGGAATCGGTGCTAGATTTGGGATGCACTTTTCATATAAGTCCAAACATCCAATGGTTTCGGAACTTTAGGAAAGGAGAGTTAGAAACTGTCTTCATGGGTAATAATCATTCCTGTAAGGTTCAAGGTATAGGAAACATAACCATTAGGTTAAATAATGGTAAAATCATAATGTTAACTAGAGTAAGGTATATACCTGACCTTAAAAGAAACTTGATTTCCTTAGGAACTTTGGATGAAGCTGGATGTAGTTATAAGGCAGAAAAAGGGTCCATAGTTGTGTATAAGAATAATGAAATTTTGCTTGAAGGGGTCAAACAAAATGGGTTGTACATTCTGTGTGGTCAACATTGTGCATTCACTGTAAATTCTGCTTTATCATCTACTAATCTGACTGTTGCAGAGAAATGGCATTTGAGACTTGGCCACATAGGCCAAAAAGGTATGATAGTGTTAAGCCAACAAGGCTATTTTGGTAAGGAATCCATATCTAAATTAACTTTCTGTGAAGTTTGTGTGTTGGGAAAACAGCACAGAATGAGTTTCCAAAAGGGAACTCATCTGGCTGAAAAAGGGTTGGATTATGTACATGTAGATCTTTGGGGTCTTGAAAAGGTTAGAACACATGGAGGGAATTGCTATTTCCTCTCCATTGTAGATGATTATAGCAGAAAGGTATTGGTGTACCTGCTTAGGTCCAAAGATGAAGCCTTAACCAAGTTTAAAGGCTAGAAAAACTTGGTTGAAAACCAAGTTAATAGGAAGGTGAAAACCTTTAGGACAGACAATGGCTTGGAATTCTGTAATCAGGAGTTTGACTCTTATTGTGTAGAAGATGGAATTTTGAGACATAGGACAATCAGGGGAACCCCTCAACAGAATGGGGTTGCTGAGAGAATGAATAGAACCCTTCTAGAGAGGGTTAGATGTCTATTATTCACAGTTGGTCTACCAAAAACCTTTTGGGGGGAAGCACTAGGTACAACAGCTTATCTTATAAATAGGAGCCCTTATAGCTCAATAGACTTTAAGTGCCCTGAAGAAAAATGGTCTGAAAGGAGACCATCTCTTGAACACCTAAGAGTCTTTGGATGTGCTGCATATGCACATACCAGAGATGGAAAGTTAGAGCTAAGATCTCTTAAGTGTGTTTTTTTGGGATATCAAGAGGGAACTAAGGGTTGTTGGCTGTGGGAAAGGGCTGCCCCAGGGGTTAGGGTAATTGTTAGTAGGGATGTGATTTTCAATGAAACAGTTTTTCCTTGCAAATCTGGTACTAACAGTGTAGGTAGCTCACAAGAAGAGTCTAAAACTTCTGGACAAACTGGGACAACTCAGTTTGAGTGGAGCCTGAAACTAACCCTGATCAATACATCCAAACAGATGAGACTGATCCATTTGAAGATCAACCACAACATAATCAAGAGCAGGAGGGTGAAGATCACCCTACTGACAATGCTGAAGTGGATCAGCGTGGTAATCTGGCCTAATATCAGTTATCCAGGGACAGAGTCAGAAGGGAGATCAGACCTTCTGCAAGGTACAACTATGCTGACTTGATCTATATAGCACTCCTAGCTGGTTCAGAGATACATCGATCAAAACCCAATACTTATGATGAGGCAATGAGTTCAAGGGATAGAAAAGAATGGTTGGCTGCTATGGAGGAAGAGATGGAGTCATTGCACTCAAACAAAACCTGGACACTGGTTCCAAAGCCAAAGAATCAGAAGTTGGTGGAGTGCAGATGGTTATACAAACTGAAAGAATGGATAAATGAATCTGACCCACCAAGATTCAAAGCAAGGTTAGTGGCTAAGGGCTACACTCAAAGAGCATGTATTGATTTCACTGAAATATTTTCTCCAGTAGTTAAATTTAAAACTATTAGAATCATGCTAGCAATTGTTGTTCAACATGACTTAGAGATAGAACAACTGGATGTTAAAACTGCTTTCTTGCATGGTGAGTTGGATGAGAAAATATTCATGAGTCAACCTGTAGGTTTTAAGGATAAAAAATTGTCTGATTATGTATGCTTACTGAATAAATCTCTGTATGGACTTAAACAGTCCCCTAGACAGTGGTACAAGAGGTTTGATGCATTCATAATAGGAAATGGATTCACTAGAAGCATGTATGATAACTGTTTCTATTTTGTCTGTATGAATAACATGACAATCTATCTTTTGCTATATGTAGATGACATGTTAATAATTAGCAAGTCCATGTCTCAGATTAATGCTTTAAAGGCCAAATTGAATACTGAATTTGATATGAAGGACTTAGGGAAGGCAAAGAAAATACTAGGAATGATGATTGATAGAGATAGAAGTGCAAATACTCTTAAACTTCATCAATCCTCATACTTACAGAAACTGGTCTTAAAATTTGGTATGAATAAATCCAAAGCAGTGACAATGCCCTTAGCAAACCACTTCATACTTAGCAAGTCATAATCCCCAAAAACAGATTCAGATAGACTGGAAATGGAGAATGTCCCTTATTCTAATGCCATAGGTTCTGTAATGTATTCCATGATATCCACCAGACCTGATTTAGCATATGCAATATCACTATTAAGCAGGTTTATGTCAAATCCTGGAAATGAATATTGGAATGTTTTAAAATGGTTGATGAGATACATTAATGGTACTGTTCAAGTTGGTTTAATTTTCTGTAAAAGATATGCATCACTGGATCTGGTTGGGTATACAGATGTAGATTTTGCAGGTGATAGAGACTTTAGGAAGTCCACAACTGCTTATTACTTTACACTGGGAGGCAACTGTGTTAGTTGGAAAGCACAGTTGCAACCTCTGGTTGCACTATCCACTACTGAAACAAAGTACGTAGCAGTTTCAGATGCATTCAAGGAAGCAACATGGTTGCAAGGGATTCTGAAAGAAGCTGATCTGTTGGATGGCACAGCAATAGTTTACTCTGACAGTCAAAGTGCCATCCATTTGAGTAAGAACCCAGTGTATCACGAACGAACAAAATATGTGGATGTCAGGCATCACTTCGTCAGAGACCTGATGGCAAAGGGAGAAATTAATCTTTTGAAGGTGCCTACTGAAGATAATCCAGCAGACATGGGAACCAAAGTGGTGACCACAGCCAAGTTCAAGCACTGCTTGAACTTGCTTCACATCAGATAAACACTTTCCTTCAGAGCTGAGATGAAATATGGGATAGCTTACTGCACTAAAAAGGAGTCCAACAAATGGAAGGAAGAAAGTTGGCTTCAAGGTGGAGACCGAAAAATAATGTGAAGCCAAAACGAGGTCGTTTCATTTAAGTCCATTGGTGTAATTCTAGCCGTCAGATCAAGACAGATCCAAGGGCTGATATTTACTAATGTGAGCATATATAAAGAAAGCAAAAGTGATGAGAAAGATGAACGTGTTTTTGTTAATCAAAATTAGGGTTTGTGAGAAAGAAAATGAGAGAAACTAGGGTTGAGTATTTGCTGGGTCTTTCTGGATATAATCTAGGTAGATTGTAAGAGAGGGTTGCGTTTCCTTCTTGAGGCTGGTGTTTGTCCTCTGTTTTCTTGCAGATTCTTGAGAGATTCTTGCGCGAATAGGCCTTGGTTGAGGGTTGATCTGTTTTGGCAGATTTGTATGGTTGTCTTCTTGTAATCGTTGGATATTCTTTTAGTGTTGTGAGTGTCTGTATTTCAGAGCTCAATGTGGATGTAGTCTATCGAAGATTGGATAGACGAACCACGGTAAATTCGTGCCTTGATTTTGTGTGTGTGTGGTTCTTTGATCTTGAATCTTGTTTGTGTTGCAAATTTGCTTATTAGGCTTGGGTTATAACATATGTCTATAAATGGATTTGTTTTTACGAAATGTTTTCAAAATATTCACCCTCCTCTCAGAATCCTGAGTCTCCTAGAGCGCCTGAATCTGATGGGATAGGGATACCCAGGAGGATGCGTGTCTGTGTGACACCACGGGCTGTTTGCAACAAAGGTTGCCTTGCATTAAAAAGAAAACAATGAAAGGTTGAACAAATTGTTTGTAAAGTGATGAAAAATGTTGAAGATACAAATTTAATAATTATCAATTTTGCTGACTATTTTCTTATTTTTATTCTATTTAATGATAAATAACACGACTTGTGTTATATATTTGCAGGATTGCTGGATACCCAATCATGTGGGATTTCGTGTTGTAGTATTTGCCGTTTATGGGAGAGTGCTGCTTCTTTTTTTTTTTTTTTAACAAGTTATGCAGATTTCATGTTTCTGCAGTGCTCTAGTTTTGTAGTTTGATCTTGTTTGCGACTTCTTTGCAACTTGTACAGCAGTGTGCTGTTTTTTTTTTCATCTACAGTTTGGGTCAGGGGCTAGAAGCTGAATTTTTGAGATGTTCCCAAGAGCGTTTTTTGCTGGATGTGTAGAGCTGCTGTTTTATGGACAACTTCCTAGGGTCTAGAGTATAGCAGTTCTTTACGTTGTTCTATTGTTGTGTATAAAGGTTGTATATTCTTTTTTGCTCTTGGTTCTTTTTGTGTAGCTTTGTCCCTTGGGCTTGTCCAAGGGTCTTGGTTCTTGGTTCTTTTACTTGTTATGGATTGTGAAAGAGCATTTTGTTATAATTTTTGTCAAATTGCTAGTTTTTGCATTGCTTGAAGGTTCTGGGAATGTGCTGCATTTTTTGCAGTTTGTGCAGATCTATTTGTTTTTTTTCTGTAGTTGACTCGTTGTGTGGTTTCTGCAGTGTTGTGTTTGTGGGAATGATGTTGGGGCTTGTTGGAGTTTTAGCAGCTGAATCCTGCATTTTTTTTGTGCTTGTAGGGAAGTCTGGCACTGGACATTGTGGGAAGAATGCATATTTTTCTGGAGCTGCAGTTTTTAGGCAGATGTCAGGAGATTTTTGCCCAACAGAAAAATGCTCTTTTTTGGAACGGCAGCAGCATTAGTTTGCTGGAGTGTTGCCAGAGGAACGAAAAATGCTTGAAAAGGAACAATCTTCAGGCATGTACTCATCATACTTCATGTCAAGGATCCTCGGTGTCCCAGTGAAGTTAGTCCATCCCACCATCTCTCTTACCTAATTGTCTTTTCAATACCTTGATTGTCCTCCTAATTGTTTTATGAAACGTCCCTTCTTTTGTAACTATACATACAAACTTTTGTTGGGATCTCAATTCAAGCCAAGTGACACATACCATGTGGAAATTCCGATGAATTTTCCTCCATTGGTGAGCAACCAACGATAAAGAAAGTCGGGACTTTAGGGCCAAGTAATCTCGCTGGTTGCTTTATAATGCTCGTGGTTTACCCACTCATGGCTTGCATTGCCCTTGCGAGGATCGGCATTACCCAAAAAAAAAAAAAAAAAGGATGTAACAAATTATTAATTAATTACACCTTAGTTTTTGCAAATGCATAGTAATTATATATAATTTTACGTAAAACAAATTTTAACTCAACCTTTTCAGCTCAGGTGACTTTCTTAGCTTCTTAATTATGTCGGAATCTAATGTGTCAATGCATTAATAAATTAGCTTAGAAAGTTAATCTTGGGCAATAAATTAAACTTTTATTAGATTAAAGAGAAAAAAGAACATTATATAGTGTTTTTTTTTTTTTTTTTTTGGCTCAAATGCTTCATAAAAAATATCTTTTTTAGTAATATAAACGGACTAACAATATTTAAAAAACACTTTATAATTAGCACATTATTTCAATGTATTTTCATCTGAATACGCCTTGTACAAAAGTTTTCTCATATATATCAATTCACTTACGGAAGTACAGAACAACATATTCAATTTCAATGAGCTCATCCATATTGGTCAGTTAATTAAGCAAGCACTTTTTACTATTGTTGTTATACTACATAATATCTTGTCTACTGGACTGCACCTAAGTTTGGCTGAAAGGAGATTACAGACACCACAAACACAATGGCAATGCTAAATGTTTTCGATAATGCTCGGCATTAGGACTTGTCATTTCGATTAAACTTGATTATGTAACTCATCACCGAAAGTTATTTGATGAAGCACTTTTTGTTGTACATCCTAGTTGAGAAATCACAGCTTGTGGATATACGACTTTCTCTTATTCAGCCAGACTATTTGGTCATCGAAGAAGAGCAGTGATAGGTCAGCAATCAAGCAAAATTCTCCTGAATTTCCATACTGAGTATTTGTAACTTGGCCTGAATGACCAATTGAGAGGTAATTGATCCGGGCAATGAAAGAAGGGACATTTTGAAGATAGAATCCAATTGGTGGAACGAATAATACAATTCCACAGCATTATTTGATGTAATTATTCGTTATAGCAAGTGGATTTTATATTCAAAATGACCCTCGTTTTATTATCCAGATCAAATACCTCTCAATTGGTAACCAAACATAGGGGTCTCAATTCAGGCTAGGTAACAAATACACCTATATGAAATTCACGAGACTTTTGCTAGATTGATGACCTACCAACTATAACGAAAGCGCGAGGCTTGATGTGCAAATTATCTCAATGGATGCTTAGTTCTTAATGGTCGGCGTGACAAGAAAATAATATTTAGGGGGAGACACTCTTGTCCAGGTGATAGTGTGAATACTGAAAGGAAGGAAATCGGTGGTCAGGTGGGAATGAATTTAGGGGTGTTCGGTTCCGTGTACCCTGTACTTTTTGAAGGAACCGAAACCAACGGTTCCTTGAAATTTGGAACCAGAATCAGAACCGACGGTTCTGGTTCCTAGGTACCTAAAACCAAAACCTGTAACAACGGTTCCAGTTTCGGTTCTGGGTACCCTATAAAATTCATGACCCCCCCAAAGTTTTTAAAATGGCAAAAAAACCCTTAAAACTTACAAATACCCCTCATCTGGCACTTGTTAACAAAAATAAAATTACAAATTATAAATTACAAATTACAAATTACAAACTCCATTACTTTGTAAAGATAGATTCTCAAAAGTCAAACTAACTTACTTTAAATGTTATGAAATATAAATATAAATGTAATCACATTATTTTTTCTACAAAAGTTTTTATTAACCCCCCTAATCTTTAATTTTATTTTATATTAGTCTCGGTTCTTGGTTCCTAGTTCCGGTTTCAATTCCGGTTCCTAACTATAGAAACCGGAACCGCACAGTAACGGTTCCAAAAATTTGGAACCGGAACCTACCCATTGACGATTGGTTCTGTGTAGAAACCGGAACCAAACCCAGGGTACCCGCTGGTTCCGGTTCCAACCAGTTCTTTGAACACCCCTAGGAATGATGTAGCGATCGGGAAAGTGAATATATATATACACAGTATTAGCTATATTTATATCTTAATTATACAATAGAACCTCTCTATAGTCATAATATTGAGACTAATTAAATTTATTACTATAAGGATGTTATAATTTAACAGAGGTGTAGTTATAAAAATTATTGTTTTGATTTCTTATTTTATAATTCATGTTTTAGTAGTATTAGGATTTTAATTTATTGTTTTAGTTGCATTAGGATAGCACGAAAATTGATATAAAAAGTCACTGCAAAATTGAGTTATCAGATTCAACAACTTCGCTACACTAATCAAATGGATATTA
Source organism: Pistacia vera (assembly GCF_008641045.1). Lineage (NCBI taxonomy): Eukaryota > Viridiplantae > Streptophyta > Magnoliopsida > Sapindales > Anacardiaceae > Pistacia > Pistacia vera. The sequence goes on from NW_022196305.1 coordinate 568,158, forward strand.
ATATCTTCCTCAATAATCTAAATGAACAACTAGTCATGTATGTTTTAACTGAAAAAGAAATCATTACTAGAATTAAACAAGAAGATCAAGGAAATAATCTTGAGGATGATAGTACGGAAATACCAAAAAATTTATGCTAAGAAACTCTAAACATGCTTGAGAGCTAAAAATATTTTGGCTTCAACAAGAAGGTGTTCATGTTGATAGCTTATTATGTACCCGCAAGATAAAAGATGTGATAATAACTCTAAAGCGTAAATCATTATCTCAAACAACTTTAGATAAATATTTTATTTCATCTTAAACTTTTCATGTAACATAGTATATATTTTTTGTAATATACATATAATTATTACTATGTAGAGACAAGTTCTTTAAAACAGGATCTGGAAAAATTATAACTTATTATAATGTGAAATTTATAGAAAGGTTTTACTTAATTACTTTCTTTTGGGACGAAAAAGTGTTCAACTTTTTCTTATTATTACATAATACAACTTTGGATCTTTGTTTTACATCCAAAGAATGTGCTACTCCGGCTTGTCAAAATGAAAAAATAATGACCAAAAGCATTGGCGTCGCCCGGACTCGAACCGGAGACCTTCAGTGTGTTAGACTGACGTGATAACCAACTACACCACGACACCAGATGGTTACATATTTTTCCTTTAATTTATACGAATGATAACTTAAAGTTTGCAACCACAGACACCGATTACATTCAAATCATACCTAGAATATAGTGTCCGTAGATTTTAAACTAACCTCTGACCTTATGATGGAGACCAAGAGGTGACAGACTTCATTCTATTCTTTTTTTACTCCAATGATTCCAATCCTGAGAGATCTAATTTATTAGATTTAGAGCAACTGCCGAGAAGAATTGTCAGTCAGGCTCAACTTTCCTAACATTTGGGCAAGAAAAGAATTTCTTAGCAAATGTACAATCACTATACAAGCTATGTTGAAGTCTCACATTTTGATTATGGTCACAAATTCTGCCGACCAAAGAATTGGGTCGGTTCAGTCACAAACATATGGGCCGTATGATCTTTCAACTCCCAACCCAATGAAAACCCTCTTAATCTTATCTAGTTGAATTGGACGAAATTTGACAAAATTAAATAAATTAAATGTAGAGAGGATAATGGAATGTTAAAAGCTAGTTACTATTTGGGATCATATTTAGGATAGTTGTGTTGAATTTTACTTTTCCAATTGGTCTAATTAGTGAGGCTAAGACTGCATTGTTTTCACATAGTTAATGCATATGGTCAAGCCATAAATTGATGATAAATAAGAAGCATTTGACTTCGGAAGAATAATTTTGTATTTTTGTTTCTACTGAGAATGAAATTGTTTGAACTAAACATCACTAGATAGTCCGATGGTAAAAAAGCTAAAAGAAATTTTATGAGTTCTTGAGTTCTAGTCTCTCTAAACACTAATAAAGGTGGTCATTGAGATTTTTACCTGATAGTTCTAAGACATCAATGGATTAATTGAGGTACATGCAAACTACGTGGACAACCCCGATTATTAAAAAAAAAAAAAAGTTTGAACTGATATTTATTATTTAATGTTTATTTGATAGGGCTATTATCATGATTAAAATGTTACTTTTACTATATAGTTCAAATAAATAAATAAATAGTTTTAACCTTCATTTAAAAAAAAAAAAAAAATTAGAAAACAAAAACACTTTTCTTATGTGAACACAACTTTTGAAGCAATTAATGTTTATTGGTCCTGCCAAACCTTCCCCCACCAACCACGAAGTGTTGTTTTCGAAAGCCGAAATGATGAAAACATGGAACACAAGAAAAACACAGACCGCCATTGCCAAACCATTGAACCAATCTCTCTGCCATCCCATGTCAAGCTTCAAGTCTTCAGTCATAAGCGGCTAAGTTGAATTACTGCTCTCAATTTGCTTTAAAACGTGCTCAAAATATTGCACTGGTTTCAACTTCAACCCAGTGGCTGAAAATAATGTCTGCTGTGAAATTAATTAATTGTCAGGATGAACGTTCAAACTACTGTATAAAGGAAACCCGGGAATGTCGGAGCCAAACTTTCAACAATTAAAATATACAAATTGGAATCTATTGTTTTAATATTTTGAACTGACTTTTAGTATTCGAAATTGGATTTGAAGACATAATAGTCAAATTTATTTTCAGAATAAAATTTTTGCATGTGGTTTTTATTTTACGAAACAACGAAGAAGACAACAATCTCAGCCTGTTAAACGATTAATGCAGCAGCCATTGGCGATATCTAATAAACCCTTTAATTCTATGTTGGAAATTGAAGTCAAAAGCAAAAAAAGAGAATGCTCGAAACAATTAAACTGTTTGAAATTTGAAACAAAATGAAGTAAGTCGATGATGAGTTTCTTGTATTTGACTTTCTTCACAGTAAAATTGAAGTAAGATTGTTTTAAATAATATTTGTTTATTTCAGAAAATATTAGGCTTTCTTTTTCAATTAATATATTTAGTTGATGCTTATAAACTTTGGCAACATGTCTCGATCACAAAAAAAAAAGAACTTATTGAAACAGTGATTTAAAGGGAGAATCTAAAAAAGCTTGAGGCCAAGAAAAATATGGTGCACTCACCCATATTATTCTTGGAAATTTGTTTGGCATGAAAAGGCCACTCTGAATTATTGCCCACCTCCAAAAAGATAGAAATAAATAATGCAAATAATGATATTATCCATGATGTAAATCCAATCATAATATAAACTGAATGTTATCAAAATAGAAAGTATAAGATCGTATAACTTAATAGTAATATATCCTAATAAAGTATATAGCCTTCTTCTTTTGGTAATAATATAAATATTCTAAAATCCTAAAATACATGTCCATGCGTCACTGATTTGAGCATGCTGATCGACTAAAATTCAAGTTATTTATAATATTCTAATCGGATAACATGATCCATGTGTTCTTTTTCAATTGGGTATCCATCATTTCTCCAAACGGTTTCATCTCATTGGCTAGCAATCTTTGTCACTGCAACAAAGTCGAGTTTCTTTATGACAAATTAGGGCTTCTACGTGTAAGAGTTTGAAGATGGAGATGAAGAATTCAAATGCCAGCTGCAACAAAAGGTAGGTAAAATGAATCTCCAAACTATTTGACAGGTTGTGAATTTTTTACAAAAATTCAAGTGGCTGCCGTACTGCCATCTCAATTTCACTTTTATATGCACGTGTCATAAAACAAATCTTCTCCCTTTTATACTTCAAATAGAAGCATGACAATTTATACGTATTTATACGTTATACATTACACGCCGCCCCCAATATTTTCCTATATATGTACATGAAATTTCAAGCTGTCAATTTGACAATGAGACTTGTATAAAAGTATATTAATTAATAATCCTCAAACCTAATCTTTAGAATTAAGAAAAAAAGGCCAGATGTCACATAATACATGAGACAAATACACATCTACGTGCCCTTTTGACCTACCAAACAATTCAACCATCCCTTCATCAAATTAATAGCACCCTAAATGAACGACACCTGTCCCTCTGTTTTACAGCAAGCCTCCACGTTCACTAAATTCTAAAAAAAAAATATTAGTTTATCGATTTATCTTCTCCTCCTTTGACTAACCCATCATCAGTTTTACCACCATTAAGGTACTAATAATATAATTAAGTTATTAAATATCAATAATTATTTACTAATCATAGAATTTTCTGGACTGTGCATAGAAGTAAACTTGTCAGGTAGCTCGTTCATAGAGAGGTTTTTGAGTGGAAGAAACCCTAATTCCAGATCATCCGAAAAAGAAAAATAAGATTAAAAAAAAAAAAAGAGGAAGAAGAAAGCATATGCTAGCGTGTTAGTAAAATACGCCACCGTTACATGACTTTTTTCTTTATTTCCTTATCACCCGCTGTCTTTTGACAAAATTCCAGCCTAACTCCAGGACACGTGTTCACGTGACAGCACGTGTCAGACATTTGTTGCCGACGTGGCTTAACCCACGCGTGAAAAACGCTAATCATTTCTTTTTTAATTTTCTCAAATTGTTAAAACCTTTTCTTAAAGATTCTAGAAAACTTTGTTATGAAACGACACGTGTCCGATCCACCGAGGTGACTCATTTTTGTCTTTCTTGATGGTTCATGCACCAAAGTGAGTATTACACTTGGATAAGGTCGGCCGCTCGATGTGACCACGTGTCTTATTTTAAACGGTGATAAACTAAGATGGGGTCCATCATGTAACAGTAAGACAAGGACGACCGTACTTATCTCGGTTAATAAAATTTCCTCTATATATAAGACCATAAATCGGAATTAATAAAAAAAAAAAAAAGAGAAAAAGAAAAGAAAATTAATTCATTTCGTCTCTCCCTCCCTCTCTGTCTTAGCTTCTTCCTGTATTTTCCAGAACTCTGTTGGCCGAAAAAGAATGGGTGTACCAGAGACAGACCCGCTTTCTCAATTGAACTTACCGCCGGGTTTTAGGTTTTACCCGACTGATGAGGAGCTTCTTGTTCAGTATCTCTGTCGCAAAGTTGCGGGGCATAATTTTTCTCTGCAAATTATTGGTGAAATTGATTTGTACAAGTTTGATCCATGGGTTTTACCAAGTAAGAAATCGAACTCAGAGCTTAATTTTGTGAAATTTTAGCTTCATTTTGAAAGAAACAGTTTCTTATATTTTTGTTGTTATTTCAGGTAAGGCAATATTTGGTGAAAAAGAATGGTATTTTTTCAGTCCTAGAGACCGGAAATATCCAAACGGGTCAAGACCCAACAGAGTTGCCGGTTCCGGGTACTGGAAAGCCACAGGAACTGATAAAATTATCACAACTGAAGGTCGTAAAGTTGGTATCAAGAAAGCTCTAGTCTTTTACGTTGGCAAAGCTCCAAAAGGCACCAAAACGAATTGGATCATGCATGAGTATCGCCTCAACGAATCTTCTCGTAAAAATGGAAGCACAAAGGTACAAATATACATCTGCTTTTCTACACAGGAAACTAGCTTAATTAATTAAGCTGTTAAAAGCAATTAGTGGTTGACATTAATATGTTCTTTGTTGCAGCTCGATGATTGGGTTCTCTGCAGAATATATAAGAAGAATTCGAGTGCTCAGAAGCCACTTTCAACAACAAGTGTTTCAAGCAAAGAACACAGTAATGGTTCATGTTCGTCTTCATCGTCACACCTCGATGACGTGTTGGAGTCTTTACCGGAGATTGATGATAGGTTTTTTGCTTTACCACGGATGAATTCATTGAAAATGTTACAGCCTGATGAGAAGATAAACTTGAACAATCTGGGTTCAGGGAATTTCGACTGGGCGAGTCTTGCGGGACTCAACCCGGTGCCTGAACTCTTGTCGAGTGGGCAAACTCAGAGTCAGGGGATGGTGAATTATGCAAATAATGACGTGTTTGTCCCTTCAATGCCCCAGCTTTGCCATGTGGAGTCTGGAAAGACCGGTAACGTGATGGATGACGAGGTTCAAAGTGGACAAAGAAATCATCGAGTTGATAACTCAGGGTTTTATCCGCAAAACTCGGGCGTTTTGAGTCAAAACTTCTCTAACTCGGTTGACCCATATGGATTCAGATACCCGATTCAGCAAGGGGCATTCGGCTTTAGACAGTGAAAATACGAAGACAAATAAAAACTCAGTCGAGTGTTGGAATGTTTACCGTTACCAAGTATAAAAACACTCGAAATTTATTTAATACGTATAATTTGTGGATGGTGATGGTAATTATACGTATTTGATTGTATGATAAAGAGCCGGTCGGGTTGAAAATATGGGAGGGGTAAATATGTATATATGGGATTCTTTGGGCTAATTGATATTTTGGCTATAGATATTCCAGGGAATTAAGGTGAAGTTTGAGGGGGAATGGGGTTGCGTTGCAGCACCAAATCGGCAATATTGAGTTGCCCCCTTTTTTGCTGGTTAGGTCAGTAGATTCAACATAGACAAGCACAAAATCATTGTACAATTAATTTAATTTCAATCTCAGATTTATTAGCATGTAACTTTCAAATTATGTGGTTTGTGGGATTCCACACATTTCATGTATGAAAATTTAATCCAATATTTTTCGATTATTCTCGACATGTTGAACATGTGTTTATGTTTGTTCAACTTTATATTTTAGTATTGAAGTTGATAGTGGCTATGGTTCAAATGGTTGTGCCTGAATGAAATGTTGATCATGTGACAATTCTCAAATCAAAACTCTTTTTTTTTTTTCCTTCAATATATTATGAAGGTGGAAACTATTAACTAGTGTCCATAAAAGATATTAGGGAATGACACTTAAATTTTATATTTCCTAATATAAATTCAAAGATGATAACTTTATGATAAATAATATCAGTCAATTAGATTATAATTCAATTGGAAGTCATAGCTAGAGTTTTAAAGAGTATTTATAATTAAAAGTGGGTTGTAAACGAATCGAGTGGTTCGCGAATAGTTTAATGTTCGTTTGATAATTGTTTAACTCGATTCAATAAGAAACTATTCGTGAACAGTTTGATATTTGTTTGATAATATGTTTGATTCGAGTTCGAACATAGGATGTTCGTTCGATTATGTTCGCGAACATAATATGTTCGACTTACTGATTTATCCGTTTGATTATTCGTTTGTTTATGTTCGAAAAACATGGTATACATTATTATTTATATTTATATTTTTTCTTTTTTATATTATATTTGGTTTAGTTTTGGTGAATTTTTTTTTAATGGTAATCAACAATAAAATATTATGATGTTTTTGTTTTTCTTATATATATATAATATGTTTAGATTTTTTTTTTTTCAAATGTCATCAATAATTAAATATATAACTATATAGAGTTTTAATTAAAAATTAATAAATTATTATGATACATAGCATGGCAAATTTAATAACATAATAGATTGTATAATCAAGTGATATATAATATAGTAAACCTAATAACATAATAGCTTCATATTTTTCCAAATGTAACCAATAATTAAATATTATGAGATAACATTTCAATTAATAAATAGTAAATATAGTATAGTAAATTGATTAACATAATATATTATATAATCAAGTGATGTATAACATGACAAATTTAATAATATAATAGCTTAATTAAATATAGTAGGGTAAATTGATGAATATAACATATTGTATGACCAAATGATATATAACATGACAATTTTAATAATATAATAGCATGACAATTTTAATAATATAATAGCTTAATTAAATATATGACAAATTTATAAATATAACATATGGTATAATCAAGTGATATATAGCATAACAAATTTAATAACATAATAGTTTAATTAAACCTAAATTAATCACACATTTGTATTGATCATTTATTACAATAGATCCTTATACCACTATGAATTTATGGATGTTGATACAAAATATATATGTAGACAGTAATGATAATATATATATGATAACCTATCATTTTGATAATTTAATAACACATTAAACATATTTAATCTATGATTAATATACGTATGTTAATAATTTTGTATATACACAATTACAAATAATATATATAACAAATTAATCACACGTATGTATTGATCATGTATTACAATAAACCCTCATACCACTATGAATTTATAAGTATTTATACAAAATTTATATGTAGACAGTAATGATAATATATATATATATATATATGATTACCTATAATTTTGATAATTTAATAATATATTAAACATATTTAATATGATAATAATTTTGTATATACATAATTTCATTATATATATATATATAACAAATTAATCACACATATATATTAATCATATATTACAATAGACACTCATTCTACTATGAATTTATGAGTGTTGATGCAAAATATATATTTAGACATTTAAAATATTTATAATAATTTATGTAATGATAATATATATCCTATAATTTTGTAAAATCTAAAAGTAGTGGTTAAAGGGTGAGTTTTGTATTTGTCTAGAAAAGAACAGATTGCTCTGTTTTTGTACATTTATTCATTAAATACAGAAAAAATCAGTTTTAGCTATCTTTAGCTCGAGTTACATTTTCTTCAAATGTTAAGTTAAATGTGTGTATATTTGTTTTTTAGAGCATGAATTGGAAAGTTGGTATATATTTTTTTATCCGAACATATATTTACGAGTTATTCGAATAGGTATTTACGAGTTAATTGAACGATCATGAACAAATTGTTTTACTAATCAAACAAACACGAACAACCATTCTGTGTTCGTTCGAGTTCGAACATGATTTCAAGCACCTCTTGGTGCTTATCGAACGAGTTTCGAACGAGTGTGTTCATTCATGTTCGGTTCGTTTACAGGCCTAATCAAAAGTAAGACCAAAATATTGTGATAATATTAACTCATGTTCTCTTGCCTATATCTTAATTTAAGGACCTTCAAGTCTTCATGAACTTACATAACTAACAGGAATAATCATTAAATTTTTTACCCGATCAATGATTCCTAATAAATAATACTGAAACTTTTACTCTGATCAAGAGATTAATCGTAGCACGTAAAAGCTAACCAAACACCTCTTATCATAAGTAAATAACCTTACATAACTAGAAAGTTAAAAAATCTTACCTGAATATGGATAACTAAGAAGATGTCCTTCATATATGTGCACGCAATTGTAAATAATTTGACAAAAAGCTAGTATGCATTAATCATCATATCATATTATCAATCGTTGTTAATAAAAATGTTGTGGTCTCTGGTCATTGATGAATAATCAACTGATTGTTGATGAGACTACAGGACCATTAATAGCCGATGACTCTGCTATTAATAAAAACCTGTAAAGTAAATGAAATTCGAGAGAAGGCAAATGGGGTGAAGGCGAAAGAGGATCCTTATCATTTGATCACCTCAAAAAATCAACGGTGGAAAAAGCTCGTAATGTGTCAAATAGAGATTGGGTGAAACTAGAAGATAAGTACTAAATTTCAGATTGTACTTTGCGGATAATTCCAGATGCCCAAAATAAAATCAGTGAAGAAGGGAAAGTATTCAAACTTGAAGATATGCATTGACCGCTGATCAAATTAATTAGTTTTAGTTTTAGTTTTTAGTTGAGTTGATTTGTACTTTAAAAATTCTTTACTTGCACGTGTGGTCAACCTGGCTGCAATGCTAATCTTTATTAAATTTGACTATTCTTTTCTTTTCTCGTGGACCCTATTCCTATTCACAACTGGCTTGTACCGTACAAGTTATCCAATGCCACGTTTACTTGTATGCGAAGTAATTCTTTTTACAATAATTACAAAAAAATAAAGTTATTATTCATAGAAGTGGGAGAATATAATACTAAAAAACGATTTTTTTTTTATTATTATTTTTTTTTTTGAGTTCAATGAACTTTATAGTATCATATTTAACATGTGAATCCCATCATTTCTTCACCTTTTAGTTGGGAAGATATTTTATAAATGTTTATTAAATTTTAGGATTGATATACACTATAATTTTTCTAAAAATTTGATAATCATTTCCAAGGTTTTACAAAATTTCTTTTTCATATATATATTTCTTTTTTTTTATAACCGGAGTGTCTAGGTCAGTTTATGCGTATCTCAACTAATATTTTGAGACCTTAAAACTATCGATCGGATAAAAGCTTTAGTGACTCTATTAACAATCGAAGAGGAATTTGAAACTTAGGATTTTTTAAATAATATACCTAAGAGTCTCTATCGAACCATTCGATCATTCAGATGTAGTTTTTTTCGTATTATTTCAAATTAAATAAATGTAATATAATTAAGTTTAATGTATAAGAAGTGAAACGTAAAAAAATATTTGTTATTATTTTGAAGAAATGATTTTTCTGTATATATATTGGAAGGTATCTATAAAACAAAAGTATGCGAGTTGGATTCAAAAGGGACAAGAACAATTTGGCTTCAAGTAGTAATAATAATCCAAAAACACATAAAAATATGATTGAGATCGATTGGCAATGAAGTCTAAATTCATTGCACAACGTTACAAACAATAAAGGCATTAAGAAAGGACATATTCTTGTTTCTTTTATCCACGAAGAAAGATATTTTTTTTGACAATTATTAGAGAAAAAAAGTTAGAAGCAGCAATCTTTTTATTAAAAGAATTAAACAAGGAGCTTCAAAAAAAAAAAAAAAAAAAAACTTCATTGAACGTGTTCTGTTTCTTTTGGAATAAAGGCATTGTAAAAGATGCCCAGGAAAAGCAAAATTTTGAGCTAGTGCACATTGAAATTGCTTTTCATTTCTCTCCTTATACCAAGAATCGGGTGCACATAATTAATTACTATGTTTAATTTGGTTTATTAGGCCTTAATAAGAGTTTATTAACGTTGAAAATATGCTACTAATTTTTCATTCTATAGCACTTAGTAGTTAGCGGCGGGGGCAAGGACAAGGACAAGGACAATGAATGGGGTTAGATAATGGTGATAGGGACGGAGAATGGGCAAGCCCGCCCCGCCCTGTCCCGTTGCCATTACAGACTATTAGCCATTAGGCACTCACTATAAGAAAAAATATCTTCAAGGTCTTAATATAAATATTTTTTATTTTGAGAAAATATTATGTCTAAGACATCATATAATAAGATTAAGTTTTTATCGTCTTTGTAATATAAAAAATATGTTATAAATCTCACTTGATGGGATTAAGAATGTCAAAGATTAATATTATTTTTTAAATCCTTACGGATTAATTTAAAGTTTCAAAGTTAAGTAGTGATTATCTTCAAATATAATAACGAATGTCGAATGGGTATGTTGATGAACGTATATTTTGGTGCTTTAATATTGTCATTGACTGTAGACCCAATATCTTAAACTAAGATTAAGTATTCACTTAATAAATATGATTATTAATGTCATCTTTTAGTGTTTATTTATTAATTTAAGAGGTTACTTATAAAAGAAGGATGATTTCATTTTAGATGAAAGAGTGTACACTTTTGTTTGATAAATAAGATTAGTAAATTCGATAGTGAGTTTTACTATTAAATATTAGCCCACAGATATGTTCAATCACTTTCATTCCGGTTAATTAAAGAAGATAATTATTTTACATGTGGTGTGACACTTTGCATGTTAAAAATATTTTAGACAATACTTTTCACCCGTCCTTTCACAGTACATTCCCCTTAGCCGTCACAAATTATTCGGATAGTAATATTTGCCAATTAGTAATACAGTCAAACTCCTTACTAGTCATAATATTATCACTAATTAAATTTATCACTATAAAAAAATTATAATTTAATAAAGGTTTAATTATAAGAATTATTATTTTGATTTCTTATTTTATAATTTATATTTTAATAGTATTAAAATTTCAGTTCATTGTTTTAGTAGTATTAGAATAGTACGAAAATGGATATCAAAGAGTCACTATAAAATTTAGTGATCAGATTCAACAACTTCATTACACTAATCAAATACATATTAATATCTTCCTCAATAATTTAAATGATCAACAAGTCGTGTATATTTTAACTGAAAAAGAAATCATTGTTGGAATTAGACAAAAAAGAAGAAGGAGATAATCTTGATGATAATAGTACGGAAATATCAAAAATTTAATGCCAAGAAGCTCTAAATATGCTTGAGAGATAGAAATATTTTGGCTTCAACAAGAAGATATCCATGCTGGTAGCTTTTTATGTACCCGCAAGATAAAATATGTGGTAATAACTCTAAAGCATAAATCATTGTCCCAAACAACTTTAGATAAATATTTTATTTCATCTTAAACTTTTAATGTAACATAACATATATTTTTTACAATATGCATATAATTATTACAATGTTGAGACAAGTTCCTTAAGAAGAGACCTTAAAAAAAATATAATTTATTACAATGTAAAATTTATTCTTATTTATAACTGGTCCAAATTGAGATTGGAAGTTTTTATGACTACATAAAAGTTATTCATATGCAGAGTATCACTATCAAAAGATTCTACTGTATTTATAATTAATTCAATTTCAAAAACTTACTGTATAATATTAAGGTAGATGTTTAGATTATTATGATTAACTTCCAATTATTTATTGGAGATAATGTTGCCTTTCTATATAATATCGTAATATTATCCAATTTTTTTGAAAAAAAATCATTTTAAATTACGTATGTGATGTGAGTAGTTACTTTAGCTCCACCAAATGTCTACCCACTTTACATGAAAACACTTATTTATTATACCTTTGATGTATAAAGTCTCTAATGCCGGAAGTATGTGAATCTTTTTTCAACAATAGTTTAGATAAAATAAAAAAATATAGTCAACAATGAATCTAAAGTAATAAGATTAGTGTAAAATCTTATTAATTTTCATAATCAGGACATCTAAACTAATTTACGTGATTTGAACCTAGAAATCAATAAAACTCTAGAAATCAATGAAACGAATAAACTTTTTTTTATCGTCAAACCAATACTTAAAATGGTTGTTTTTGTGTCATAATAAATGTTTTATGATACCACTAACACCTATTTTGAGGAAATTAATTTACCTAATACTCATAATGATATTTAATTAGTTATAAGTATTTGAAAAACACATAATTTAAGAGCTCAATGGATATATAATTCTGCCTTTTTGACTAAAATTTTGGTGCCGTCTTGCAGTCTTTGTGGACATAGGATTTACTTTTACGTTTCGATTCATTGGCCTTGGATGGCACGAATGCACTTCCGTGAGTTGCGGCACATGAGTAGTTGAGAAGGAATGATTTATTTTATTTTATTTGAATTCTTAAAGTTAATTTAGTTTGTGTTTAATCTACATACTTTGATTTTATATATATATATATATATATTATATATATATATATTATATATATATATATATATAATATATAATCCCCATTAATTTTGAAAAACAAGCTTAATGTTTGACTTTTTTCATGTGAGCATAGTTTTTTAAATAAGATCCTATTCTTGCGTGTTGACTTTTTTTGTAGTGTGTATTTGTTGGTTTGAGAAATGTTATCAATTCAACTTTAATTTAGAATATTTTCATTAATGTAATCCCCAAAAAACATATTAACTTTTCAAATTATTGAAATTGAATTTTAGATTGAATAAATTTGAGTGATAAGTAAAAACCTGATTTCTTTACAAACTTAAATAAAATAATCTCACGGTATACCAATGAGTACTTATATAAAAATGCCAAACACACAAGGTTCACTGAAAAAAAAAAAAAAAATTCCTTTTCAGTATTTTACCAACCATGTGACCTTTACAATTTCAAGCTATCAATTGACTTTCTCCTATCTATGTTGATTCATTCAATAGTGTTGAGGGTAGAAAAAAAATATTACAAATGTAAAATAAAATAAAATATATTCATATATAAAAACCTTTTAGAAAATAGAATTGGTTGATAAATTTAACACAAATTGCATTGACTCTTTTGGACAATGTTTTGTTAATAATGAGATTCAGTATTATTTAGAATAAATTAAAGCTTAGAGCATCTCTAATAGTGCTCTTTATTTGAAGAACATCTTTAATATAAATAAATAGTATTTTCATTAATTTTAAAATATAAAGAACATAATTTTTATTCAAATTCAATAGACTCCTTAAATTTAATGAATATGCTCTTTATTTTTAAGAAAGAGACTTAATGGGAGAGAGAATTAATAAATTAAATATATAAGAACTTGTAGTTTATTAATTAAAATTAGGATAGAGAGTGAAATTTGACTCTCTAAATATGGAGAATCAAACTCACTCTCTAATTTATATTTTAAAGATAAAGAGTCTGTTGACTCTTGATTTTATGGATAAACTTTTTATAGTAAAAAGTTTAATTGAAAACTCCAACAAAAGTTAGATTGGGAGAAGATAAGGGCCTCTTTGGAATATAATATAATTTAATAATTTGTATTTAATATAGGGCTCAAATAACACTACTCTTATTTATGATTCGGGGTACAAAATGGGTTAACGAGAGATTGATTGGGCTAATGATAGCTGTAGAACGGGCCTAGAAAAGCCCAACAGATTGTAGCCCGAGGAATGGCCCATACAGCATTAAAATTCTTTACCTTACATTAATTCAATTCTACCTTGCATGATTTTAGATGAAAGAGTGTACAATTTTGTTTGATAAATAATATTAGTAAATTCGATAGTGAGTTTTACTATTAAATATTACCCCAAAGATATGTTCAATCATTTTCATTCGGGTTAATTAAAGAATATAATTATTTTAGCAACAAATTAAATTAAATACATGTTAAAAATATTTTAGATAATACTTTTTTTATCATTAGACTAACTCTTTGGTGTTAGTTACGTTATTTTTTGCATCATAATAAATGTTTTATGATGTCATTAACACCTATTTTGACGCAAATATAACATAATACATAATAATGATATTTAATTAGTTATATGAAAAACACATTTTTAAGATTTCAAAAAGCGCAACGAATTAATTTCCTGCCTTTTTGACTAAAATTTTGGTACTGTCTTGCGGTCTTTGTGGACATAGAATTTACTTTTACGTTTTAATTTATTGGATCTTGGATTAGCACGAATGCACTTGCGTCACATAAGTGGTTGAGAAGGAATGATTTATTTTAATTCTTAAAGTTAATTTAGAATTAAAATACTTTGATTAAATATTTTGATCAGTATGAACGCTAATTGTGGTAATTGTTAGGGCCAAAAATCGTCCTTGGCCCAAATAGGAAAATGGGCGCGACACTGAAGAAGAAGCCAAGCCCAATCCTGATATGACCCTACCGGGTTAGGCCCATTCGGTACAATGTGTAGCAGGCCCAAACCACGTGGGTACGAGCCTCCTAATCCCAGCCCATTTCCCAAGTCCATGGGTGAGTATAGAGCCCACGATCTCCTTAGAATACTTCCCATTCCTGATCACTTTCCTGCTCGAAGTTACTCTTCTAATCAGAATCACCTTCCTATTCGGACACTGGTAAGACAGCTTACCACAGCCCTAATTCTTCTAGGGTTTGCATTAGAGTCATACTAGGACTCCTATTTCTACCAGAATTGGGAGACCAGACAGTCACTATATAAGCAGAGGCCAGCCCTCTCACAAAGGACATTCAACCTTCANAATATTTAACCATATTATGCACGTCTCCAACCATATTAAATATAAAATAATTTTAAGCTATCATAAAAAAAAAAAAAAATTATTAAAATCTCATTTCTAAATGTTTTATTGGAGAAATGGAGCTACAATTTTTCAATCATTTCAGGTGATACAAAGAATGATGAAGAATGATAAGGAGATTTTATCAAATGTGAAGTTATAAAATACTAATTAGTAGAAAACAAATAAAGAATTCTTACTTTGTAATTGAAAAAACAAAACTTCTATGTATTGGTTGAAGTTGGGATATTTTTAAGAGCATATATGTAAATTTATTATTTAAAAAAAACTATCAGAATCACTGGAAAATAAACTCTCAAGTACATGTTGGATGTTTTGAAAACTATTACTAAAAACCTCTCAAAACCATTATAGTGGTTTACCCTCAAAATCGTTACGGTAGTTTACCTTCATAACCGCTACTATGAAACTGCCAAGCAGATCCTTAGTGTTGTGAATTGACCACACTATTAGATTCTTCTCTAAAATGAGCTTAAACTCTTAGGCTTCGTTTGGTTGGCTTTTGGGAATATTACTTTTAGTATTCCTAAAAATGTTAAACAGTAAAATACCCAAAAACTCACAATATTATTCAACTTTTTTTAAACCCCTTAAACTTGTTAATTTAATTAAATACCCCTAAATATTTTTTTAAAATTTGCAAAAACACCCCAACAATCTACATTTACCAGATTCTAGCCATCACTGCCGAAAAATGGCCAGAATCTGGTAGGATGGCACACTACCGGCTAAATTTGGCCGATAGTGCGTCGATCTAGCATTTTCCATGGATCTGGCTGGAAAAGGCCAGATCTAAGGCCAAAGATCTGGCCGTTGACGGCCAGATCTTTGGCCTTAACCAATCGGTAACGACGGCCAACAAACGGTCGTCATTGACAAGCAAATACGGCCAGATCTGGCCGTTAATGGCCAGATCTAGCCATAGATCTGGCCTTTGCTGGTGAGGTCCACCGTGGATCTGGCCGGAAAAGGTCATATCGACGCACGATCGGCAAGATCCAGCCGGTCATGCGCCGATACAACGACTCTAGCCACCCTCCGCAGGTGGTGGCCAACTGTCCGTATTTGAGGGTGGGTTGGGGGTGTTTTTGTTAACTTTTAATGTTTTATTATAGGGGGTGTTTTGTAAAAAAAAACATAGGGGGTATTTTTTAATTTGTAAATTCTACATCGTAATACCCTCCCAATTCAACTTTTTTTTTTTAACTTTTTTCAAAAAACTTTTCCCAAAAACACAAAATTGTGAACCAAATGGAGCCTTAATCTCTAACTCCATTTCATCAATTTAATCCCTAAAAATTATGTTAACTTCTTAACATTATTGAGAGATTTTGAATTTTAGATTGATTGAATTTGAATGATTAGTAAAAACGATATTTCTTTACAAACTTAAACAAAATAATCTCACGGTCCATAAAAA